>NW_028322270.1:600000-1200000 GCF_059928025.1 Delphinapterus leucas | reverse complement strand
TGGACACCACACCTCCTTCCCAGGCTATCGTTTTCCGTTCTGCCCCTGTTTTCCCTTTCCATTCTGCCCCTCTTTTCCCCAGCACCCCATCTACGGCTTCGGGTGTCGTCGGTGCTGCAGCAGGCAGCACCTCTGACCCCGAAGCTATGGACACCACACCTCCTTCCCGGGCTATCGTTTTCCGTTCTGCCCCTGTTGTCCCTTTCCATTCTGCCCCTCTTTTCCCCAGCACCCCATCTACGGCTTCGGGTGTCATCGGTGCTGCAGCAGGCAGCACCTCTGACCCCGAAGCTATGGACACCACACCACCTTCCCGGGCTTTCGTTTTCCGTTCTGCCCCTGTTGTCCCTTTCCATTCTGCCCCTCTTTTCCCCAGCACCCCATTTACGGCTTCGGGTGTCATTGGTGCTGCTCCCGGCAGCACCTCTGACCCCGAAGCTATGGACACCACACCACCTTCCCGGGCTTTCGTTTTCCGTTCTGCCCCTGTTGTCCCTTTCCATTCTGCCCCTCTTTTCCCCAGCACCCCATTTACGGCTTCGGGTGTCATTGGTGCTGCTCCCGGCAGCACCTCTGACCCCGAAGCTATGGACACCACACCACCTTCCCGGGCTTTCGTTTTCCGTTCTGCCCCTGTTGTCCCTTTCCATTCTGCCCCTCTTTTCCCCAGCACCCCATCTACGGCTTCGGGTGTCATTGGTGCTGCTGCAGGCAGCACCTCTGACCCCGAAGCTATGGACACCACACCACCTTCCCGGGCTTTCGTTTTCCGTTCTGCCCCTGTTGTCCCTTTCCATTCTGCCCCTCTTTTCCCCAGCCCCCCATCTACGGCTTCGGGTGTCATTGGTGCTGCTCCCGGCAGCACCTCTGACCCCGAAGCTATGGACACCACACCACCTTCCCGGGCTTTCGTTTTCCGTTCTGCCCCTGTTTTCCCTTTCCATTCTGCCCCTCTTTTCCCCAGCCCCCCATCTACGGCTTCGGGTGTCATCGGTGCTGCAGCAGGCAGCACCTCTGACCCCGAAGCTATGGACACCACACCTCCTCCCTAGGCTATCTTTTTCCGTTCTTCCCCTATTTTCCCTTTCCATTCTGCCCCTGTTTTCCCCAGCGCCCCCCCCATTTACGGCTTAGGCCGGCATCAGTGCTTCAGCAGGCAGCAGCTCTGACACCAAACCTATGGACACACCTCCAGGGCTGTCATTTTCCAGTCTGCCCCGTCTCCAAGTAGAACCACTACCTATTTCACACGGCTGTTCCTAGTTCTGGGAACACACCACGCACTGGTAGCAATGCCTCAGCCCATGCCTCGACTCATTTCCCTGCAACGCTGGCCAACAGATAGACCAACACTTCAAAGTTATGACAGAAAGTTGAGTAAGTTATACGCTTGGAATTGCATTTATTATTATTAACAAGCACAACTGTAGTGCTTAGACTATAACAAGTAATATTCTAAGTGCTTAGCAAATATTAACTCACTTAATCCTCATAATGGCAACCCTATAGGTAGGTAATGTTCATAATATTCACCTTTTTGGGGGGAAACTGAGGCCCAGGGGGGTTGAATAGCTTGCCTAATGCCACACAGTAAGTAGCGGGCAGAAACCCAGGATGAAAACCAGACCGTCTAGACTTTCATCACTTTGCTGTGTCACCTTAATAGATGTTGTGGTTTGGGAAGGGACTAAACTGACAAGACTCTGAACTTGAGAAGGGAGAAATTAGAAAGTGACTGATCCTAGAAACTAGAGAGGATTTCAGCTCAGAAATTTCTGGTGGTGAGACCCAGAAGAACAAGAACATGGCTGGAATATTAACTTGGGGTAGTATCTGAATCCATTGAGAAATGGTTTTGTTTTGTTTTGTTTTTTTAACTTAGAAAGGCCAGCTGGATGAAGATTAATGAAACAAAAAGTAGAAAGGGAAAGAGGAAGGTGCCTGAAGTGAGACATAACCTCTTCCCTGTAAGTACTAGGGGTGGGCGTCCTGTGGGAAAGGATGGAGCTCTCTCTACAGGTTTGTCACCAGGATGAACAAGGAGAAACATGGCAACCATTGTACTGGTTTTGATGATTCCTCAAAAACCAAGGCTTTACTTTCCAAGAACTACCCACAGTAGCATACCTACCGTGTGTCAGACATGCCACCAAGTGTGTTTCCAGTCACACATTTTAATTGGAGAAATAGTTCCTATGAGGTACGCATTAGTTCCCTATGGCTGCTGTAACAAATGACTACCAATGAGCTTGCGTAAAACAAAACACACTCATTCTCTTATGGTTCTGGAAGACAGAGGTCCAAAACCAGTTTCCCTGGGCTGGAACCAGGAGTTGACAAGGCCGTCCATCCACCTTCTAGAGGCTCTAAGGGAGAATCTGTTTCCTTGACAGCATTCCTTGACTTCTGGCCACATCAATCCAACCCCAACTTCATCATCACATTCTCTTTGGAGTAAACACTCCCTCTGCCTCTCTCTTACGAGAACACCAGTGGTTACATCTGGGTCCATCCAGGTAGTCCAGAAGAATCTCCCCATCTCAAAACCCTTACTTTCATCCCATTGGCAAAGTCCCTTCTGCCATTTAAGGTGACATTCATAGGTTCTGGGGATTAGAAGGTGGACATTTGGGGGCAATGGTACTATTCAGTCTACTACAAGGTAGATACTATTATCTTTCTCAGATGTAGGAAATGAAGTTTAGGGAAGTAATTTGTCTCAGGTCTACAATTTCCAGAGTAGAGATTTAAATTCTGCCAGGGAGACTTTAGGACACACTCTAAACAACTTTAACCTGTGTCCTTAATTACTGCATAATCCTTGGTTAAGAGTCACACTTAGGTATCAAGACCCAACTGAATATAACACAAGTACTGTCTCCTCTTTCACTATGTTTGCCTGGTGTATTTATGAATCTTGCCCAGAGCAGAAGAGTTCAGAAAATCGTTATACACGTTTACTAGGAGAAAGCATTTACCGTTTGATGTGCACGGAGTAATGGAAGGCTATTTAAAATAAAATAAAGTAAAATATGCCACCAAATCGTCAAGTGTCACAACAGAGGTAACCCCGTGGGAGTCTTGAGGAGACTAAAATTATCTCCAATTGTGCAGGTGAGAAAAGTGTCACTAAAGGCAGTTGTAGTTCAGCCAAGCCCTACGGCACAGAAGTAGGAATCTGGATATGTACGAATGGGAAAAAAGACATTTTAGGCATGGGAAACAGTTGAATGCTGAATGGATGAGAAATATGCATTAGACCTTTCTAAATCAACTGGCTTATTAACTCAGTAAATCAGATTTGGTCAGTCAAACTAGCTTTAGCTGATTACTTATCCAGGGCATAGCTGTTGAGAGTCATTTTTGTCATAGAACAGTAAATAAAATTGTTGAACTATAGCTTTAGGCTTGCTAAGTGATAACAGATTGCTCTAGCTGATGTTCAAGTGACTTACTTGGTACTATTCACGAAATTGGGGGTTAACAACTGCTTAAGACAACATAGAGAATTGATCTTAAATAGTACTTGAAGTAGTTACTCTGTAAAGTATCTGTTCAGTAGCTCATGGTAAATGGATGTTTATAATCCCCGTTGGACAACCAACTGCTTTTTTGCAAATGGTAATGTGAATTGCTGTTGCATAAACTATAGTAATGACCACCTATCTAATCTGTTGTCCAAACCAGAAATCTTCTAACAATACTGGTCTCCTAATAAAAAGTAAGCATGAAGCTAACACACACTGGGTGTCTCCCGTGTGCCTGTGCATGCATCTATAGCTCACTGAACCCCCATAACAGCCCCCAAGAGAGGGACTCTGAGTGTCCCCATGCTGCTGGTGGAGAAACAGGCACAGGAAGGTTCAATAGTCTATCTACCTAAGATAACACAGAGGGCGGGAGAGCCTGTTTTTAAACCATCTGCCTCCAATTCCAGGTGCCAGGAGCCAGATTCAGCCTACAGGCCTCTTCTGCTCATCTGGAGGTGAAACCATGTGTAAGGATTAGTCAAATCCTGTCTTCACTCCTCAAGGTAGCTTGAACACTTGCACGTCCTCCAAATAGCACGTAGCATAAGCAATAAGATGTTTGCCCCGGGTATTGTCCAGGAACTTGGAATCAGCTGTGTCTAGTTAGGCTGAGCTGGTTAAGACTGGAGAGGACCACCGATCTTCCACCTGGCCCAGTGCCTTTTGACCTCCTGCCATCAGAGGGCCGAAAACTACAGCCTGAGAATGTGCTGAGCCCCGTAGCCTAGTTACGCCAGCTCAGGACAATGAGGAGCACACCTTTTCCCAATCACCTTTCCTCATGCTCCCCATGCCTCATACTGCCCTGCTTCTTTATTCTTTATCCCATAGATACCCCAAGCCCCTTGCCTTTGGGGAGGCGGATTTGAGAGCTATTGTCACGTCACTTCCTCGCTTGGCTGCCTTGTGAATAAACCTCCTCTTTGCTGCAAACCTCAGCATGTCAGTGTTTTGGCTTGCTGCGCCTCAGACAAAATGGTAGGGAGAAGTGGTAAAGGTCCCTTGCCTGTGAGGGAAGCTGGTTGCTAGTAGTCACGTTGCAGATGTTTTCTCCTCCCGGGGGGGCAGACGTCCTGCTCTTCCAGAAAGAAGGGAGAAAGGCAGGAGCTGGACCCTTGCTCTCAGGGTCACCGTCACCTAGGAGCTCGTTAGAAACACAGAATCCAGGCCCCACCCAGAACTACTGAATTACAGCCTGCATTTAACAAGATCCACAGGAGAGGCATACCCATATTAAAGTTGGAGAGGCACCAAGCTGGAGTCCACGTAGCAGAGAAGCAGACAGGATTCTAGACCACGCAGAGTGTTAAAGGCCAACAGTTTGTTTTCTATTCTCAAAACAATGTTTTTGAGCCATGTTTATGAGCAATGTCCCAACTTGCTTCTAAGGTTTCTTGTGTGAAGAATGGATTGGAAGGAAACAAGATATATGGACACTAGTTAGGGCCTCACTGCAACAGACAGGCAAGTTCAGTATTAGGATGTTGAGGAAGAGTTGACAGATTCAGAAGAAATTCAGGAGATAAACTGAAGCGGGCTTAATGGGGTATGAGACGGAGGAAAGGAAGGTCTTAGGGAATTTAAGGGTTTACTCCACGTATGAGCAAAGCCTCAAAATTCATCATTTGAACGTACAGAGGTAGAGCTCTCAAAGGACACTGGTTAGGAAGCAACAGTACGCCCTTTATAATTCCAAGAGACAACACGGATCAACTGTCTCGATGGAAAACTCGGCGGTACCGGTGCGTTTTTTCACTCAAACTTAGTTCCAGTGCCTATTACTCACATTTTCTGTGCCTAAACAACACAGCTTGAGGAACTGAAGGGGATTCCATCCTGGTAATTAAGGAGGGTCCCCAACACTGACAGTCCCATCTTAAAAAGCAGTCCCGCTGCATTTTACCCAAGGAGCAATGGCCAGAGCCTCCCTTTTAAAACGATGGGGAGAAATCAGAACATCACACACTGTCCCTTTCAGCTACTATGAACTGAGCCGCGAGACGACCAGCACCCCCTAGCACAGCGCCGGGGGCCACTGTGACAGGCGACAGCACAAGAGACGGAAGCCCAGGCCCAGGGGCTCCGAGCTCCACCGGCAACGCCCAGGGGCCAAGGCGCATTACCTTTCCGGGATGTGCTTTCCGCCCTTCCTCGTGGCCGACGAACTGGCTCATGTCACCCCCGCCAGGAGTGCCAAAGTCGCCAACCCGGCATCCCCGGTGCCAGCACAAGGCCACGAACCACAGGCGCCTAGGCACAAGCCCACGCAGCTCGCGGACCTCCTTCTACCGCGCATGCGCCACCGCGTGGCGTGTCGAGATGACTGTCATCACGCAGGCGGATTAACGCGCTTGATCGGTAAAGAGGATTCTGATGCCTGCAATTTCCCTCCTTAGCCGGAGGCTGGTAGCACACGTCCATTAGTTCGTGTGTGTACCCTTCAGCATTCCAATCATACGGGACATGGAAAGTTGTCCGACTCTCCCAGTTTCTTGTGTGGTTCTTTCAGATATTTCCCAAGTGCTTACATTCACACTTGTATCTTGTATGTAAGTATTTGTACGTAACAGGTATCCTGTAGTTTATAGAAGAGCAGCACACTATACACGTACTACATACCTAGTCTACAATGTGTCTTGGATAGTGACGCTGTTATCTTTCTAAAATATAAACTTGGCTGGATTGCTCTGTCGCTTGAACATCTTCACTTAGCACAGAATACAGCCCAGGTTGTTAGCACAGCATGGAGAACTCTTTATAAACAAATATCAGTCTGTCTCTCCAACTGAATTATAAGTTCAAACTATGACTTACAAGGACCTACATCATCCACCTCCCTCCTTTGCCCTGCCAGCCTCCCCTGATCTCATTCTCTACTGCCCTGCCCTCACTCACTTTCCCCTGTCCAGCCACACTGGCTTCCTTACTATTCCTCAAACATGCCAAGCACAGGCGTGCCTCAGGGACTTTGCACCTACTATTCCTTCTGCTTCAGAACACACCCTCCCACCCCATCTCCACTCTCCCAGAACACACCCTCCCACCCCATCTCCACTCTCCCAGATATCCAATGGCTTGTTTCTCACTGCAAGGCTCTGCTCAATCGACATCTTAATAGAGGGGACTTCCCTGATCACCTACCACATTCCCTCACCTCTTCATCTTCTTTTGTTATTCTCCAAAGCATTTACCACCGCTTGACACTCCACATATTGACTTATTTATTCATCTCTCTCCCCCACTAGAATGGAAAGTACGTAAGGGCAAGAGCTTTGTTCTCTTCCTACTTCCTAGAACAGTGCCTTCAACTTAGAAGGTGTTATACAAATATTTGCTGAAAATGAATGTATGACTTCTTTGCCCTTTCACACTACCCTCTAGTCACACCAGAGGCTGCCCCTCCAGAGCACAAGTTCAAGCCCTGGGCCTTTTGTACCTGTCCCCAATACCTGGGCTGTCCTTTCCTCATTCCGGCAAAATCCTCTTCCCCCAAGCCCAGCTCAAACGCTGTCTCCTCAGTCAGGCCTTCCTCAATTTCTCCTCTATATTCCTGCTGCACTTGATTCTTTTATCATAATTAACCCACTTAGACTCACTACATGTTTCTCTTCCTAGACAACTGGAAGTTGCTACTGAACAAAGACTTCTACTCACCTCTGTATCCCCGTGCCCTAACAACAAACCTATAAGGCTCTCGGTGTTTACTGAAACAATTCATTTTCTGAGTCTCTACCCATTCTAGGGAGTGCGTAGTATAGTCTCCTCCTCATTATCAGTGAGCCTGGCATCTGTGGGAGGGCCTTACAGCAGAGGAAGTCACCAATGGATCATAACTAAGGTCCTGAGACTGCAATGGCAGACAGCATGGTGAAGTTAGCCCACTGCATGCAGAAGACCCACAGAGGAGTCAGCATATGCAATGGACTACACTTGGTATAACATGTGAACAATCAAGGTTTACAAACGTGTTCTCATGCACTTGTAAGGATCTTCTAGCCCACGCGGAACAGACAGAACACACACAAAGGAGCCTGGAGGAAGTGAGTAGGCCGGCAGCTGCGCCCTAACGTCTTAAGAGGTAACATTTCTGTGACTACGGTTTAAACACATCAGATAATTTGCCTCCTTTCTAGACACCCTGGTTATCACAGGACAGGCCAAGCCTCTCAAGTTTTAAAGCTAAAGTACACGGAAGATCTGTGAATAGGGCTGAAGATATTTAAGAGCTAGTACCTGCATTAAGCAACCAGGTTATAGAATGAACATTTATCTTGAAATTCCAGTCTCTCCCTCTCTCTCTCGCCTCCTATCCCCTATCTTCCCACCTCCATCTCTATTCCCTCTCCCCTACTCCCTGTTTTATGTATATACGTGCATCATTTTATATATACACGGAATATTTACTGTCTGTTACATTGATTTAATAAAGTGCACACTCCTCAGGCTAAATTTAGAAAGAGGACAAAATGAACACTTTCACATGGGCGTCAGTGGTGTTCCAAAGACAAAAGATTCCTCAGTCTTAAAACATGGCGAACACCATGTTCCTTCTGATAGTTAGATGCTAGAAAAAGGCAAGTGGATCCTTAAAATTCACACGCTATTAACACCTACTATCAACAGAGTAGATCTTAAAGCGGAAACAAGAAAACACCAGCCTTTTAAGTTCTTCCTGTCTGAAGATAAGAGTAAGAGGTGGTAGTGTTCTTCCTCACTTGCACCCGAAGGGTAAAAGCAGCAAAAATATCTTAAACACATATATGATGAGGAAGCCACTCTACCTGGTCCACTCTGTTTTGTTTTGCTTCTAGGGATCTGTCTCACTCTGAACCTTTGCTTTTTGTTTTCTCTTTTATGTACGCTAAGAACCTGAGAGTCTAAACCTTTTCTTCCACCTCTCAACCAATAAACAGGACAAAAGAACATTTTTATGTTTTTATGTATTTTCCATTCAAATTTTTAAAAAAGAGATAAGTAAGCTAGCTCAGTTCATATTTCTCACAAAGATCACTTTCCAAACTAAACTCAATTGTTTGTGACCATAAACAGGAAAAACACCGTACTCTAGTAGCACCATCTGACATTTCCACCTTAATGTTACCAAACACAACTTGACACGAATGTCAGAACTATTAAAAATGTTAAAAATCCCCAACCCCACTCAAAATGCATACCAAAGTTCAGGTAAAGGAAAAACAAAAACAAACACAAAAGCAACTCACCGTTATCTTTATGTTCTTTCAGAAACCCATTAACAGCACACTGGAATTTAAAACTAGTGTCGTCATCTGACACCTGATGCCCAATTGTACACATTTTTAAATAAGGAAGAGTTTCTGGTAAGTCCTATAAGGCAAAACCATGAAAATATGTATTATTTCCTTTGTAGGGAAAGAATAAAAAATTAATTAGAGAAGGCAGAATATAAACCAGGAGAGTACATTAAACTTTGTATGTCAGTCATTCTGATGAGAGCCATTTTTTCCAAAGCTGCTTTAACCAGTAATTATCACTTGATTTTCATTCAAACTGCAGAACGGACAGTTACCAGGCATGCAAAAGGAAAAGCAAATCTATGTGAATGAATGCACATGTAACTCAAAATGATATAAACAGTTCTGCCTACATTTATGTTCTATCTTACATTTCAAGGGCCATAAAGCGGCTGTGATTTAAGGAGAGTAGTAGAATAGAGTCAGAAGAACTTGGATTCGAATTAGGAAACAGAGGCAATTTCAGGCATTGTTGAGAACTGGTATTCTTGAGGTGGGAGAAAGTAGACTATCAATAGAAGACAGAAAAGGATAAGTGAAAATTCTCTAGTTCTGAATTTAAATGGAAAGTAGCAGTAGGAACCTATGACATATTTTAAAAATATTAAAAACAAACGTACATATTTCCTAGCTCTGACCACTGAAAAAGTCTAGAAACAACTGATGTCATGTCCAAAGGACTCAGGAGTCACCGAGAAGCTCCAACTGGCCAAAGATAGGGCCTCAGTTAGAATAATAACTGTAACGGAGTCCACGGTGAGAGGAATAAATAAAATTTTACAAAACTGGTCAACACTGGAGGATATTTGTGAATCAACTCATTATTTTGAAAACTGTTAAATAAAAGAAGAGAATCATGCCTCTACAACTGAGCAACCAAACAGCTGATGAGGGGAATCTTCTCCTCGTACAAATATACCCAGCTAATAAGTGAAAAAAAGAACAACAGAATTCACCATTCTTTGAAGCCTCAACTGAATTAATGGATGTAGGTATGAATCATCAGTGACTGCTAATACCACAGAAAGACACAACTATATACGTCTCCATGGAAGAACACATCATCACCCATGAAACTGTCTTGCCAAAACAAAACATGCAAGCTTCATTCAGATCGACTACCGATTTACAGGAAATAAAAGGACTGAAGAATATGTTACCAACACATGGAATGTAATCATCGGCATCTAGATGGGACAAATTACCTGGTTTCTTTAAAAACAAAATTCAAGGAGGAAAAAAAAAGTGAGAGAGACATGGAGGGAGAACCTATAGATTAAACAAGACTTCAGAGACCTAACAATCCACGGCAAAGTGTGGACCTTATTTGGATCTAATTCAAAATTCTTATAGACAATTTTTTATGACGTTTAGGAGACAACTGCAAATTTGAGCACTCCCTGGGTATTTAATATTAAAAAATGATATTAAGGAATAAAAGTCCTATATTTTAAATGCACGTACCAAAAACGTACAGGTGTAATTTACATGTTGTCTCGGAGCTGCTTCAAGATAATACGGAATGGGGTGAAACAGGTGGGGGTATAGATAAAACATGACAGCCATCAGTTGGTAAATAAGAAAGCTGGATGAGTTCCTGGGTATACAAGGAACACTCACAGTAGTTTTATACTTTTGTATATGCTTAAAATTTGTGATAATTGTTTAAAAACAAGACGACACTGTAGAAAACAGTTTGGCACTTTCTCACAGGTTAAGCGTAGAGCTTAGTATTTGGCAGTAGGCTATGATCCAACAACTCTGCTACTACCTACGCTGCACATCTAACAGAACTGAAAGCAGGGATTTGAACAAATATCTGTACACCAATGATCACAGCAGCATGATTCACAATACCTACAAGGTGGAAAACAACCAAGTGTCAATCAACCGTTGAATAACAAACTGTGGTCTATGTACACACAATGGGATTTTCTAAGCCAAAAAAGAAATGGCATTTCGTTACGTGCTATAACATGGATGAACCTTGAAAACACGACGTTTAGTGCAATAAGCCAGACACAGAAGGACAAATACTGCAGATTCCACTTACACGAGGTACCTAGAATAGGCCAATTCACAGAGACAGAAAATAGAATAGAGGTTACCAAGGGTTGGTGGGAGGGAAAATGGGGTTGTTACTGTTTGATGGTTACAGAGTTTTTGTTGAGGATGATGAAAAAGTTTTGGTTCTAGACAGCGGTGATGGTTACACAGCACTGTGACTGTACTTAATGCCACTGAACTGCATATTTATAAACGGTTAAAAGAAATATGATTTCTCTATATTTTACCACAATAAAAAAAAAGCAATAACAGAGCTGAAATTTCAATTCTTCCTTTTCCGAGAGTCAGTTTCATCGTCTGTAAAATTAGTAATTGTAGTTGTCTATCCTCTGAGCTTAGTGCAGGGTAAGCACTCAGTAGGAGATATCAGTACTACTTCCACTTCAAGAGCAAAGGATTGCTGTGAAGATTAACTAAGTCAATGGATATGAAAGAACTTTCTAAATGGCAAACTGCTCTACAAATATTAAAAGACATTAGGTGTTACTGTCTCCCAAGGCCATGGAACAGGTCAGAAGGAGGATAATTCTTTTGCACTGGAATGTCCTACATGGGCCAAGAGAATAGATGGGTTTCTGTACTGTATCAGAAGGCATCAGGAAAAGGAAGCATAAAACTTAGAGAACAATTGTCTTTTACACTGATGCTTAAACATGCTCAGGCAACTGCTTAACATAAGTGCTAAAGACATAATGGACATACCTTTCTTTCTTTTTAGGATACTACTGTAACTACTAAAAGTTTACTTCATTTTCAAAATGTAGAACATGGAAGCTTATAGAATTTCTTAAGCATATCTAGAGCCTACTGCCAAATACTATAGTTCAATTCATATCTTTCATCTCATTTTGAAACGGCAATTACAAATGTGTATTTAAGGAAACCACTAGCTTCCCTTTTTGAACCCACGAGAGAAGGCCAGGACTCACCTTAGCATAAGATGATAACTACTGAACTACTATGAATTATTACAGTATCAGAAAGAAGGTCATTTTCAATTACGCCTTCCATTTACCTCTGGCTTGTAAGAGCGGCGAGTATTTGCTAAGTCAATAATCAGCCCAAGTTCTTCATTCTGTCCTTGGATTTTGTTAAGAGATCCAAGGGGGAGAAACGTTCTTCTGGAGCAAGATTCTTTTCAAAACTCTGTCAGAAAGAATAAAATAAGGAAGAACATATGTTTAAAATCCTTTACTATGTTATCCATTTATTCAAACCCTGGGATGCTAACATATGAGATTCAAAGTCAAGTTTCCTCCTCTGCAGCTTACAAGCGATATTACAATCCTTTCTTCCAGAGAGATTAGACGGAAGAAAATAAGCTCACTTCTATATAGTTATTTCTATGTTTGTTTATTTCATGTTGGTCTCCTAACCTGACTCTAAACTCCCAGAAGGCAGGGACCACATCAATTTTGCCTACCACTGTATTGCCAGCTCCAAGCGGAGTGCCTGAAAATAGACACAGAAATAAATACTTCTTGAATATCTACATATAGGAAGGATGGCTTTCACTGCTAAATATTCTTTCATGTATTTGGCTTATACATGTACCCTGTTCCATTGATCTCTTTGGTTATTCAAGTGTCAGCAACACACACTTTTTTTCTTCATTAGTAGACTAGTTTTAGAGCAGTTTGAGATTCACAGCAAAACTGAGCAAAATGTACACAGTTCCCACTTACACCCTCTCTCCTTCATCCCACACAGCCTTCCCCATTATCAACATGCCATACCAGTGTGCTTCATTTGTTAGAATTCATGAACCAACACTGACACATCGTTATCAATCAAAGTCCACAGTTTATTGCATTCATGGTACAAGTAACCGACTATTTCTTTATTTCTAGTATAGTCATCCCCAAACATTTACATACTGAGATACATATTACTTTCTTATAAATTACTTTATTCTTTATTTATAGTTAGGGCATTGCATTGTTTTTTTTTGTTTTTTAATTAAGTACAAAAGTTGGTTGTATTTGTCTATGAATCCCATTTCTGGATAGTAAAAGAGGTATTAAAAAGTATTTGCTATAAAAAGGGAAAATGGAGTACGACGGGGTTGAGAGCCAGGGCTCTATATGGTGAATTCAGATTTCTGGAAGAATACGGTATTAACTTTTGCTCACCTTTTTTAAAGGAACTTTGAAAGCAATGAAACGAGTCCCAGGCATCCGCTGTTCAACTGGGAGATAGTCTTTCCACCTGTTAATATAGTTTTTGTTAGGCAAATTTTATGTTAGGCTGTCTCCCTGCACAGGATGAATGCGCCTTGAAAATGGAAATCATATCCCTCTACATCGGCTCCCAGGTGGTCCCAGCGTCCCGACCCCGACCCCGGCCGCGCGCGACACACTTTCCACAAACTGACACACACGGAGCCCGCGCGAGGGCCGGGTCGCGCGGGCTTCCCCGCCGGGTCGCCTGGAGGCCGGTCCCCCGCAAGCCGAGCGCACGAAAGGGCGCCCCAAAGGTGCCGGCCCAAGGCGCCCGCTGCGCTTTCCCTTTGGAAGCTGGGCTGCGGGGCCCAAGCGTAAACCCTGAGACAAGGAACACGCGCACCACGCCGCCACGGGGGACGACAGGCCGGGCGCCCACCTAGCCGGACACCCTGCATTTCTGGAATCACCGGACGCCTGTGTAAATTTCCGTCTGGCCTGTCATTTTCCAAAGGCCACTCAAGATCAGGGGACAGAACGCCTCCTCTCCAAGTGTCCTGCCAGCCCACCCACTCAAGATCAGAGGGACAAAATGCCTGACTAAAGCAAAACAAAACAGAAACACAAAAAAACTGGAGAGAGGGAGGAAAGGGTGCCCTGAAAAATAAAAAAAAATTAAAAAAACTAAGCACGTTGACAGCGCTAAGAAGAAACTACCAGGAAAAAGAAACCCTACATGTCAGATCCTAAAGCACAGAAGGGCAAGCCCGCCGACATTCCAGGACCGGGGGGACCGGGGTCCCCAGCCCTGCAGAGCCAACCGCAGACCGGCTCGGGCGCCCCTCGGAAGCGCGGGATCCCCGCGGCCGAGTCTGTGACCCCCGGCCGGCGCCGGCTCCCCTCTGCCCACTCTGCGCGCGGGGGCTGGAAACTGCCGCGGAGAACCACGGCGGGGCGGGAAGGGGGGCTCCAAAGAGGGTCTGGCGACTCGAGTCGCTCCGTTTCTCGGTGGGCTCAGCGCGCGCCGTGGGGGAACAGGAGCGGGGGTCCGGGAGGAGGGGACGGACGGCACTTACGTAGACCGGCAGCGGCCACGGGTAGACGGCGGGCTCGGTCCCCAAGAGCGACTCCAGCCTCAGCTCCAGCTTCTCCCCCATGTCTTCGCGCGCGGGCCCCGCACCGCGCTAGTCTGGCGGTTGGGGGAGGGGCGCGGCGCCGCCGGCGGGGGCGGGGCAGACGGGCAGGCGGGAGGCTGAGGGGGGCCTGGTCTGGGCCTCAGCTGCCGCAGCAGCGCTCCCGTCCGACCCCCGGCTCCCTCTTTGTGGTCACAGGCCCGGGGCCTCCAGCGCTGCTGCGAACTCGGGCCGGCGTGAGGCGACCACAATGAGCCGGGGGCCGGGCTGAAACACTCCCGGCGCGCGCGGCCCGCCCCGTGGACTCGCAGGCTCGCACGCACGCACGCACGCACGCACGCACGTCTTCGGCTGCCCCTGGCCACCCCCACCGGCCTGAAGTGGGGACCCGGGAAAACCCCTCATGGACAGTCGTGGCGGGTTTGACTCCCGACCTTGACGTAGCGTGACACACCCCCTCCCCCCCCCAATAAAAGAAAAGGAGCATAGGAGGCAATCTCATACATTATTGATAAACACATACAAAGACACTATTGGTACAAAACTATTTCTCCATACAGCAACTTTGAATTTTAATAATAAATACATATATGTATCAAACATTAATAAAAGAATAAAATTATCCAATATGAGTACATTTGCTCTTGTTTTGCAATTAGTTCCAGGATTCTATTTTAGATTACTACTTCATATCTGAGAGAGTTGGGTGTGTGTTTGGTTTTGTGGAAGCTGCATTGTGCTAAATTTTACCTTTCTTTCTTGAATTAAATGGCTTTTGTTATCCCTTGGGAATACTGAAGACAGCAACAGCAGATTACTACCTACCAGTGGAAAAGTATAAATAGCAATTTTAGCCACTAGTGATTCTGAAATTGCCCTTAACTTTGTCCTTATAAAAATGCTCCAAGAATTACGTTTTGCAAATCCACAGATTTACTATCCATATTCAAGTCATTTATGTGGAGAAAATGTAGCCAGCCTTATCAGTAACACAGGATGTTATAGCCATCAAGCCATCAGCCACTGAAGCCACACCCAAAGCCGCACCCTGAGGGGATTCAGGATAGAGAAAACAGGATACTGGCCCTAGATAATTAAAGTGCAAATCAAGGGAATGATTTCCAGGAGACCAGATTCTTGCATCTCACCATATATAGAAAAGTGCTACATTTATTAACTTAAGATGTCTAGTTTCTTTAATTAACAGTAATCTTTTGATGTTCCAACTACCTGTCTTTTTTTTTTTTTTGCAAGAACCTCTAAATACCCTGTGCCCTCCCTTAGCTCTTCAGAACAGTCCCTCAGAGCTATCTGAGAGGCTGTCTCCTGATTTCAGTCCTCAGTATGTCTTCCACATAAAACATAATTCTCAACTTCTAGGTTGTGCATTGTTTTTCAGTCAACATTTAATTGTATGGCTCATGTAGGTACTATGCCTAAATGTAATGGGATGAGCTGTAAATTATTAAAACTAGATAAATCCTGTCAGCTCTACCACTAGCTGAGATCCAGGCTTTCACCTCTGGATACCTCTGGCAGATATGGGGTCTGTGTTGGTCTTAAAATTATTCTTAGAATAGTGGGGACTCATTCATTCTTTCAACACATTTTATTGCTTATATTCTATGTGTCAGTTACAGTGCTGGGTCTTGAAATACAGAAGTCAACACACGAAAATACAAGGATAAAACACATTTTCTACCATATTAACTTTTTTCATTCATCAATTCATCCCTAAATCATTCAACACGCATCTTCTTATTGAATACTGATGAGGGGTCAAATGCTATGCTAAACACTCAGTATATAGCTGCAAACGAGATGGACAGGCCCTGATTTTGATGTCACTACTATCTTTTGTCCTGCCATATAATGGGACAGCTTCATTATTCCCTTTACCCTAAGTTTTTATCACAAATTGCTAATGAAAATAAAGCTGTTAGTGGAGTTTCAACATGCATAGGTAAATGAGAACACAGAACTCCCCTTTCTCATGTCCCGTTCTCCTCCTTCTAACTCCCTATGTGAAGTCACTTTGTGCCAAGGCCAAGAAGCTGTGACCCAATAAGAACCAAGCTGATTTCCTCACACTGACTGGGGCTATTGCACACTTAGAAGGCTTGATGCTTAATTTTGATAAGCAACTAGAAGACCATGGAGACAACCTATAAAAATGATTTGTCTTGGGAGAAAATACTAAAGAGGGTTAATGTGCTGTTCCACCTGTCTAACCCCCTGGATTAAACCACAGGCACCAAGGTCACCAAGTGTACTTGGCAACAATGAGCTAATAATAAAAAAAAGCATCATACTGTTATTGTATTCATTTTCCCCCAAGGCGCTCTCTGATAAACACCACAACCTCTAAGAGAATTGAGAACAGCTTCCTTGTGGGGTAGGTCATATAATATATATGCATCTTTTTCCAAGCAGTTAAATCATATCCAGCTATCAGCACACCTTACTTAAGGCGATCGTAATGTATGAGATTAAATGTTCCTACCTGATCGGAAAACTTCTTGTCCTCAATTCATTGGCTGTACTGGATTTTTTCTTCTTGGGTCAGACCTTCAGACTTCTACCAGAAATCCTTCCTTTGGGGAAACCAGGCCTTCCCAGAAACTCAGGAAACTGAAATGGAGACAGCAAGAGAGAAGGAAATTATTTGGACACATAGACCTCAATTGTTTGGTTTTAAGTAAACGTCCAAGCAAACATCTTCTAGATGGTATAATAACTTTAGGGAAATTCACGGTTTATAAGTTTGGGTACTCATAAACTGAACATATTATGATAAGAGTACAGGTTGCATTTTGTGTCTTCAACTCAAGCAAAGGCTTCAAAAAAGGCCCAGTTATCCTTTGTTCATTAAGACACAAAGAGAGGGCAAAAAGGGCAAGTTTCGAAGTCTTTTTCTTTACAATTTACTTCCTTTCTTCAGTCTTCAACAAGATCTTCAGGAAATTAACTTTACTAAAGTTAATTATTCATAAAATAAACATAGGAACCTGCAGAAGACTATTTCACAGAGACCTGTAATGTACAATATCCATTGCATACATGCACCATGAGCTTGTCTTTTCTAGCACTGGCATACACAAAACTCTGTGTGTGTGTGTGTGTGTGTGTGCGCGCGCGTGTGTGTGTGTGCACGTGTGTGTCTTTTTCTGTGATGGAGCCATAGGGAGAAAATAAATCTATTGGCTGCAATTCAGTGATGTACGAAGATTTAAAGGTAAAGGAGAAGGTTACATCAAGTGAAACTATAAAGTCATGAGGTTGTGGTTCCAAAATAATAACAATAGCAGTCTTCTGTAACCAAGGGAGCAGGCTCCTCAAATTATAGTCACACCTGTTAGACCATCTGCCCATACATTTCACACTATCATTAATGGAAAACAAATGGCACTGTCCCTCCTTCCCTTTATCCATTGGCCATCCTCATATGAACTCTTTTTCTCTTCAAGGTCATGTTCTTTCCTATCTGTTTAAAAATATTAGGATTTAGGAGGAGTGATACGTAATGTGCCGTGCCTTGGTACTTGTACCAGTGACGGCTCTGTAAGGAGCACTGGGTTGTTAGGAGGCTATCAACTGAGTTCCCCTAGAAGCAGAACTTGAGGCGATAATTTGAGTGCAAACTGCTCATCTGGGAGGTGCTTCCAGAAAACTCAGAAGTGGAGTGGGAATTGAGAATGGAGGCATGGAAGGAAGCCAACAGAGGTGTATTACCGAATAAATTACTCCTGCAGGGAACTGCTGCCAGTACTTCAGGCGAGTTCTGTGAAACTCTACAGAACATGTCTCAGAGTTATCCCAAGAATCGGTGAGAAACTTGAAGTACTTATCTTCCAGTCCCCTCTGTCCTTGGTTGAAAGCTACACCCAGATACATTAACTCCTGTACACTTCTGGCCTGCCCTAAGGTGGATAATTGCAGGCGGCAGCATGATTCTATCAGCATATACTGGAATGATGAGTGCTGGGGAGATATGAGTGGAGCATCGAAACCATCTAATACAGTCGGGGCAGGAGATATTAATTATTGGCTTGAAAGTCCAAATGGATAACCTTAAATTCCTGGGTTTATGGTTTTACTTTGAGGTATTTAAGCATGATGTATGAGTAAAAATTTCCTCTGTTAAATCAAGTTTAAGGTCCTAACTCCCTAATCTTCTGGAAAACTGTGGTATCTTTTAACAGATTTTTGAAAAGTAACATGATTAAGATTTCAAATTGACCATTCATTCATTCACTCATTCAACACACATTTATTGAACACCTAAAGTATGTCATGGGATAAACTAGGCACCAGTGTTACTGTTACTAAAATCATTATAGTGCCACCTAGAATTCAATGTATTGTGACACTCAAGTAAGAAAATCCATAGTTACCGTAAAAGATATTACAGAGTGCTATAGGAAGACACAGTAAGACCTTAATTCATGCTGTGGACAGTAGTATATGGGCGATATCAGTAGGGCTTCCTGTAGAAGGCAATTGAAATGGATATGTAACATGAAGGAAGGGTGAAGTTTTGAGGAAAAGAGAAGATAAATTCACAGTTGCCAGAAAATGAATGGTTAAGGATCAGTCCAGAAAGGAGTTCCATTCATAATCAGTATAAGAAATGCTCACTAGGGCTTCCCTCGTGGCGCAGTGGTTGAGAGGCCACCTGCCGATGCAGGGGACACGGGTTCGTGTCCCGGTCCAGGAAGATCCCACATGCCGCGGAGCGGCTAGGCCCCGTGAGCCATGGACACTGAGCCTGCGCGTCCGGAGCCTGTGCTCTGCAACGGGAGAGGCCACAACAGTGAGAGGCCCGCGTACCGCCAAAAAAAAGAAAAAAAAAAAAAGAGAAATGCTCACTGGCGTGTAGAAAAAGAAGACAATGGAGAGGGGGGTAGACGCCAGATCATGCATAGTCCATGTATGTATAGTAAGTGCTATGGTCTAGTCTTTGTGTTCCCCTCCAAATTCATACGTTGAAATCTTAATTTCCGTAGCTGATAGTATTAGTAGGTGGGGCCTTTGGGAAATGATTATGGTATTAGTGCTCTTATAAAAGAGACCCCACAGAGCTCCCTAAGCTCTTCTGCCATGTGAGGATACAATGAGAAGTCTGTGATTCAGAAGAGGGCCCTCATCTGACCATACTGGCAACCTATTCTTGAACTCGCAGCCTCCGGAGCCGTGAGAAAAAAAATTCCTGGTGTTTATGAGCCACCCAACCTGCAGTATAATCTTACAGCAGCCCAAAAGGACAAAGAGAGTTTGGATGTGAGATTTTCCTCCAAGAAAGATGGGAATCCATTGAAGGATTTTACCTGGTAACTTAGAAGAGAGAAAAGTTTCATAACACAATCAGGTACTTTTATAAGAAAAATCTGTTTCTTTTTCAGAAAGATCACTCTGGAAATACTGTGACTAGATTTTTGGAGAAGTCTGATGGCAGGCCCGGATATAGAAAGATGAGTTGGTAGTCCATTAATATAAGTCAAACAAGAAAGTGGATATAAAAAGTGTGAATTTGTGGCTGAGAGTTCTTTTCTTTTACTACTTGAAAAATGTTATGTCAATGCTTCTGACTCCATAATTTTAGACAAGAAATATGCTGTCATTGGAATTGGTTTCTCAATAAGTGATGCATCGTTTCTGCCTGTCCACTTTCGAGATTTGTTTTGTCTCTACTTTTCAGAAGTTTAATTATGACGCGTCTTGACAAGGATACCTTTGTGTTTTTCCTCTTTGGATTTGCTCAGATCCTTGGATGTGTGCTTATGTCTTCTAAAAAATTGGGAACGTTTCAGTCATTATTTCTCTGAATACTTTGTCAGTCCTACGTGCTCTCTGTTTTCATTCTGGAACCTTGATGATATGAATGTTAGTGCTTTTGTTACTGTTTACAGGTTCTTGAGATCCTGTTCTTTCTCCCATCTCTACCCCTCAGCCTATTTTTCTCTGTACATGTGGTACATTGTATTGATCTCTTCTAAGTTCACGATTCTGTGCTTTGTAATCTCCACTCTACTCTTGAGCAAAGTTTTTTGATTGTTGTATTTTTCAGTTCTACTGTTCTCATTTGTTTTTATTCTTATAACTTCTAGTTCTTTGTTCACATTTTCTATTTTTCCCATTTCCGTCAAGGAACACATAATTGCTAATTGAAGCATTTATGTGACAGCTTATTTAAAACCCCTGTCTGATAATTTCAATAGATGTTTTATCTCAGTGCTGGTGTAGGTCTATTGTCTTTTCTCATTTATTCTGTGATTTCCTGCTTCTTGGTGCCATGAGTATTTTTCAATTGGATTCTAAACATTGTGAGTTATTATATGACTCTGTATCCCATTTAATTTTATTATTACTTTTTAGAAGGAAGTCATCCTATTGGAGGTGGAGTATGAGGACTGGGGGGTTACGTACAGATTTCCACTGGGCCCTACTGTCAAAACCCCAGCAAAAGTGGGCACTTACATTCTCTCACTGCAGACAGATCAAGTAGAAGTTCAGCTATCCTACTGGCCCTTCTGACACCTTCCCCCCAAAAGTGGGAACATTAATATCATTCTGTTGCCTTTTAGTAGGAGTGGAAGTTCATCTCCCCAGTAGATTTCTTGACACCAGGGGAGGGGAGAGGTGAAGTGTTTGCTGTGTTTGCTGTCCTTCCTCCCACTTCATTCCTTCTTGTTGATGCCGGGTGTGGGTAGAGGGTCAGCTACCTGCTGGCCCCACTGACACCAGGGTAAGAGGAAGAGAACTGCCAACTAGCCCTGCTTGTGCCATCTCATTCTGTCTTACTGCCTCAGGACGGTTATGGGGATTCAGCACCCCATTGGGTCTCACTGACACCATGTGTTGGGGGTTAGTGGGGTGCCTACTCCCTCCAACCTGTAACATCCTATTCTTATCGATGTCAGGGAGAGACGGAGGCTAGGTCCCACCATTGGACCCCACGACTGTGTGAGGGCAGCCCAGTGTTAACTAGCCTGTCAGGCACCACCTTTGAAAGTCTCTTTGCTAATGCAAAGGGGTGGAGGCTCAGCTCACCACTGCACCACACTGAAACAGCCCTGGTGGCGAATCAGAGCGCTGCCTCTTCTGGAGGGCAGGAGTGGGGTGGTGTGGAAGATCAAATCCTAGCTTGGCCCAACTGAAACCACAGGACATAGGGGATGGGTGCAATATTCCACTGGCACTTGGCTCGAGTAGTGTGTATATTATCGCCCAAATGGTTTTCTGTCTTTGACAACCCCTTTCCTCATACCTTGGCTAGGGGGAACGGGGGTTTTGTGTTTTCTTTTTTGAAGCTTTTTTGTCTGTTGTTCTGTTGGTGGTTATTGATTGGGGGTTCCTGTAATACCCTCTCCAGGATGTATGGGAAGCAACAGGAAACACAGGGGACTCATCACCATGTTATTCCTCAAGTCCCAAAGTCCCTAGTTAAGTCTGCCTTCTCATTTCCACCTTTCAGTGTCTTCCTATGTTTGTCTGTTGTTATGTTCAGGGTTTTAGTTTTAAGTGGAAGAACCTGGGAGAAATGGGCTACTTCATCTTCTTGGAAGCAGAGGTCTGGAGGCCTATGGATGTTACAAAGTACTGCTGACTGTAAATTAAAATTTGATGATATACACCTTGCCCTTTAAGAATTCTTCTGCTAGATGATGTGGCTTCCCAAAGTAGCTACAATTTGACTTTCATACTTCTAAAAGTCAAGTGTTTTGCCGCAGTTGAAATTTAAAGATAAGCAAGAGATGAGGCTAAGATGATCTATGTGGTAACAGATTAAAGTTGGAAACATCAATATACATTCATGCTTAGCTTAATATTGCTTCATATTACCTTAACACACATGGTTATGTAGAGAGATACTTATAGATATGTCCATATACGTGGGGAATGTACACACATGTTATCTCTTTGCTCTGTCAGCTGAGAAGATCTAGAAGCAATGACATCCGGGCAGCAATTAGCACACCCCACACCCAGATCCTGCTGTCTAATGCTGTTCTCCACTAAAAAGACCTAGTTATCCTTGAAGAAATAGCTGATTCTAGGACTGGGGCAGTAAATATACAAGATTTATATACAAGGCCATCTTATAGTGTCAGAAAGTAAGGAAGTTCCAAAAAAATATATAGCATGGGGATACCTCAGAGTGGCACACGAGCCACTGAACTGAAAAGAGTTCACAAGGGTCAGGACTAGAGCAATTTGAGGAACAAAGTAACTAACGTAGAATTAGATTATGACCCAAAGTATAAAATAAAAATCCGTGAGTTCTTCTGATATAAATAAATAATTGGATACATAAATAAATGCGGGAGAATAGATAAATCTCCAGTGCAAAAGAATTCCAAATAGTTTATGTAGTACTCCATCTTAAGCATAACTCTCTATTCCTTAGTTGTGGGCTGAGCATATTGACTTCCTTCCAAAAAGTACAATATGGAGAAGGGAAAACAGTAATTTTACAATGGAGAAACCTGAAAAACACTACCTCAGCCTGGTGATCAAGGTCGACCTCAGCATTCATAATGCATATTGATACTTTGTACACTTGATGTGATCTGACAAAATAACCCTTCTACTCTTGTGGTCTTCCTCCCCCAAACACATAATCCCAATATTATCAATGAAACATGCATCAAACAAATTCTAGTAGCGGGCATCCTACACAAGCCTAACCACTCAAAATTGCCAAGGTCATGCAAGGAAAATCTGAGAAGCTATCAAACCCAAGAGGAGCCTAAGGAAACATGGCAACTAAATGTAATGTGATGTTTTGGATGAAATCCTGGAATAGAAAAAGGACATTAGGTAAAAACTAAGGAACTGGACTAATGTATGGACTATAGTAAACAATAATGTATCAATATTTGTTCACTGATTGTAACAATGTAACATACTAATATAAGTTGATCGTCACAGAGGGAAATGGGTATAGTGTATATGGAAACACTTTATACTATCTTCTCAATTTTTCTGGAAAATTAAAACACTTCTAAAAAATAAAGTCTATAAAAACGTTGTGTTTTCTTGTTTTATGATTATGTGCCTGTATTTCCTAATATGTAAATTTGCTTTGCCTTCCTTGATACTGATATTAAAGAAAATACTAAGTAACTCTGAAAGAATTTGTAACTCCAATTTAACAAGCAATAATTCTGGGTATTAACTTTTTAGGAGAACCCACTGAATCAATCAAAGCAAATTGTCTTTAAAGGCTGAATTTCTTTTCAGTGTTTAATCTTTTCTATGATTAATGCATACCACAAGCATGGTTCTCTTTCAAAGGGCAGAAAACATTGCTTGTAGGCAAGGTCTAAAATACAGTGAAATATTCATGTATGATGCTATAACAACTTTAATGTATTTTATGTTTTCAAAATGATGAAGTGTTATTTCAGTCAATAAAGTATTCACTTTTATACATTTCCTACCCACCTTTTCCCAGAACACCCACAAGGAAATGATACTATCATCTGATATTAGGCTCATCAATTTAAATTGGAGTTTTTGGTAGCTGTGGTTGCCAACGGTACTGGAATGTGTGATACTTTTACAAATCCTCTCCATGGCAAAATCTGATCTTCACAAGGTAGATCACAGTACGTGCCTAAGGCCAATGACATAGAGCTTTGTAGCTAGATTACCAAGCATTTTACTTAGAGGCACAATAGAATGTAGAAAAGGCCATTTCTCCTTCTGTCTTTTTCTGCTCAAAGGTCACTCACCATCTCAGAAGTTTTCCATAAACTCAGACTATATAATGTCACTTAATGTGAATGTAGCTCAACATTCTGTTTTAGTACAGCTAATCTCACATTATTTTATTGGTCCTAAATATGTAAATCATCAGCAAAGTTTTGTACTTAACTTTTTTTTTGGATGTGGACCATTTGTTAAAGTCTTCATTGAATTTGTTACAATACTGCTTCTGTTTTATGTTCTGGTTTTTTGGCTGCGAGGCATGTGGGACCATAGCTCCCCGACTAGGGATTGAACCCACACCCCCCTGCATTGGAAGGCGAAGTCTTAACCACTGGACCGCCAGGGAAGTCCCTGTACTTAACTTTTAAAAATAATTAAAATAAGCTATTCAACACATTTTTCCTAAAAAAAAAAAAAAAGTAATTCCTCTTAGGCTGGCCCTGGACACATACATGACTTTGCCATTTTTTCCATGGATTATTTTCTTATCTGTTCTACTGTGTCACATTTGTTCTACCTTCTCAAAAAGAAGCATTTAAAAATTCATCTACGCGTTCATGCATTCATACATTTATTAAATAAATCTACTGAACACCTACATACGGCACAGAAAAGGAGGCAGAAAACTAATCTGGGTTGCACAGAAAGTAATGAACTCAGTTAAAATTTTTGGTGAAAACAGGTGTTACTCAATCTACTGGAAATTACATTTCATTATGGGGACTCACACACTCAAGGAAAACCAAGACCTAAATAATAATAAAGTAATAAAAGCACTAGCCATTTACTGAGTGCCTGCTTTTACCTGACTCTGAAACTCTAAAATCATTACGGATGTTTTGAGGATTGTCTGATATAATTGTAATTTCTATTTTACAGATGAAAATAACAAGGTTCAGAGACATTAGGTTACTTGCCTAAAGTGAAGTGGCCCAGAAACTACACAACTGGAAATTGAACCTTAGATTTCATAATGCCAAAATCTGTGCTTTTAATCACAATGTGTGTGTGTGTGTGTGTGTGTGAGAGAGAGAGAGAGAGAGACAGAGAGAGAGAGAGACAGAGAGAGACAGAGAGAGACAGAGAGATAGAGAGAGAGAAAGAGAGAGAATGTGTTTAATAGAGAACTTCTGAGAAATGGCAAGAAAACTGCCAGGTACCCATAAAACACTAATTTAGGAGCTTCTTACTATACAAGTAATTGTTAATCATATGGCTGAACTAAGGATCTCTCACTTTTGAACTAAGAAATCAAAAGCTTCCAGAAGTTGAGTCTAAATTTTACACTTACATAAGATACTTCATACAGAATGCTAAAGTATACTAACTAAAGAGTTCTGAAAATACTGGAAGCATTCATACTAGTATGATTTCATAATGTGGATAATAGAGGATTTAAGAAATTGGCAGAGGCAACTGCAGACTCATTTCTTATCATTTCTGTGAAGGGCAAGATAAATCAATAAAATGAGAAAAATGAAAAAAGAATGGCTAGCAATTTTAGGTAGTTTGCTTCATCTCCATACTAGGAAAGACTAAGCAAAAAAAAAAAACTTCTCGAAATTTTATTTTGAAAGCACCTACAAGTGTATATGGTCTTTTTATACCAAATAACTTGGAATTATGAACTGTCCAATAAGTCTAATCTTCTCTGATGATAAAATTGCTGGCTTTATTTGAAACTATGAAATGAAAACTGAGGTAATAATCAGAAATTCTTAAGAAAAGGAGTAGACAAAACAAAATTCTAAGAGTTGTGTCAAAAAATATTTTGAAACGAACATAAAATCCCCATTACTGGTACAGAGCTTTTAAAACTTTATCTTGGTTTTAAGCTTTAATAAACATTGATATGTTTACATAATTACTGTCATAAGGAAGACACAATCTTAGGTCAGCTTTCTTCATTCTTTCTTTATTAAGCATTATTTTATTTTGCTCCATCATCTTGTAATTATAATATAGTAACTGTGTCACTTTCTACTAAGTGGATATAATTTCCTAAACTGTTTTCCTATTCTTAACAATTAAAGGTGTTTCCAATGTTTTGTTATTACAAATGACATGACAATGAGCATCTTTATATAATAATTTTCTGGATTATAAATTATTTATCGGCATAAGCTTCCAGAATTAGAATTAATGTGTAAAAAGCTATTAACATTTTTATCTTGCTAGACATTGCCAAATTACTTGTCAAAAGATGGAACCAAATTATATTGCAAAAATCTTTGCCAACAGAAAACATTATATACAATTTTTGATTTTGCTGAATTATTAAGTTGGAAACCTATGTTCCATTTCTTTGAATTCTTTGATAACAGCGTGCTGCTGCAGGCTGCGAGGGCAGCCACGTCCATGAAGGCTCCCCAGAGTTGGAGCGGGGAAGTGGAAAAAGGTAAAAAAAAAATACTAATTGTATTTTCCCTCGATTGTTATCTCTCATTCTTTTCTGCCTCTGTGTAACTTATATCCAGGTAGCTGGAGAAATATCATGTGGCAGGGAAAATTGGTATTCCAATAAATTAATAAACACCAACTTCAAATGGATTTTCAAGACTGGAAATATTGCTCTGACTTACAGTAAGTTCTTTCTAATTCTCCTTAAGGACTATTTTCTTAGAAGCTTTCCCTACCCTCCTCAAATTTCCCTCCATCCTCTCTACTTCCTTCACTCTGAGCTGGTGAGGCGCTTCCTAACTCATTAGGAACACAGAAGTCAGTAAATAGTCCACTGCCAAATCCGTTAATTCATTAGCATTTGCATTGATCTTTGTATTCCCTTGCACTACAGGAGTTCAAGTTCAAAGGCCACGTGCACTACAGATAGCATTTCATTTTCTCTCATCTTCTCAAGTACTTCACAGCACTGCATTTTCTACAACCCATCTACTCCTTATGAATGATTCTTGCCAAAATTCAACCTCATTCTAGACTAGTAACTCCAACTTAAAATGTTAAAAACTATACGTGTAACACGAAAGCCTCCCTCCTCCTCTAATCCCTGCATATCTTCTTTAGCCAATTCATGTCTGAACTTTTCAAAATTGTTATCATCATATATTGTTTCCATTTCCTCACGTCCCATCTACTCTATAATTTACATCCATCTGACTTCCCTCACCGTAATCTCTCTGCCCACTGTCCTGAAATTTTACTTATGAAGGTCACCAGCGATCTCCATGTCAGTATAGCCAATGGATAGTTTTTGTCCTATTTCTAGGCTCTTTCCTTCTTAAAAAAGAAAAAGAAAAACAAAAACCATTTTTTTTCCTCTATCCTTTCACACTCTCATCATCTTCTGTCCTGGTATATTTTACTGGCTTTCCGTGTTTAATCTGATTTCTAACATTCTATGAGTTTCCTTTATCTTCAGTGGAATAAACCCCTATATGAAGGATTATTCTCAACAGTTAGTTCTCATAATAACAGTACTAGTAGCAGCAGTCAATACTTCTATAATGCTTATCATGTGCCAGACACTATTCTAAGACACTGTTTAAATACATATATATAGACACACACACACACACACACACACACACACACACGAAGTTTTCCTCCTCATAGGCGTATGAAATAAGCCGATTATTATACCCATGTTACAAATGAGAAAACGGAGGCAATGAGAGGCCAAGGTCACATGATCAGTACTTGGTGAAGCCCCGCCTGAGTTAATGCTGGAACTTTAGAGGAGACAAGTTAAATAATGTCTCACAGATTGGCCTTAAAAGTGAGCAACACTTAATTAATGACTTGTGAAAGTATCAGAAAAAAAGGGGACATTTTAAATTGAATGGGATCTACTAAGTCATGGATCAGTAACTAAGAATGACTCTTATTGAATGAAATTATTTTTCATTATTCTTTTGAAAGAAGAATAATCTTGTGTTAGTGTTTCACAGTTTTTTTTTTCATTCACATATTTATTCTTTATTAGACACACATTTCCTACACACCTACGTGCCAGTGTCCGCTGCAAGCCTTGGAAGCAAAAAATTACAAAGTCCCTGCTCTTAAGCAAATGTCCAGTGGTGGAGGAAGACAGAGTAAACGTGTAAATAAATGTTGTACAGTGACAGAAATACGACTGGACAAAGGGATGGAGAGGCACTGAGGAGGCAGGTCTCTTTGGTCAAGATAGTAGTGGTGGCGTTTGAACCGAGACCTTAACGATAAGAGGGAAATTGGTCTGGGTAGATGGATTAGCCAATCTAAAGCTGGGAGAGCAAGAAGTAGAGCTTGTTGCATCTGAGGGACTGAAAAGGACAACTGTGCCTCGAGCCCCATGAAGGTCAGGGAAAGATGTAGTAAGTGACCAGAGCACACGGTCCCTGTGAGCCTGGCTAAGTAGTTGAAAATTTCATCTCTTTACAATAGATAGCCTTTAGAGGTTAGAAGCAGTGCAATAATAGCGTCTGATTTGTGCTTTTTAAAAGACTACTTTGACTGTTGAATGTCCTACAAAAGCAAAATACCTGTGTCTCTATGAAGCGCAGATAGTAAATTTTAAAAAGCCCAATGAGCTCATAAGCAGTTGGTTGACTAACTGTTATCATTTATCTTAACTAGACTTCATTAATAGAAGCTTGGTGACCTTGGGGTCCTGGGACATATTAGATTAGGGCAACCCAGCTATTTTCAAATAGTGTGATTTGAAGAATCCTTGAAATTGTTAGGGTCCAGGAAGATTATTTTATTGCTGGGGCTCGATGGGAAGTTTAGAATAAGAAAAGAAAGTATGATGGCTGGCTTCCATCTATTCTCCCTTTCTCTGGGAGAAATGATGGTGGGGTGACTACTTTGCTGTTGACCCAATGCTTCAATTTCAGAGCTGGTTCAATCCAGTAACTATTTGCTGAACAACTATTATATGTTAGGCACCCAGCTGGAACTGGGAATATAAAGAGAATAATTAATAAGAAAAGCAGGTATTACTAACAAGAGACAGGCACTGTGCTAATGCTTAACACGCACCATCTCAAGTTACATTAATTTACACACTAACCATAGGAGGTAGATGCATTTATTATACCATTTTCCAGGTGAGAAATCTAATCCCTTTAAGGGGCTTAAGTTACTTCTCCAAGGTTACACAGCTAGTTAGGGGCATAGGCAGTATTTGGACTCAGGTCTGGTATCAGCACCAATTCTCTTAGCCATTATGCTCTCTAAGGACCTTACTTGAGAAGTTCAGATTATACATATATGGGTACAACCAACCCTAAGACCATCTGGCAAAACTGGCTGCTTGAGAAGTCCTGGATTTATGTAAGATGCTCTTGGAATGGAGAAGATCGTGAAGGAGGGTCCCCAAAACACACTCTCTATACTAAGGGGCAACAGAAGAGAGAAAGAATTAGCCTACAGCAGTATGATATTGAGGACCAAGAAACAGTGTTTCTCTCTTTTGTGAACAGTTATGAAATTATTTCTACTTCAGAATATCAGAAAGAAATCACAGGACTATGGACAGTTTGCTGAGCCACCCTATCTATCTTAGCGTGAATCCTGGCAGGTGTAGAGCTCATAGTATGACCCTGGCACCTAAGTGTAGTTAAGTAAGCTTTCATTTTTCTTCGGCCTTAAAGCAAAGCAGCTTTCTGATAGGTATAATTTAGGAAAGCCTTCCAAGAAAATAGTTAAAGTCCACTTTAAATATCTCAGAGAAAAGCAATTTTCCAAAAGATCTATCAGCAAAAGCAAGGCCAAACACACCAATTATTTAGTGAGACTTGTATTGTTATATCATTGCTCATGTTGTTTCTTTATGCATTTACCTGGAAGAAGGCTTTTAATGTTCAACAATTCTCAAAGAGATAAAGACCCACACTGATGTGCCAGAAAGAGCTTTGCCCTGGAATTAGATCAGTTTAGGTTTGGCTACTTACTAGAATTAGGTAACATTCTTAATCTTTCTGAGCCTGTCTCCTATCTGCAAATAGGGATACCACTATCTATTACAGAGGGATGTGGTTAAATTAAATGACACATGTAAGTGAAATACATCCTTCCAGACTGAGAACATACCTAGTAAATGTTAAGTGATCTGCAAATATTCTGCTTTCTTGAAACGGATGAAACCTGTTATCATGATTTTAACCAATGGTCTAAATATCAAGACAATATTTAGTTAAAAGTTATAGTTGTTCTTTCACTGTCCACCTGCATTTTAACATATTCTAACCTATTCTCCTTGATAAATTGTGTCAATATTAGTAACATTTGTCATTTCAGCTATTACTGTTCATATGTTTAAAATATTTCAATGTGATATAAGTCGTTACTCAAAGGGATGCCTAGCTGGCTTTGTCAAAGATTTATTTTAAGTAAAAATAAAAGACTCATTTTCACCAAGTTTGACTGAACAGTGTATTCATTAACTGTATGAACTTTCTGGCCAACCCAATACAGTAGCCAAGACATGGAAACAACCTCAGTGTTTTCTTGTGGATGAATGGATGAAGAAAATGGGGGTGCATACAACCTACTATTAGTCAGCCATGATAAAGAAGGAAATCTGGCTATTTGTGACCACATGGGTGGGTTTGGGGGGCATTATGCTAAATGAAATGTCAGACAGAGAAAGATAAATACTTTATGATCTCATATGTGAAATCTAAAATACTGAACTCATGATAGAAAGAATGGAATGACGGTTGCCAGAGCTGGGGGTTGGAGGTGACGAAAATGAGGGAAGATGATCAAAAGGTAAAAACTTCTAGTTATAAGACAAGTGAGTAATGGTGATGTAATGTACAGCTCGGTCACTACAGTTAACAATACCGTATTTTATGTTTGAAAGTTGCTAAGAGAGTAGATCTTGAAAGTTCTCATCACAAAGATAACATTTGTAATTATGTGAATTAAGGTTAACTAAACTTATTGTGGTAATCATTTCACACACACTATATATATATTAATCATCACATTGTACACCTTGGACGGATACAATATTATATATCAATTTAATTTAATTTCCGTCTGGCCCGTCATTTTCCAAAGGCCACTCAAGATCAGGGGACAGAACGCCTCCTCTCCAAGTGTCCTGCCAGCCCACCCACTCAAGATCAGAGGGACAAAATGCCTAACTAAAACAAAACAAAAGAGAAACACAAAAAAACTGGAGAGAGGGAGGAAAGGGTGCCCTGAAAAATAAAAACAAATTTTAAAAACTAAGTGCGTTGACAGAGCTAAGAAGAAACTACCAGGAAAAAGAAACCCTACGTGTCAGATCCTAAAGTACAGAAGGGCAAGCCCGCCGGCAGTCCAGGCCCGGGGGGACCGGGGTCCCCAGCCCTGCAGAGCCAACCGCAGACCGGCTCAGGCGCCCCTCGGAAGCGCGGGGTCCCCGCGGCCGAGTCGGCGCCCCCGGCCGGCGCCGGCTCCCCTCTGCCCACTCTGCGCGCGGGGGCTGGAAACTGCCGCGGAGAACCACGGCGGGGCGGGAAGGGGGGCTCCAAAGAGGGTCTGGCGACTCGAGTCGCTCCGTTTCTCGGTGGGCTCAGCGCGCGCCGTGGGGGAACAGGAGCGGGGGTCCGGGAGGAGGGGACGGGTGGCACTTACGTAGACCGGCAGCGGCCACGGGTAGACGGCGGGCTCGGTCCCCAAGAGCGACTCCAGCCTCAGCTCCAGCTTCCCCCCCATGTCTTCGCGCGCGGGCCCCGCACCGCGCTAGTCTGGCGGTTGGGGGAGGGGCGCGGCGCCGCCGGCGGGGGCGGGGCAGACGGGCAGGCGGGAGGCTGAGGGGGGCCTGGCCTGGGCCTCAGCTGCCGCCACAGCGCTCCCGTCCGGCCCCCGGCTCCCTCTTTGTGCTCACAGGCCCGGGGCCTCCAGCGCTGCTGCGAACTCGGGCCGGCGTGAGGCGACCACAATGAGCCGGGGGCCGGGCTGAAACACTCCCGGCGCGCGCGGCCCGCCCCGTGGACTCGCACGCTCTCACGCACGCACGCTCCCACGCACGCACGCACGCACATACGCACGTCATCGGCTGCCCCTGGCCACACCCACCGGCCCGAAGTGGGGACCCGGCCAAACCTCTCAGGGCCAGTGGTGGCGAGTTCGACTCCCGACCTCGACGTACCGTGACACAACCCCTCCCCCCCAATAATAAGACTATAATTCCTATTAAATATGACAGCTGGAATCCCGGCTTCTGTTCACAAAATTGCCGTGTATTTAGCCTATGCTAGGCACCAGACCGCGGACGCTCAGTACTGGCCAAAAAGGAAATGCCCTGCCCTCATAGCACTGCCATTTTAATTGGAATAGTAGTGACAATGGTCAAGGGAGAAAATAAAGTGTCATCATCGCCACGGGGATGGTTAATCTCATGTGCGCACTGCGTGGGGCCCCGGCAACCACAAACATTATTCCAGATGTGGCCAGGAAGGGATTTTTCAGAAGACATTAACACTGAAATTGGTCCACTTTGCGTAAAGGAGGAACGAATACAAGGAATTTATATATGCAGTACATATATATTTTTATTCTACATGCTTTTCTATGTAGGTGTATATGCGTGTCTATATGTATGTACGTGTATGTATTGCATATATTATATGTGTATGTATGTATACTGTATATATACACACCTAAATATCTTTCTATGTGTGTATATATGTATGATATAGACGTACCTAGGTGTGTACATTGCATATGTTATACGTATGTGTACATACTGTATATACACAAACGATGCATTTCATATGTGTGTATGTATAGTGTATCTGTATGTGTCTATTGTATATATTACGTGTATATGTGTGTATACATACTGTATATATACAAACTATGCATTTTATATATATGTGTGTATATATGTATTTGCGTATTGTATATACTATATGTGTATATGTCTGTATGCGTACTGCATATATACACAGCTGTATATTTTTGTATGCGTGTACATATGTACGTGTGTGTGTATATACACACACACCCTATGGATTCTGTTTGTCTGGAGAACCCTCACTGATACGGCCACTTATGACAATTGAGCACCTGCTCTTTGCCAGCCAGGGAGCCAAACGCTTGTCCTTTCTGTGTCTCCCTTAAGTGTCACAAGTCCCGGGAGGGAAGGTGATGCCGCTCCTACCAGTTGAGGTGCCTCAGGGACAGAGAGGTGCACAGGGCGGGGGGCTGGAGCCTGGTGGAGCCCAGGTGCAGTTCTAGCAGCAGTACAGCCTAGCAGTCCCACTTCCCCGGGTGCCTCTCACAAAGACGCCGAGGGAGAGACGGGGTCTGAAGGAGGGGATGAGGAAGCTTCCGTGGGTCTGCAAGCCCAGACCAAGGCTGACTCGTCAAGGGTGTTAGAGGTCAGGACTCTGGTTACCCTGGGGAAGGGGTTACACAGAGCCATTCCCATTCGGAAAAAGTATCCATTCTGCTCTTGTTTGTATGTTTACCCCCCTCCCCCAACTCTTTTAAAAACAGATTCTCTTGGTTGCTGGGAGCACACAAGGGGAAGTCGTGTGTGAGGGGGTGTGATCCAGGGGACAGGGAGGATAAGCCCCCCCCTCGTAGGGCCGGGAGTGGCTCAGCTTTGTGAGCTAAGGATGGCCTGCGAGGTCCCAGAGAGAAGGGTCCCTGCTCCGTCCCTGCTCCGTCCTTGCTCCGTGCACCCCATTCCCAGCCTGAGAAGTCCAGAGCCCCCCGCCCCCGCACACACACACACACCAGGGAGGAGTGCCAGTCACAATGGCTCCCAGGCTCCGGCTCCAGGGCTCCCGGCACTAGGAGCTATTTTCAGCTTTCATGCCCTAGGACACGGCCAGAGCTATTGTCTCCGGAAACTCTCTGTCTGTCTCTCGCCCGCCCGCCATCCCTCCCTCCCTCCCTCCTCCGCCTTTTCCCCTCCCGCTCCAGCTGTCCTGCCCTCCACCCTGCATTTCTACACAGGGTGGCTCACAGACAGCTGCTCCCCGTGCCCACCCGCCACCATTCGATGGATGTCAAAGCAAGCCCTGGGGACTTCCCTGGAGGTCCAGCGATTAAGACTCCGAGCTTCCACTGCAAGGGGTGCGGGTTCAAAGCCTGGTCAGGGAAATAAGATCCCACATGCCGCCCAGCACGGCCAAAGAAATAAATGAGTAAACAATAAAGTTATAGTGATGAAACAGCCCTAGTGGTGCAAGGATGGGACGTATAGCTCTATGGTAGAGAATAAAGGTCCAGAAACAGATAGATGAGAACTTGATATGACAGAAAGTGAGGAAATTAAGGAGTTTTCAATAAATGGCATTAGGACAATTGCATATCCATGTGGGGAAAAGTAAATTAGAAAAAAAGAAAACAAGCAAGCCCTGGTCAGGTGTGACCTTGGGCCCAGGGCCATTGGCACACGTTGTCGTGTGGGACGTTCTTCCTTAGACTCCTCCCTCCCTCCTGTGTCACTGTCACTTCCTCCAGAACCTTCCTGGACTCCCCTACACAAGCCCGGGGTGTGCCCTCACCCACCCACCCTGGATCACCGGAATTCCAATCCTGGCCCACCCTTCCCCGCCAGGTGAAGAACTGTGCCTGGTCAGTAAGACCGTAGAGGTCCTTGGCCATTGCTATTGCAGTTGGAATTGTTACTGTGTTTACACAGGGTGACCAACACCCGCCCCCACTTTGCCCAGGACCACTCAGGTTTGAGCGCTGGAACTATGGGGAAACCCTCATTTCTGGGGAACCCAGAAGGCTGGTCAGCCTATTTAGGATGGATCTTTCACTTGATATCCCAATCCCCGAGAGCCAGAAAGGGAATCTCCCCCCTCCTTCCATGGTAACCTTCATTCATTCATCCACTCATCCCTTTATTCAACTCCTTTATTCAGCAAGTATTTATGAAGCATCTACTACATAGCAGACACTCTTCTAGGTGCTGGGGACAGTAAACTGAGAAGGTGTGATTTCTTACATGGGGATGATGTCTCGGAGACCACTGCAGGGCATGGGAGGTGGGAGAGGGAAGGGGCAGTTCTAAATGCAGGCTCTGACGGGATTGGGGCAGACCTTGCCCTAAGCCAGGCTGCTTGCTTCAACACAGCTGTCCTCACCCAGGGCCATCCTGCTTCCGCCTCCCCCAGTTCTTCAGTGATGTCTGGGGAAAATCTGTGGTTGTCACAACTGGGGGGGAGGGGACCCTGGAATCAAATGGGTGGGGACAGGGATGCTGCTGAACCCCACACAGTGCCCAAGAGGGGCCCCCAGCAGAGAATGACCCGCCCCAAATAACCCCAGTGCCATGGGGGAGACCCTGCACTAATATTATTCAGACCCGCTTGTGCCCCGAGATTCCTGCACAGGCTGGGACTCTAACCGGGTCACCTCTGTATCCCGAGGTGACCTAGAGTGGGGCAGCCAGGAGGGCTGAGTATCAGGGACGAAATGACCAATCTCTGTGCCCACTCTCCCCGCCACACCCCAGGGTCGATGGCCTCTATCTCCTCCCTGTGCAGCTAGCTTTTCCCTGAGCCATTTCTTCTTGTCAAGGTCCCTGTCGCAGGTTGTGTTCCCCGAAGATGACGTTGAGAGCAAGGATTGGAGTGCACGTGGTTGATGTGAGACGTGCAGAGAACAGATACAGCTGCCATAGGGTCCCGCAATTCCACTCCTGGGCATAGATCTGGAGAAAACTCTAATTCAAAAATATACATACACCCCTGGGATTTCCCTGGTGGTCTAGTGGTTAAGACTCTGTGCTTCCAGTGCAGGTAGCATGGGTTCCATCTCTGGCCAGGGAACTAAGATCCCACATGCTGTGTAACAAAAAAATAAAGAAAGAGAGAGAGAAAGAAAGAAAGAAAAAGAAAGAAGGAAAGAAAGAAAGAAACAAACAAACAAACAAACAAACAAGGAAACAAAGAAAGAAAGAAAGAAAAGATACATGCACCCCAATGTTCATTGCATCACTATTTATAATAGGCAAGATGTGGAAGCTATCTAAGTGTCCGCTGATGGAGGAATGGATAAAGAAGATGGGGTACATATATACAATGGAATATATTTAGCCATAAAAAGAATGAAATAATGCTATTTGCAGCAACATCGTGGATGGACCTAGAGATTATCATACTAAGTGAAGTAAGTCAGAAGAGAAAGACACATATATGATCTCTCTTATATGTGAAAGCTAAAATACGACACAAATGTACTTGTCTACGAAACAAAAACAGACTCACAGACATAGAGAACAAACTTGTGTTTGCCAAGCGGGAGAAAAAGTGAGGGAGGGTTGGATTGGGTGTTTGGGGTTAGCAGACGCAAACTGTTAAATATAGGATGGATAATCTACAAGGTCCTACTGTCTAGCCCAGGGAACTCTATTCAATATCCTGTGATAAGCCATAATGGAAAAGAAAAAGTTTTATTTATAGGTTCCATCCCTAACTGAGCTGCTACATCCCCTCCCATGATTCTAAGTGCAGCCCGAGGCTGCAGACTTCCCACCGTGGTCTTCAGCTCCAGAGCAAGCTACCTGCAAACGAGCTGCATCTTCCCAGGGACTGGCAACTCTCCTTTGCTACTGATTCCAGGACACATCCAGATAGCACAAATGTGACCATGAAAACAAACTCAGGCATGTTTAAATCAGGGAAATAACATTCTTATCTCTGTTTAGTAGTTGTTTAATTTTAGAATAGCTTAGAGTTACAAAAAAGTTGCAAAGATCTGTACAGGGTGTACAGAGTGCTGTGGACCCCCGACCCAGTACCCCTATTTCCAACACCTTAGTAGTTTAGTACGACATGCTTATCCAACTAAGGAACCGAGATGGATACGTTATTATTAACTAAAGTCCACACTTTATTAGAATTTCCCTAGCTTTCCCCTAACATCCTTTTTCTGTCCCAGTCTCCTCTGGGCTGTGACATTTCTCAGACGTCCCTGGGTTTTGATACCTTGAAAGTTTTGAGGAGGACTGGTCAGGTATTTTGTCCCTCAATTTGTTTGTCTGTTGGTTTTCTGATGTTTTTCTTATGGTTGGGCTGGAGTTATGGGGTTTGGGGCGGAAGATGCAGACAGAGATAAAAATGTCATTCTCCTCAGGTCACATCATCAAGGATACACACCATCAAGGATACACACATCAAGAATACACACCATCAACGGGACTTGTGACAAACAATTTTACCCTTGATCACCTGGCCAGTAGCGTCTTTTTTTTTTTTTTTTTTTTTTGCTGCGTTGGGTCTTCATTGCTGCACACGGGCTTTCTCTAGTTGCGGCGAGCAGGGGCTCCTCTTTGTTGCGGGCACGTGCTTCTCATTACAGTGGCTTCTTTTGTTTCGGAGCACGGGCTCTAGATGTGCGGGCTTCTGTAGTTGTGGCATGGGGGCTCAGTAGTTGTGGCTCCCAGGATCTAGAGCGCAGGCTCAATAGTTGTGGCCCACGGGCTTAGTTGATCTGCGGCACATGGGATCTTCCCGGACCAGGGCTCGAACCCGGGTCCCCTGCATTGGCAGGTGGATCCTTTTTTTGTTTTCTTTGTTCCGTTTGGAACCAAAACTTTAATCCCAAGGAGTCTCACAAAACATATTACAAATGACAGTATGAAAAAAAAAATTGCATAGTAACTCAAAGTTCAGCTCTACAATATACTCTTTATCTGGCAGGACATTGGTATCTTGATAATCTCAACTTCGTAAAAACTTTACAAATAGCTATGTATTCATGTACAGCAATCACAGAGGGGACTTACGACCTAACTCAAAGGTAAACTAACTTCCTTGAAACTTCTTAGATGCTAAACTCACTGGACAACCTCTTGTGCAGTGTGAAGACTAGTGGAATTCTTAAACCTCTAATCTAGGGTAAGGGTGCGGCTTTCATTTCTCCCTGCTGGCTTGTGTTCACAGCACCTTTTAAAGACTGCTTGCTTGACTACAGCTGCATACCACATCCCAGCTACAGAAAGTCTTTTTAATGTTTGCCAGTGTTGTTTCCATAATGATAAACATCACACTTTAGGTGGGCAGGAGTTAGAGTTTTATTATCAGTCTAGGCAAGACCAAAAATTCAAAGCAAATTCAATTCTGCTTAAGAGAACATTGTAAAGAAACAATTCTTCATATTACATGCCTCATATGACCCATTTCAAACCACAGAGAATGACACCTTTATGTGTCACTGTCCCAAGATACAAACAAACGGGAACAGCTAAAACATTTAAAAGGTGCATCAAGCTTCAGAAGTCTCAAACGAAACTTGAATTTTCTGTACATACTCCTGTCAAATGAAGGTATTTCCTGTGCACCACTCCTCTTGCAAAGTGGTCTGCTATTTCCTTTCATTTGACCTGGATCGGCTAGGAGACCTAGAGAAAGATCGGGACGGCTTGCGATTTCTCTCCTGGGACAGTGATCTCTCTCTTCTCCTATATCTACTAAAGGGACCTGCTCCGGCTGCGGGAGAAGCTTCTCCGTCTTGGAGATCTGTGGTGAGGGGGAGGACTCCTCCTCCGATAATCATCTCGAGGGCGACGACCCCAAGAAGGAGGCGGCCACGATTTCGACTTCTCCCTTCCCCATTCGACAGGTCCACTCTTACTCGGCAGCCACAGAGTGTTCTCCCGTCTACTTCTCAGACAGCATCCGCTGCATCTCGGGGATCTTCATTTTCAACAAGAGTGAAGCCGGGAGGGTTTTTAGCAACCCACACACTTCGGAGTGGTCCATAATATCCTAAAGCTCGTTCGAATTCAGTCTTCTTACCACTGTTTCCAAGACTCCTTACATAAACGTTCCAGTCCAACGGACAGGAATCCCGATGCAAGACCCTCCTGGCTCCTGGCTTTCATGGGCCACAGGGTGATCCCGGGCCTCTAGAATCTGGCAGCTGAATCGGCTCGCACAAGCTGGCCCGTGGGGATGCTTTTCTCCCTATGTGTCCAGCCCGGGGCCATGCTGTCTAGGCCCGACCTCCAGGGTGACAGGGTGAACCCCAGGTCCCTGGAGCAAACACTCAGAGACCTGGTGACCAGACTCAGGGGGCTGGGGCGGCAGCTGGACATGTGTGGCCACCCTGGTGGTGTTTGGCCCCATCTGCAGTTCCAGTTCCAGCTGAGAAAGAGCCTCGCTGTCTTATTTTCTCCTGGTTGTGTAAGGATCCCCGGTGTCATTTGACAGAAATGTAGCATGGTGTGTTCTTCCTCTCTTTTCTCCCTGCTTCCTCTCGTCCCTCTCCTCCTCCCTCTCTCCCTCTCCCTCTGTCCCTCTCTCTCTTCCCTCTCCCTCTTTCCTCTGCGTCTCTCTCTTTCCCTCTCTCCCTCCCCCCTCCCTCTCCCCCCTCCCCGTCCCTCTCCCTGTCCCTCTCCCAACTCCCTCTCCACCTCCGTCTCCCCCTTGCTCTCCCCATCCCTCTCCCTCTCCCCTCCCTCTCCCTCTCCCTCCTCGCTCTCCCCCGTCTCTCTCCCTCCTCCCCCTCCCTCTTCCTGCCTCCCCCGTCCCTCTTCCCTCTCCCTCTCTTCTTTCCTCTCTCCCTGTCCCTGTTTCCCTGTTCCGCACGCTCTCCCTCTACCTCTTTCCCTCTCCCTGTCCCTCCACCTCCTTCCCTCTCCGGAGAGGGAAGGAGGTGGAGGGACAGGGAGAGAGAGCAGGAGAGGGAGGGGGGAGAGGGAGAGAGAGGGGTGAGAGGGAGAGAGGGAGAGAGGGAGGGAGCGAAAGACCGTCTCTCCCTCCCTCCCTCCCTCCCTCTCACTCCCTCTCCCTCCCTCCCTCTATCCCTCTCTCGCTCCCTCCCTCTATCCCTCTCTCCCTCCCTCCCTCTCTCCCCCTCCAACTCTCCCACTCCCTCCATCTCTCCATCTCCCTCACTCCCTCCCTCACTCTATCCCTCTCTCCCTCCGTCCCTCTATCCCTCTCTCCTTTCCCCCCCCCCCCTCTCCCCCTCCATCTCTTGCTCTTCCTCTCTCTTTTTCCCTCTCCCTCTCCCTCCACCTCCTTTCCGAGAGGCAAGGAGGTGGAGGGAGGGGGAGAGGGAAAGAGGGAGAGGGAGAGCGGAACAGGGAAACAGGGACAGGGAGAGAGGGAGGGAGAGGGAGATAAAGAAGACAGAGGGAGAGCGAGGGAGGAAGAGACCTCTTTCCCGCTTCCTCTCACCCCTCCCTCTCCTCTCCATATGTCTCTCCCTCTCTTCCTCTACCTCTCTCTCACTCTCCCTCCATCTCTCCCTCTCCATCTCTCCCTCTCCCTTGTCCCTGCCTCTCGATCTCCCCATCTCTGGGAGGGAGTGAGGGAGATGGAGTGATGGAGGGAGCGGGAGAGTTGGAAGGAGAGGGAGAGGGAGGAGAAGAAGGGAGGGAGAGGGAGAGAGGGAGGGAGAAAGGGAGGGAGAGAGGGATAGAGGGAGGGAGGTACAGAGGGATAGAGGGAGGGAGGGACAGACGTCTTTCGCTCCCTCCCTCTATCCCTCTCTCCCTCTACCCACTCCTTCTCCTGCTGTCTCTCCCTGTCCCTACACCTCCTTCCCTCTTTAGAGAGAGAAGGAGGTGGAGGGACAGGGAGAGGGAAAGAGGTAGAGGGAGAGCGTGCGGAACAGGGAAACAGGGACAGGGAGAGAGGAAGGAAGAGAGGGAGAGGGAAGAGGGTCGGCGGAGGCAGCAAGAGGGAGGGGGAGGAGGGAGAGAGACAGGGGAGAGCGAGGAGGTAGAGGGAGGGGGAGGGGAGAGGGAGAGGGATGGGGAGAGCGAGGGGGAGACGGAGATGGAGAGGGAGTTGGAGAGGGACGGGGAGAGGGACGGGGAGGTGGGAGAGGGAGGGGGGAGGCAGAGAGGGAAAGAGAGAGACGCAGAGGAAAGAGAGAGAGGGACAGAGGGAGAGGGAGAGAGGGAGGAGGAGAGGGACGAGAGGAAGCAGGGAGAAAAGAGAGAAAGAACACACCATCTACATTTCTGTCAGATGACACCGGGGATCCTTACACAACCAGGAGAAAATAAGACAGCGAGGCTCTTTCTCAGCTGGAACTGGAACTGCAGATGGGGCCAAACACCACCAGGGTGGCCACACATGTCCAGCTGCCGCCCCAGCCCCCTGAGTCTGGTCACCAGGGCTCTGAGTGTTTGCTCCAGGGACCTGGGGTTCACCCTGTCACCCTGGAGGTCGGGCCTAGACAGCATGGCCCCGGGCTGGACACATAGGGGGAAAAGCATCCCCACGGGCCAGCTTGTGCGTGCCGATTCAGCTGCCAGATTCTAGAGGCCCGGGATCACCCTGTGGCCCATGAAAGCCAGGAGCCAGGAGGGTCTTGCATCGGGATTCCTGTCCGTTGGACTGGAACGTTTATGTAAGGAGTCTTGGAAACAGTGGTAAGAAGACTGAATTCGAACGAGCTTTAGGATATTATGGACCACTCCGAAGTGTGTGGGTTGCTAAAAACCCTCCCGGCTTCACTCTTGTTGAAAATGAAGATCCCCGAGATGCAGCGGATGCTGTCTGAGAAGTAGACGGGAGAACACTCTGTGGCTGCCGAGTAAGAGTGGACCTGTCGAATGGGGAAGGGAGAAGTCGAAATCGTGGCCGCCTCCTTCTTGGGGTCGTCGCCCTCGAGATGATTATCGGAGGAGGAGTCCTCCCCCTCACCACAGATCTCCAAGACGGAGAAGCTTCTCCCGCAGCCGGAGCAGGTCCCTTTAGTAGATATAGGAGAAGAGAGAGATCACTGTCCCAGGAGAGAAATCGCAAGCCGTCCCGATCTTTCTCTAGGTCTCCTAGCCGATCCAGGTCAAATGAAAGGAAATAGCAGACCACTTTGCAAGAGGAGTGGTGCACAGGAAATACCTTCATTTGACAGGAGTATGTACAGAAAATTCAAGTTTCGTTTGAGACTTCTGAAGCTTGATGCACCTTTTAAATGTTTTAGCTGTTCCCGTTTGTTTGTATCTTGGGACAGTGACACATAAAGGTGTCATTCTCTGTGGTTTGAAATGGGTCATATGAGGCATGTAATATGAAGAATTGTTTCTTTACAATGTTCTCTTAAGCAGAATTGAATTTGCTTTGAATTTTTGGTCTTGCCTAGACTGATAATAAAACTCTAACTCCTGCCCACCTAAAGTGTGATGTTTATCATTATGGAAACAACACTGGCAAACATTAAAAAGACTTTCTGTAGCTGGGATGTGGTATGCAGCTGTAGTCAAGCAAGCAGTCTTTAAAAGGTGCTGTGAACACAAGCCAGCAGGGAGAAATGAAAGCCGCACCCTTACCCTAGATTAGAGGTTTAAGAATTCCACTAGTCTTCACACTGCACAAGAGGTTGTCCAGTGAGTTTAGCATCTAAGAAGTTTCAAGGAAGTTAGTTTACCTTTGAGTTAGGTCGTAAGTCCCCTCTGTGATTGCTGTACATGAATACATAGCTATTTGTAAAGTTTTTACGAAGTTGAGATTATCAAGATACCAATGTCCTGCCAGATAAAGAGTATATTGTAGAGCTGAACTTTGAGTTACTATGCAATTTTTTTTTTCATACTGTCATTTGTAATATGTTTTGTGAGACTCCTTGGGATTAAAGTTTTGGTTCCAAACGGAACAAAGAAAACAAAAAAAGGATCCACCTGCCAATGCAGGGGACCCGGGTTCGAGCCCTGGTCCGGGAAGATCCCATGTGCCGCAGATCAACTAAGCCCGTGGGCCACAACTATTGAGCCTGCGCTCTAGATCCTGGGAGCCACAACTACTGAGCCCCCATGCCACAACTACAGAAGCCCGCACATCTAGAGCCCGTGCTCCGAAACAAAAGAAGCCACTGTAATGAGAAGCACGTGCCCGCAACAAAGAGGAGCCCCTGCTCGCCGCAACTAGAGAAAGCCCGTGTGCAGCAATGAAGACCCAACGCAGCAAAAAAAAAAAAAAAAAAAAAGACGCTACTGGCCAGGTGATCAAGGGTAAAATTGTTTGTCACAAGTCCCGTTGATGGTGTGTATTCTTGATGTGTGTATCCTTGATGGTGTGTATCCTTGATGATGTGACCTGAGGAGAATGACATTTTTATCTCTGTCTGCATCTTCCGCCCCAAACCCCATAACTCCAGCCCAACCATAAGAAAAACATCAGAAAACCAACAGACAAACAAATTGAGGGACAAAATACCTGACCAGTCCTCCTCAAAACTTTCAAGGTATCAAAACCCAGGGACGTCTGAGAAATGTCACAGCCCAGAGGAGACTGGGACAGAAAAAGGATGTTAGGGGAAAGCTAGGGAAATTCTAATAAAGTGTGGACTTTAGTTAATAATAACGTATCCATCTCGGTTCCTTAGTTGGATAAGCATGTCGTACTAAACTACTAAGGTGTTGGAAATAGGGGTACTGGGTCGGGGGTCCACAGCACTCTGTACACCCTGTACAGATCTTTGCAACTTTTTTGTAACTCTAAGCTATTCTAAAATTAAACAACTACTAAACAGAGATAAGAATGTTATTTCCCTGATTTAAACATGCCTGAGTTTGTTTTCATGGTCACATTTGTGCTATCTGGATGTGTCCTGGAATCAGTAGCAAAGGAGAGTTGCCAGTCCCTGGGAAGATGCAGCTCGTTTGCAGGTAGCTTGCTCTGGAGCTGAAGACCACGGTGGGAAGTCTGCAGCCTCGGGCTGCACTTAGAATCATGGGAGGGGATGTAGCAGCTCAGTTAGGGATGGAACCTATAAATAAAACTTTTTCTTTTCCATTATGGCTTATCACAGGATATTGAATAGAGTTCCCTGGGCTAGACAGTAGGACCTTGTAGATTATCCATCCTATATTTAACAGTTTGCGTCTGCTAACCCCAAACACCCAATCCAACCCTCCCTCACTTTTTCTCCCGCTTGGCAAACACAAGTTTGTTCTCTATGTCTGTGAGTCTGTTTTTGTTTCGTAGACAAGTACATTTGTGTCGTATTTTAGCTTTCACATATAAGAGAGATCATATATGTGTCTTTCTCTTCTGACTTACTTCACTTAGTATGATAATCTCTAGGTCCATCCACGATGTTGCTGCAAATAGCATTATTTCATTCTTTTTATGGCTAAATATATTCCATTGTATATATGTACCCCATCTTCTTTATCCATTCCTCCATCAGCGGACACTTAGATAGCTTCCACATCTTGCCTATTATAAATAGTGATGCAATGAACATTGGGGTGCATGTATCTTTTCTTTCTTTCTTTCTTTGTTTCCTTGTTTGTTTGTTTGTTTGTTTGTTTCTTTCTTTCTTTCCTTCTTTCTTTTTCTTTCTTTCTTTCTCTCTCTCTTTCTTTATTTTTTTGTTACACAGCATGTGGGATCTTAGTTCCCTGGCCAGAGATGGAACCCATGCTACCTGCACTGGAAGCACAGAGTCTTAACCACTAGACCACCAGGGAAATCCCAGGGGTGTATGTATATTTTTGAATTAGAGTTTTCTCCAGATCTATGCCCAGGAGTGGAATTGCGGGACCCTATGGCAGCTGTATCTGTTCTCTGCACGTCTCACATCAACCACGTGCACTCCAATCCTTGCTCTCAACGTCATCTTCGGGGAACACAACCTGCGACAGGGACCTTGACAAGAAGAAATGGCTCAGGGAAAAGCTAGCTGCACAGGGAGGAGATAGAGGCCATCGACCCTGGGGTGTGGCGGGGAGAGTGGGCACAGAGATTGGTCATTTCGTCCCTGATACTCAGCCCTCCTGGCTGCCCCACTCTAGGTCACCTCGGGATACAGAGGTGACCCGGTTAGAGTCCCAGCCTGTGCAGGAATCTCGGGGCACAAGCGGGTCTGAATAATATTAGTGCAGGGTCTCCCCCATGGCACTGGGGTTATTTGGGGCGGGTCATTCTCTGCTGGGGGCCCCTCTTGGGCACTGTGTGGGGTTCAGCAGCATCCCTGTCCCCACCCATTTGATTCCAGGGTCCCCTCCCCCCCAGTTGTGACAACCACAGATTTTCCCCAGACATCACTGAAGAACTGGGGGAGGCGGAAGCAGGATGGCCCTGGGTGAGGACAGCTGTGTTGAAGCAAGCAGCCTGGCTTAGGGCAAGGTCTGCCCCAATCCCGTCAGAGCCTGCATTTAGAACTGCCCCTTCCCTCTCCCACCTCCCATGCCCTGCAGTGGTCTCCGAGACATCATCCCCATGTAAGAAATCACACCTTCTCAGTTTACTGTCCCCAGCACCTAGAAGAGTGTCTGCTATGTAGTAGATGCTTCATAAATACTTGCTGAATAAAGGAGTTGAATAAAGGGATGAGTGGATGAATGAATGAAGGTTACCATGGAAGGAGGGGGGAGATTCCCTTTCTGGCTCTCGGGGATTGGGATATCAAGTGAAAGATCCATCCTAAATAGGCTGACCAGCCTTCTGGGTTCCCCAGAAATGAGGGTTTCCCCATAGTTCCAGCGCTCAAACCTGAGTGGTCCTGGGCAAAGTGGGGGCGGGTGTTGGTCACCCTGTGTAAACACAGTAACAATTCCAACTGCAATAGCAATGGCCAAGGACCTCTACGGTCTTACTGACCAGGCACAGTTCTTCACCTGGCGGGGAAGGGTGGGCCAGGATTGGAATTCCGGTGATCCAGGGTGGGTGGGTGAGGGCACACCCCGGGCTTGTGTAGGGGAGTCCAGGAAGGTTCTGGAGGAAGTGACAGTGACACAGGAGGGAGGGAGGAGTCTAAGGAAGAACGTCCCACACGACAACGTGTGCCAATGGCCCTGGGCCCAAGGTCACACCTGACCAGGGCTTGCTTGTTTTCTTTTTTTCTAATTTACTTTTCCCCACATGGATATGCAATTGTCCTAATGCCATTTATTGAAAACTCCTTAATTTCCTCACTTTCTGTCATATCAAGTTCTCATCTATCTGTTTCTGGACCTTTATTCTCTACCATAGAGCTATACGTCCCATCCTTGCACCACTAGGGCTGTTTCATCACTATAACTTTATTTTTTACTCATTTATTTCTTTGGCCGTGCTGGGCGGCATGTGGGATCTTATTTCCCTGACCAGGCTTTGAACCCGCACCCCTTGCAGTGGAAGCTCGGAGTCTTAATCGCTGGACCTCCAGGGAAGTCCCCAGGGCTTGCTTTGACATCCATCGAATGGTGGCGGGTGGGCACGGGGAGCAGCTGTCTGTGAGCCACCCTGTGTAGAAATGCAGGGTGGAGGGCAGGACAGCTGGAGCGGGAGGGGAAAAGGCGGAGGAGGGAGGGAGGGAGGGATGGCGGGCGGGCGAGAGACAGACAGAGAGTTTCCGGAGACAATAGCTCTGGCCGTGTCCTAGGGCATGAAAGCTGAAAATAGCTCCTAGTGCCGGGAGCCCTGGAGCCGGAGCCTGGGAGCCATTGTGACTGGCACTCCTCCCTGGTGTGTGTGTGTGTGCGGGGGCGGGGGGCTCTGGACTTCTCAGGCTGGGAATGGGGTGCACGGAGCAAGGACGGAGCAGGGACGGAGCAGGGACCCTTCTCTCTGGGACCTCGCAGGCCATCCTTAGCTCACAAAGCTGAGCCACTCCCGGCCCTACGAGGGGGGGGCTTATCCTCCCTGTCCCCTGGATCACACCCCCTCACACACGACTTCCCCTTGTGTGCTCCCAGCAACCAAGAGAATCTGTTTTTAAAAGAGTTGGGGGAGGGGGGTAAACATACAAACAAGAGCAGAATGGATACTTTTTCCGAATGGGAATGGCTCTGTGTAACCCCTTCCCCAGGGTAACCAGAGTCCTGACCTCTAACACCCTTGACGAGTCAGCCTTGGTCTGGGCTTGCAGACCCACGGAAGCTTCCTCATCCCCTCCTTCAGACCCCGTCTCTCCCTCGGCGTCTTTGTGAGAGGCACCCGGGGAAGTGGGACTGCTAGGCTGTACTGCTGCTAGAACTGCACCTGGGCTCCACCAGGCTCCAGCCCCCCGCCCTGTGCACCTCTCTGTCCCTGAGGCACCTCAACTGGTAGGAGCGGCATCACCTTCCCTCCCGGGACTTGTGACACTTAAGGGAGACACAGAAAGGACAAGCGTTTGGCTCCCTGGCTGGCAAAGAGCAGGTGCTCAATTGTCATAAGTGGCCGTATCAGTGAGGGTTCTCCAGACAAACAGAATCCATAGGGTGTGTGTGTATATACACACACACGTACATATGTACACGCATACAAAAATATACAGCTGTGTATATATGCAGTACGCATACAGACATATACACATATAGTATATACAATACGCAAATACATATATACACACATATATATAAAATGCATAGTTTGTATATATACAGTATGTATACACACATATACACGTAATATATACAATAGACACATACAGATACACTATACATACACACATATGAAATGCATCGTTTGTGTATATACAGTATGTACACATACGTATAACATATGCAATGTACACACCTAGGTACGTCTATATCATACATATATACACACATAGAAAGATATTTAGGTGTGTATATATACAGTATACATACATACACATATAATATATGCAATACATACACGTACATACATATAGACACGCATATACACCTACATAGAAAAGCATGTAGAATAAAAATATATATGTACTGCATATATAAATTCCTTGTATTCGTTCCTCCTTTACGCAAAGTGGACCAATTTCAGTGTTAATGTCTTCTGAAAAATCCCTTCCTGGCCACATCTGGAATAATGTTTGTGGTTGCCGGGGCCCCACGCAGTGCGCACATGAGATTAACCATCCCCGTGGCGATGATGACACTTTATTTTCTCCCTTGACCATTGTCACTACTATTCCAATTAAAATGGCAGTGCTATGAGGGCAGGGCATTTCCTTTTTGGCCAGTACTGAGCGTCCGCGGTCTGGTGCCTAGCATAGGCTAAATACACGGCAATTTTGTGAACAGAAGCCGGGATTCCAGCTGTCATATTTAATAGGAATTATAGTCTTATTATTGGGGGGGAGGGGTTGTGTCACGGTACGTCGAGGTCGGGAGTCGAACTCGCCACCACTGGCCCTGAGAGGTTTGGCCGGGTCCCCACTTCGGGCCGGTGGGTGTGGCCAGGGGCAGCCGATGACGTGCGTATGTGCGTGCGTGCGTGCGTGGGAGCGTGCGTGCGTGAGAGCGTGCGAGTCCACGGGGCGGGCCGCGCGCGCCGGGAGTGTTTCAGCCCGGCCCCCGGCTCATTGTGGTCGCCTCACGCCGGCCCGAGTTCGCAGCAGCGCTGGAGGCCCCGGGCCTGTGAGCACAAAGAGGGAGCCGGGGGCCGGACGGGAGCGCTGTGGCGGCAGCTGAGGCCCAGGCCAGGCCCCCCTCAGCCTCCCGCCTGCCCGTCTGCCCCGCCCCCGCCGGCGGCGCCGCGCCCCTCCCCCAACCGCCAGACTAGCGCGGTGCGGGGCCCGCGCGCGAAGACATGGGGGGGAAGCTGGAGCTGAGGCTGGAGTCGCTCTTGGGGACCGAGCCCGCCGTCTACCCGTGGCCGCTGCCGGTCTACGTAAGTGCCACCCGTCCCCTCCTCCCGGACCCCCGCTCCTGTTCCCCCACGGCGCGCGCTGAGCCCACCGAGAAACGGAGCGACTCGAGTCGCCAGACCCTCTTTGGAGCCCCCCTTCCCGCCCCGCCGTGGTTCTCCGCGGCAGTTTCCAGCCCCCGCGCGCAGAGTGGGCAGAGGGGAGCCGGCGCCGGCCGGGGGCGCCGACTCGGCCGCGGGGACCCCGCGCTTCCGAGGGGCGCCTGAGCCGGTCTGCGGTTGGCTCTGCAGGGCTGGGGACCCCGGTCCCCCCGGGCCTGGACTGCCGGCGGGCTTGCCCTTCTGTACTTTAGGATCTGACACGTAGGGTTTCTTTTTCCTGGTAGTTTCTTCTTAGCTCTGTCAACGCACTTAGTTTTTAAAATTTGTTTTTATTTTTCAGGGCACCCTTTCCTCCCTCTCTCCAGTTTTTTTGTGTTTCTCTTTTGTTTTGTTTTAGTTAGGCATTTTGTCCCTCTGATCTTGAGTGGGTGGGCTGGCAGGACACTTGGAGAGGAGGCGTTCTGTCCCCTGATCTTGAGTGGCCTTTGGAAAATGACGGGCCAGACGGAAATTAAATTAAATTGATATATAATATTGTATCCGTCCAAGGTGTACAATGTGATGATTAATATATATATAGTGTGTGTGAAATGATTACCACAATAAGTTTAGTTAACCTTAATTCACATAATTACAAATGTTATCTTTGTGATGAGAACTTTCAAGATCTACTCTCTTAGCAACTTTCAAACATAAAATACGGTATTGTTAACTGTAGTGACCGAGCTGTACATTACATCACCATTACTCACTTGTCTTATAACTAGAAGTTTTTACCTTTTGATCATCTTCCCTCATTTTCGTCACCTCCAACCCCCAGCTCTGGCAACCGTCATTCCATTCTTTCTATCATGAGTTCAGTATTTTAGATTTCACATATGAGATCATAAAGTATTTATCTTTCTCTGTCTGACATTTCATTTAGCATAATGCCCCCCAAACCCACCCATGTGGTCACAAATAGCCAGATTTCCTTCTTTATCATGGCTGACTAATAGTAGGTTGTATGCACCCCCATTTTCTTCATCCATTCATCCACAAGAAAACACTGAGGTTGTTTCCATGTCTTGGCTACTGTATTGGGTTGGCCAGAAAGTTCATACAGTTAATGAATACACTGTTCAGTCAAACTTGGTGAAAATGAGTCTTTTATTTTTACTTAAAATAAATCTTTGACAAAGCCAGCTAGGCATCCCTTTGAGTAACGACTTATATCACATTGAAATATTTTAAACATATGAACAGTAATAGCTGAAATGACAAATGTTACTAATATTGACACAATTTATCAAGGAGAATAGGTTAGAATATGTTAAAATGCAGGTGGACAGTGAAAGAACAACTATAACTTTTAACTAAATATTGTCTTGATATTTAGACCATTGGTTAAAATCATGATAACAGGTTTCATCCGTTTCAAGAAAGCAGAATATTTGCAGATCACTTAACATTTACTAGGTATGTTCTCAGTCTGGAAGGATGTATTTCACTTACATGTGTCATTTAATTTAACCACATCCCTCTGTAATAGATAGTGGTATCCCTATTTGCAGATAGGAGACAGGCTCAGAAAGATTAAGAATGTTACCTAATTCTAGTAAGTAGCCAAACCTAAACTGATCTAATTCCAGGGCAAAGCTCTTTCTGGCACATCAGTGTGGGTCTTTATCTCTTTGAGAATTGTTGAACATTAAAAGCCTTCTTCCAGGTAAATGCATAAAGAAACAACATGAGCAATGATATAACAATACAAGTCTCACTAAATAATTGGTGTGTTTGGCCTTGCTTTTGCTGATAGATCTTTTGCAAAATTGCTTTTCTCTGAGATATTTAAAGTGGACTTTAACTATTTTCTTGGAAGGCTTTCCTAAATTATACCTATCAGAAAGCTGCTTTGCTTTAAGGCCGAAGAAAAATGAAAGCTTACTTAACTACACTTAGGTGCCAGGGTCATACTATGAGCTCTACACCTGCCAGGATTCACGCTAAGATAGATAGGGTGGCTCAGCAAACTGTCCATAGTCCTGTGATTTCTTTCTGATATTCTGAAGTAGAAATAATTTCATAACTGTTCACAAAAGAGAGAAACACTGTTTCTTGGTCCTCAATATCATACTGCTGTAGGCTAATTCTTTCTCTCTTCTGTTGCCCCTTAGTATAGAGAGTGTGTTTTGGGGACCCTCCTTCACGATCTTCTCCATTCCAAGAGCATCTTACATAAATCCAGGACTTCTCAAGCAGCCAGTTTTGCCAGATGGTCTTAGGGTTGGTTGTACCCATATATGTATAATCTGAACTTCTCAAGTAAGGTCCTTAGAGAGCATAATGGCTAAGAGAATTGGTGCTGATACCAGACCTGAGTCCAAATACTGCCTATGCCCCTAACTAGCTGTGTAACCTTGGAGAAGTAACTTAAGCCCCTTAAAGGGATTAGATTTCTCACCTGGAAAATGGTATAATAAATGCATCTACCTCCTATGGTTAGTGTGTAAATTAATGTAACTTGAGATGGTGCGTGTTAAGCATTAGCACAGTGCCTGTCTCTTGTTAGTAATACCTGCTTTTCTTATTAATTATTCTCTTTATATTCCCAGTTCCAGCTGGGTGCCTAACATATAATAGTTGTTCAGCAAATAGTTACTGGATTGAACCAGCTCTGAAATTGAAGCATTGGGTCAACAGCAAAGTAGTCACCCCACCATCATTTCTCCCAGAGAAAGGGAGAATAGATGGAAGCCAGCCATCATACTTTCTTTTCTTATTCTAAACTTCCCATCGAGCCCCAGCAATAAAATAATCTTCCTGGACCCTAACAATTTCAAGGATTCTTCAAATCACACTATTTGAAAATAGCTGGGTTGCCCTAATCTAATATGTCCCAGGACCCCAAGGTCACCAAGCTTCTATTAATGAAGTCTAGTTAAGATAAATGATAACAGTTAGTCAACCAACTGCTTATGAGCTCATTGGGCTTTTTAAAATTTACTATCTGCGCTTCATAGAGACACAGGTATTTTGCTTTTGTAGGACATTCAACAGTCAAAGTAGTCTTTTAAAAAGCACAAATCAGACGCTATTATTGCACTGCTTCTAACCTCTAAAGGCTATCTATTGTAAAGAGATGAAATTTTCAACTACTTAGCCAGGCTCACAGGGACCGTGTGCTCTGGTCACTTACTACATCTTTCCCTGACCTTCATGGGGCTCGAGGCACAGTTGTCCTTTTCAGTCCCTCAGATGCAACAAGCTCTACTTCTTGCTCTCCCAGCTTTAGATTGGCTAATCCATCTACCCAGACCAATTTCCCTCTTATCGTTAAGGTCTCGGTTCAAACGCCACCACTACTATCTTGACCAAAGAGACCTGCCTCCTCAGTGCCTCTCCATCCCTTTGTCCAGTCGTATTTCTGTCACTGTACAACATTTATTTACACGTTTACTCTGTCTTCCTCCACCACTGGACATTTGCTTAAGAGCAGGGACTTTGTAATTTTTTGCTTCCAAGGCTTGCAGCGGACACTGGCACGTAGGTGTGTAGGAAATGTGTGTCTAATAAAGAATAAATATGTGAATGAAAAAAAAAACTGTGAAACACTAACACAAGATTATTCTTCTTTCAAAAGAATAATGAAAAATAATTTCATTCAATAAGAGTCATTCTTAGTTACTGATCCATGACTTAGTAGATCCCATTCAATTTAAAATGTCCCCTTTTTTTCTGATACTTTCACAAGTCATTAATTAAGTGTTGCTCACTTTTAAGGCCAATCTGTGAGACATTATTTAACTTGTCTCCTCTAAAGTTCCAGCATTAACTCAGGCGGGGCTTCACCAAGTACTGATCATGTGACCTTGGCCTCTCATTGCCTCCGTTTTCTCATTTGTAACATGGGTATAATAATCGGCTTATTTCATACGCCTATGAGGAGGAAAACTTCGTGTGTGTGTGTGTGTGTGTGTGTGTGTGTGTGTCTATATATATGTATTTAAACAGTGTCTTAGAATAGTGTCTGGCACATGATAAGCATTATAGAAGTATTGACTGCTGCTACTAGTACTGTTATTATGAGAACTAACTGTTGAGAATAATCCTTCATATAGGGGTTTATTCCACTGAAGATAAAGGAAACTCATAGAATGTTAGAAATCAGATTAAACACGGAAAGCCAGTAAAATATACCAGGACAGAAGATGATGAGAGTGTGAAAGGATAGAGGAAAAAAAATGGTTTTTGTTTTTCTTTTTCTTTTTTAAGAAGGAAAGAGCCTAGAAATAGGACAAAAACTATCCATTGGCTATACTGACATGGAGATCGCTGGTGACCTTCATAAGTAAAATTTCAGGACAGTGGGCAGAGAGATTACGGTGAGGGAAGTCAGATGGATGTAAATTATAGAGTAGATGGGACGTGAGGAAATGGAAACAATATATGATGATAACAATTTTGAAAAGTTCAGACATGAATTGGCTAAAGAAGATATGCAGGGATTAGAGGAGGAGGGAGGCTTTCGTGTTACACGTATAGTTTTTAACATTTTAAGTTGGAGTTACTAGTCTAGAATGAGGTTGAATTTTGGCAAGAATCATTCATAAGGAGTAGATGGGTTGTAGAAAATGCAGTGCTGTGAAGTACTTGAGAAGATGAGAGAAAATGAAATGCTATCTGTAGTGCACGTGGCCTTTGAACTTGAACTCCTGTAGTGCAAGGGAATACAAAGATCAATGCAAATGCTAATGAATTAACGGATTTGGCAGTGGACTATTTACTGACTTCTGTGTTCCTAATGAGTTAGGAAGCGCCTCACCAGCTCAGAGTGAAGGAAGTAGAGAGGATGGAGGGAAATTTGAGGAGGGTAGGGAAAGCTTCTAAGAAAATAGTCCTTAAGGAGAATTAGAAAGAACTTACTGTAAGTCAGAGCAATATTTCCAGTCTTGAAAATCCATTTGAAGTTGGTGTTTATTAATTTATTGGAATACCAATTTTCCCTGCCACATGATATTTCTCCAGCTACCTGGATATAAGTTACACAGAGGCAGAAAAGAATGAGAGATAACAATCGAGGGAAAATACAATTAGTATTTTTTTTTTACCTTTTTCCACTTCCCCGCTCCAACTCTGGGGAGCCTTCATGGACGTGGCTGCCCTCGCAGCCTGCAGCAGCACGCTGTTATCAAAGAATTCAAAGAAATGGAACATAGGTTTCCAACTTAATAATTCAGCAAAATCAAAAATTGTATATAATGTTTTCTGTTGGCAAAGATTTTTGCAATATAATTTGGTTCCATCTTTTGACAAGTAATTTGGCAATGTCTAGCAAGATAAAAATGTTAATAGCTTTTTACACATTAATTCTAATTCTGGAAGCTTATGCCGATAAATAATTTATAATCCAGAAAATTATTATATAAAGATGCTCATTGTCATGTCATTTGTAATAACAAAACATTGGAAACACCTTTAATTGTTAAGAATAGGAAAACAGTTTAGGAAATTATATCCACTTAGTAGAAAGTGACACAGTTACTATATTATAATTACAAGATGATGGAGCAAAATAAAATAATGCTTAATAAAGAAAGAATGAAGAAAGCTGACCTAAGATTGTGTCTTCCTTATGACAGTAATTATGTAAACATATCAATGTTTATTAAAGCTTAAAACCAAGATAAAGTTTTAAAAGCTCTGTACCAGTAATGGGGATTTTATGTTCGTTTCAAAATATTTTTTGACACAACTCTTAGAATTTTGTTTTGTCTACTCCTTTTCTTAAGAATTTCTGATTATTACCTCAGTTTTCATTTCATAGTTTCAAATAAAGCCAGCAATTTTATCATCAGAGAAGATTAGACTTATTGGACAGTTCATAATTCCAAGTTATTTGGTATAAAAAGACCATATACACTTGTAGGTGCTTTCAAAATAAAATTTCGAGAAGTTTTTTTTTTTTGCTTAGTCTTTCCTAGTATGGAGATGAAGCAAACTACCTAAAATTGCTAGCCATTCTTTTTTCATTTTTCTCATTTTATTGATTTATCTTGCCCTTCACAGAAATGATAAGAAATGAGTCTGCAGTTGCCTCTGCCAATTTCTTAAATCCTCTATTATCCACATTATGAAATCATACTAGTATGAATGCTTCCAGTATTTTCAGAACTCTTTAGTTAGTATACTTTAGCATTCTGTATGAAGTATCTTATGTAAGTGTAAAATTTAGACTCAACTTCTGGAAGCTTTTGATTTCTTAGTTCAAAAGTGAGAGATCCTTAGTTCAGCCATATGATTAACAATTACTTGTATAGTAAGAAGCTCCTAAATTAGTGTTTTATGGGTACCTGGCAGTTTTCTTGCCATTTCTCAGAAGTTCTCTATTAAACACATTCTCTCTCTTTCTCTCTCTCTATCTCTCTGTCTCTCTCTGTCTCTCTCTGTCTCTCTCTCTCTCTGTCTCTCTCTCTCTCTCTCTCACACACACACACACACACACACATTGTGATTAAAAGCACAGATTTTGGCATTATGAAATCTAAGGTTCAATTTCCAGTTGTGTAGTTTCTGGGCCACTTCACTTTAGGCAAGTAACCTAATGTCTCTGAACCTTGTTATTTTCATCTGTAAAATAGAAATTACAATTATATCAGACAATCCTCAAAACATCCGTAATGATTTTAGAGTTTCAGAGTCAGGTAAAAGCAGGCACTCAGTAAATGGCTAGTGCTTTTATTACTTTATTATTATTTAGGTCTTGGTTTTCCTTGAGTGTGTGAGTCCCCATAATGAAATGTAATTTCCAGTAGATTGAGTAACACCTGTTTTCACCAAAAATTTTAACTGAGTTCATTACTTTCTGTGCAACCCAGATTAGTTTTCTGCCTCCTTTTCTGTGCCGTATGTAGGTGTTCAGTAGATTTATTTAATAAATGTATGAATGCATGAACGCGTAGATGAATTTTTAAATGCTTCTTTTTGAGAAGGTAGAACAAATGTGACACAGTAGAACAGATAAGAAAATAATCCATGGAAAAAATGGCAAAGTCATGTATGTGTCCAGGGCCAGCCTAAGAGGAATTACTTTTTTTTTTTTTTTAGGAAAAATGTGTTGAATAGCTTATTTTAATTATTTTTAAAAGTTAAGTACAGGGACTTCCCTGGCGGTCCAGTGGTTAAGACTTCGCCTTCCAATGCAGGGGGGTGTGGGTTCAATCCCTAGTCGGGGAGCTATGGTCCCACATGCCTCGCAGCCAAAAAACCAGAACATAAAACAGAAGCAGTATTGTAACAAATTCAATGAAGACTTTAACAAATGGTCCACATCCAAAAAAAAAGTTAAGTACAAAACTTTGCTGATGATTTACATATTTAGGACCAATAAAATAATGTGAGATTAGCTGTACTAAAACAGAATGTTGAGCTACATTCACATTAAGTGACATTATATAGTCTGAGTTTATGGAAAACTTCTGAGATGGTGAGTGACCTTTGAGCAGAAAAAGACAGAAGGAGAAATGGCCTTTTCTACATTCTATTGTGCCTCTAAGTAAAATGCTTGGTAATCTAGCTACAAAGCTCTATGTCATTGGCCTTAGGCACGTACTGTGATCTACCTTGTGAAGATCAGATTTTGCCATGGAGAGGATTTGTAAAAGTATCACACATTCCAGTACCGTTGGCAACCACAGCTACCAAAAACTCCAATTTAAATTGATGAGCCTAATATCAGATGATAGTATCATTTCCTTGTGGGTGTTCTGGGAAAAGGTGGGTAGGAAATGTATAAAAGTGAATACTTTATTGACTGAAATAACACTTCATCATTTTGAAAACATAAAATACATTAAAGTTGTTATAGCATCATACATGAATATTTCACTGTATTTTAGACCTTGCCTACAAGCAATGTTTTCTGCCCTTTGAAAGAGAACCATGCTTGTGGTATGCATTAATCATAGAAAAGATTAAACACTGAAAAGAAATTCAGCCTTTAAAGACAATTTGCTTTGATTGATTCAGTGGGTTCTCCTAAAAAGTTAATACCCAGAATTATTGCTTGTTAAATTGGAGTTACAAATTCTTTCAGAGTTACTTAGTATTTTCTTTAATATCAGTATCAAGGAAGGCAAAGCAAATTTACATATTAGGAAATACAGGCACATAATCATAAAACAAGAAAACACAACGTTTTTATAGACTTTATTTTTTAGAAGTGTTTTAATTTTCCAGAAAAATTGAGAAGATAGTATAAAGTGTTTCCATATACACTATACCCATTTCCCTCTGTGACGATCAACTTATATTAGTATGTTACATTGTTACAATCAGTGAACAAATATTGATACATTATTGTTTACTATAGTCCATACATTAGTCCAGTTCCTTAGTTTTTACCTAATGTCCTTTTTCTATTCCAGGATTTCATCCAAAACATCACATTACATTTAGTTGCCATGTTTCCTTAGGCTCCTCTTGGGTTTGATAGCTTCTCAGATTTTCCTTGCATGACCTTGGCAATTTTGAGTGGTTAGGCTTGTGTAGGATGCCCGCTACTAGAATTTGTTTGATGCATGTTTCATTGATAATATTGGGATTATGTGTTTGGGGGAGGAAGACCACAAGAGTAGAAGGGTTATTTTGTCAGATCACATCAAGTGTACAAAGTATCAATATGCATTATGAATGCTGAGGTCGACCTTGATCACCAGGCTGAGGTAGTGTTTTTCAGGTTTCTCCATTGTAAAATTACTGTTTTCCCTTCTCCATATTGTACTTTTTGGAAGGAAGTCAATATGCTCAGCCCACAACTAAGGAATAGAGAGTTATGCTTAAGATGGAGTACTACATAAACTATTTGGAATTCTTTTGCACTGGAGATTTATCTATTCTCCCGCATTTATTTATGTATCCAATTATTTATTTATATCAGAAGAACTCACGGATTTTTATTTTATACTTTGGGTCATAATCTAATTCTACGTTAGTTACTTTGTTCCTCAAATTGCTCTAGTCCTGACCCTTGTGAACTCTTTTCAGTTCAGTGGCTCGTGTGCCACTCTGAGGTATCCCCATGCTATATATTTTTTTGGAACTTCCTTACTTTCTGACACTATAAGATGGCCTTGTATATAAATCTTGTATATTTACTGCCCCAGTCCTAGAATCAGCTATTTCTTCAAGGATAACTAGGTCTTTTTAGTGGAGAACAGCATTAGACAGCAGGATCTGGGTGTGGGGTGTGCTAATTGCTGCCCGGATGTCATTGCTTCTAGATCTTCTCAGCTGACAGAGCAAAGAGATAACATGTGTGTACATTCCCCACGTATATGGACATATCTATAAGTATCTCTCTACATAACCATGTGTGTTAAGGTAATATGAAGCAATATTAAGCTAAGCATGAATGTATATTGATGTTTCCAACTTTAATCTGTTACCACATAGATCATCTTAGCCTCATCTCTTGCTTATCTTTAAATTTCAACTGCGGCAAAACACTTGACTTTTAGAAGTATGAAAGTCAAATTGTAGCTACTTTGGGAAGCCACATCATCTAGCAGAAGAATTCTTAAAGGGCAAGGTGTATATCATCAAATTTTAATTTACAGTCAGCAGTACTTTGTAACATCCATAGGCCTCCAGACCTCTGCTTCCAAGAAGATGAAGTAGCCCATTTCTCCCAGGTTCTTCCACTTAAAACTAAAACCCTGAACATAACAACAGACAAACATAGGAAGACACTGAAAGGTGGAAATGAGAAGGCAGACTTAACTAGGGACTTTGGGACTTGAGGAATAACATGGTGATGAGTCCCCTGTGTTTCCTGTTGCTTCCCATACATCCTGGAGAGGGTATTACAGGAACCCCCAATCAATAACCACCAACAGAACAACAGACAAAAAAGCTTCAAAAAAGAAAACACAAAACCCCCGTTCCCCCTAGCCAAGGTATGAGGAAAGGGGTTGTCAAAGACAGAAAACCATTTGGGCGATAATATACACACTACTCGAGCCAAGTGCCAGTGGAATATTGCACCCATCCCCTATGTCCTGTGGTTTCAGTTGGGCCAAGCTAGGATTTGATCTTCCACACCACCCCACTCCTGCCCTCCAGAAGAGGCAGCGCTCTGATTCGCCACCAGGGCTGTTTCAGTGTGGTGCAGTGGGGAGCTGAGCCTCCACCCCTTTGCATTAGCAAAGAGACTTTCAAAGGTGGTGCCTGACAGGCTAGTTAACACTGGGCTGCCCTCACACAGTCGTGGGGTCCAATGGTGGGACCTAGCCTCCGTCTCTCCCTGACATCGATAAGAATAGGATGTTACAGGTTGGAGGGAGTAGGCACCCCACTAACCCCCAACACATGGTGTCAGTGAGACCCAATGGGGTGCTGAATCCCCATAACCGTCCTGAGGCAGTAAGACAGAATGAGATGGCACAAGCAGGGCTAGTTGGCAGTTCTCTTCCTCTTACCCTGGTGTCAGTGGGGCCAGCAGGTAGCTGACCCTCTACCCACACCCGGCATCAACAAGAAGGAATGAAGTGGGAGGAAGGACAGCAAACACAGCAAACACTTCACCTCTCCCCTCCCCTGGTGTCAAGAAATCTACTGGGGAGATGAACTTCCACTCCTACTAAAAGGCAACAGAATGATATTAATGTTCCCACTTTTGGGGGGAAGGTGTCAGAAGGGCCAGTAGGATAGCTGAACTTCTACTTGATCTGTCTGCAGTGAGAGAATGTAAGTGCCCACTTTTGCTGGGGTTTTGACAGTAGGGCCCAGTGGAAATCTGTACGTAACCCCCCAGTCCTCATACTCCACCTCCAATAGGATGACTTCCTTCTAAAAAGTAATAATAAAATTAAATGGGATACAGAGTCATATAATAACTCACAATGTTTAGAATCCAATTGAAAAATACTCATGGCACCAAGAAGCAGGAAATCACAGAATAAATGAGAAAAGACAATAGACCTACACCAGCACTGAGATAAAACATCTATTGAAATTATCAGACAGGGGTTTTAAATAAGCTGTCACATAAATGCTTCAATTAGCAATTATGTGTTCCTTGACGGAAATGGGAAAAATAGAAAATGTGAACAAAGAACTAGAAGTTATAAGAATAAAAACAAATGAGAACAGTAGAACTGAAAAATACAACAATCAAAAAACTTTGCTCAAGAGTAGAGTGGAGATTACAAAGCACAGAATCGTGAACTTAGAAGAGATCAATACAATGTACCACATGTACAGAGAAAAATAGGCTGAGGGGTAGAGATGGGAGAAAGAACAGGATCTCAAGAACCTGTAAACAGTAACAAAAGCACTAACATTCATATCATCAAGGTTCCAGAATGAAAACAGAGAGCACGTAGGACTGACAAAGTATTCAGAGAAATAATGACTGAAACGTTCCCAATTTTTTAGAAGACATAAGCACACATCCAAGGATCTGAGCAAATCCAAAGAGGAAAAACACAAAGGTATCCTTGTCAAGACGCGTCATAATTAAACTTCTGAAAAGTAGAGACAAAACAAATCTCGAAAGTGGACAGGCAGAAACGATGCATCACTTATTGAGAAACCAATTCCAATGACAGCATATTTCTTGTCTAAAATTATGGAGTCAGAAGCATTGACATAACATTTTTCAAGTAGTAAAAGAAAAGAACTCTCAGCCACAAATTCACACTTTTTATATCCACTTTCTTGTTTGACTTATATTAATGGACTACCAACTCATCTTTCTATATCCGGGCCTGCCATCAGACTTCTCCAAAAATCTAGTCACAGTATTTCCAGAGTGATCTTTCTGAAAAAGAAACAGATTTTTCTTATAAAAGTACCTGATTGTGTTATGAAACTTTTCTCTCTTCTAAGTTACCAGGTAAAATCCTTCAATGGATTCCCATCTTTCTTGGAGGAAAATCTCACATCCAAACTCTCTTTGTCCTTTTGGGCTGCTGTAAGATTATACTGCAGGTTGGGTGGCTCATAAACACCAGGAATTTTTTTTCTCACGGCTCCGGAGGCTGCGAGTTCAAGAATAGGTTGCCAGTATGGTCAGATGAGGGCCCTCTTCTGAATCACAGACTTCTCATTGTATCCTCACATGGCAGAAGAGCTTAGGGAGCTCTGTGGGGTCTCTTTTATAAGAGCACTAATACCATAATCATTTCCCAAAGGCCCCACCTACTAATACTATCAGCTACGGAAATTAAGATTTCAACGTATGAATTTGGAGGGGAACACAAAGACTAGACCATAGCACTTACTATACATACATGGACTATGCATGATCTGGCGTCTACCCCCCTCTCCATTGTCTTCTTTTTCTACACGCCAGTGAGCATTTCTCTTTTTTTTTTTTTCTTTTTTTTGGCGGTACGCGGGCCTCTCACTGTTGTGGCCTCTCCCGTTGCAGAGCACAGGCTCCGGACGCGCAGGCTCAGTGTCCATGGCTCACGGGGCCTAGCCGCTCCGCGGCATGTGGGATCTTCCTGGACCGGGACACGAACCCGTGTCCCCTGCATCGGCAGGTGGCCTCTCAACCACTGCGCCACGAGGGAAGCCCTAGTGAGCATTTCTTATACTGATTATGAATGGAACTCCTTTCTGGACTGATCCTTAACCATTCATTTTCTGGCAACTGTGAATTTATCTTCTCTTTTCCTCAAAACTTCACCCTTCCTTCATGTTACATATCCATTTCAATTGCCTTCTACAGGAAGCCCTACTGATATCGCCCATATACTACTGTCCACAGCATGAATTAAGGTCTTACTGTGTCTTCCTATAGCACTCTGTAATATCTTTTACGGCAACTATGGATTTTCTTACTTGAGTGTCACAATACATTGAATTCTAGGTGGCACTATAATGATTTTAGTAACAGTAACACTGGTGCCTAGTTTATCCCATGACATACTTTAGGTGTTCAATAAATGTGTGTTGAATGAGTGAATGAATGAATGGTCAATTTGAAATCTTAATCATGTTACTTTTCAAAAATCTGTTAAAAGATACCACAGTTTTCCAGAAGATTAGGGAGTTAGGACCTTAAACTTGATTTAACAGAGGAAATTTTTACTCATACATCATGCTTAAATACCTCAAAGTAAAACCATAAACCCAGGAATTTAAGGTTATCCATTTGGACTTTCAAGCCAATAATTAATATCTCCTGCCCCGACTGTATTAGATGGTTTCGATGCTCCACTCATATCTCCCCAGCACTCATCATTCCAGTATATGCTGATAGAATCATGCTGCCGCCTGCAATTATCCACCTTAGGGCAGGCCAGAAGTGTACAGGAGTTAATGTATCTGGGTGTAGCTTTCAACCAAGGACAGAGGGGACTGGAAGATAAGTACTTCAAGTTTCTCACCGATTCTTGGGATAACTCTGAGACATGTTCTGTAGAGTTTCACAGAACTCGCCTGAAGTACTGGCAGCAGTTCCCTGCAGGAGTAATTTATTCGGTAATACACCTCTGTTGGCTTCCTTCCATGCCTCCATTCTCAATTCCCACTCCACTTCTGAGTTTTCTGGAAGCACCTCCCAGATGAGCAGTTTGCACTCAAATTATCGCCTCAAGTTCTGCTTCTAGGGGAACTCAGTTGATAGCCTCCTAACAACCCAGTGCTCCTTACAGAGCCGTCACTGGTACAAGTACCAAGGCACGGCACATTACGTATCACTCCTCCTAAATCCTAATATTTTTAAACAGATAGGAAAGAGCATGACCTTGAAGAGAAAAAGAGTTCATATGAGGATGGCCAATGGATAAAGGGAAGGAGGGACAGTGCCATTTGTTTTCCATTAATGATAGTGTGAAATGTATGGGCAGATGGTCTAACAGGTGTGACTATAATTTGAGGAGCCTGCTCCCTTGGTTACAGAAGACTGCTATTGTTATTATTTTGGAACCACAACCTCATGACTTTATAGTTTCACTTGATGTAACCTTCTCCTTTACCTTTAAATCTTCGTACATCACTGAATTGCAGCCAATAGATTTATTTTCTCCCTATGGCTCCATCACAGAAAAAGACACACACGTGCACACACACACACGCGCGCGCACACACACACACACACACACACAGAGTTTTGTGTATGCCAGTGCTAGAAAAGACAAGCTCATGGTGCATGTATGCAATGGATATTGTACATTACAGGTCTCTGTGAAATAGTCTTCTGCAGGTTCCTATGTTTATTTTATGAATAATTAACTTTAGTAAAGTTAATTTCCTGAAGATCTTGTTGAAGACTGAAGAAAGGAAGTAAATTGTAAAGAAAAAGACTTCGAAACTTGCCCTTTTTGCCCTCTCTTTGTGTCTTAATGAACAAAGGATAACTGGGCCTTTTTTGAAGCCTTTGCTTGAGTTGAAGACACAAAATGCAACCTGTACTCTTATCATAATATGTTCAGTTTATGAGTACCCAAACTTATAAACCGTGAATTTCCCTAAAGTTATTATACCATCTAGAAGATGTTTGCTTGGACGTTTACTTAAAACCAAACAATTGAGGTCTATGTGTCCAAATAATTTCCTTCTCTCTTGCTGTCTCCATTTCAGTTTCCTGAGTTTCTGGGAAGGCCTGGTTTCCCCAAAGGAAGGATTTCTGGTAGAAGTCTGAAGGTCTGACCCAAGAAGAAAAAATCCAGTACAGCCAATGAATTGAGGACAAGAAGTTTTCCGATCAGGTAGGAACATTTAATCTCATACATTACGATCGCCTTAAGTAAGGTGTGCTGATAGCTGGATATGATTTAACTGCTTGGAAAAAGATGCATATATATTATATGACCTACCCCACAAGGAAGCTGTTCTCAATTCTCTTAGAGGTTGTGGTGTTTATCAGAGAGCGCCTTGGGGGAAAATGAATACAATAACAGTATGATGCTTTTTTTTATTATTAGCTCATTGTTGCCAAGTACACTTGGTGACCTTGGTGCCTGTGGTTTAATCCAGGGGGTTAGACAGGTGGAACAGCACATTAACCCTCTTTAGTATTTTCTCCCAAGACAAATCATTTTTATAGGTTGTCTCCCTGGTCTTCTAGTTGCTTATCAAAATTAAGCATCAAGCCTTCTAAGTGTGCAATAGCCCCAGTCAGTGTGAGGAAATCAGCTTGGTTCTTATTGGGTCACAGCTTCTTGGCCTTGGCACAAAGTGACTTCACATAGGGAGTTAGAAGGAGGAGAACGGGACATGAGAAAGGGGAGTTCTGTGTTCTCATTTACCTATGCATGTTGAAACTCCACTAACAGCTTTATTTTCATTAGCAATTTGTGATAAAAACTTAGGGTAAAGGGAATAATGAAGCTGTCCCATTATATGGCAGGACAAAAGATAGTAGTGACATCAAAATCAGGGCCTGTCCATCTCGTTTGCAGCTATATACTGAGTGTTTAGCATAGCATTTGACCCCTCATCAGTATTCAATAAGAAGATGCGTGTTGAATGATTTAGGGATGAATTGATGAATGAAAAAAGTTAATATGGTAGAAAATGTGTTTTATCCTTGTATTTTCGTGTGTTGACTTCTGTATTTCAAGACCCAGCACTGTAACTGACACATAGAATATAAGCAATAAAATGTGTTGAAAGAATGAATGAGTCCCCACTATTCTAAGAATAATTTTAAGACCAACACAGACCCCATATCTGCCAGAGGTATCCAGAGGTGAAAGCCTGGATCTCAGCTAGTGGTAGAGCTGACAGGATTTATCTAGTTTTAATAATTTACAGCTCATCCCATTACATTTAGGCATAGTACCTACATGAGCCATACAATTAAATGTTGACTGAAAAACAATGCACAACCTAGAAGTTGAGAATTATGTTTTATGTGGAAGACATACTGAGGACTGAAATCAGGAGACAGCCTCTCAGATAGCTCTGAGGGACTGTTCTGAAGAGCTAAGGGAGGGCACAGGGTATTTAGAGGTTCTTGCAAAAAAAAAAAAAAGACAGGTAGTTGGAACATCAAAAGATTACTGTTAATTAAAGAAACTAGACATCTTAAGTTAATAAATGTAGCACTTTTCTATATATGGTGAGATGCAAGAATCTGGTCTCCTGGAAATCATTCCCTTGATTTGCACTTTAATTATCTAGGGCCAGTATCCTGTTTTCTCTATCCTGAATCCCCTCAGGGTGCGGCTTTGGGTGTGGCTTCAGTGGCTGATGGCTTGATGGCTATAACATCCTGTGTTACTGATAAGGCTGGCTACATTTTCTCCACATAAATGACTTGAATATGGATAGTAAATCTGTGGATTTGCAAAACGTAATTCTTGGAGCATTTTTATAAGGACAAAGTTAAGGGCAATTTCAGAATCACTAGTGGCTAAAATTGCTATTTATACTTTTCCACTGGTAGGTAGTAATCTGCTGTTGCTGTCTTCAGTATTCCCAAGGGATAACAAAAGCCATTTAATTCAAGAAAGAAAGGTAAAATTTAGCACAATGCAGCTTCCACAAAACCAAACACACACCCAACTCTCTCAGATATGAAGTAGTAATCTAAAATAGAATCCTGGAACTAATTGCAAAACAAGAGCAAATGTACTCATATTGGATAATTTTATTCTTTTATTAATGTTTGATACATATATGTATTTATTATTAAAATTCAAAGTTGCTGTATGGAGAAATAGTTTTGTACCAATAGTGTCTTTGTATGTGTTTATCAATAATGTATGAGATTGCCTCCTATGCTCCTTTTCTTTTATTGGGGGGGGGAGGGGGTGTGTCACGCTACGTCAAGGTCGGGAGTCAAACCCGCCACGACTGTCCATGAGGGGTTTTCCCGGGTCCCCACTTCAGGCCGGTGGGGGTGGCCAGGGGCAGCCGAAGACGTGCGTGCGTGCGTGCGTGCGTGCGTGCGAGCCTGCGAGTCCACGGGGCGGGCCGCGCGCGCCGGGAGTGTTTCAGCCCGGCCCCCGGCTCATTGTGGTCGCCTCACGCCGGCCCGAGTTCGCAGCAGCGCTGGAGGCCCCGGGCCTGTGACCACAAAGAGGGAGCCGGGGGTCGGACGGGAGCGCTGCTGCGGCAGCTGAGGCCCAGACCAGGCCCCCCTCAGCCTCCCGCCTGCCCGTCTGCCCCGCCCCCGCCGGCGGCGCCGCGCCCCTCCCCCAACCGCCAGACTAGCGCGGTGCGGGGCCCGCGCGCGAAGACATGGGGGAGAAGCTGGAGCTGAGGCTGGAGTCGCTCTTGGGGACCGAGCCCGCCGTCTACCCGTGGCCGCTGCCGGTCTACGTAAGTGCCGTCCGTCCCCTCCTCCCGGACCCCCGCTCCTGTTCCCCCACGGCGCGCGCTGAGCCCACCGAGAAACGGAGCGACTCGAGTCGCCAGACCCTCTTTGGAGCCCCCCTTCCCGCCCCGCCGTGGTTCTCCGCGGCAGTTTCCAGCCCCCGCGCGCAGGGTGGGCAGAGGGGAGCCGGCGCCGGCCGGGGGTCACAGACTCGGCCGCGGGGATCCCGCGCTTCCGAGGGGCGCCCGAGCCGGTCTGCGGTTGGCTCTGCAGGGCTGGGGACCCCGGTCCCCCCGGTCCTGGAATGTCGGCGGGCTTGCCCTTCTGTGCTTTAGGATCTGACATGTAGGGTTTCTTTTTCCTGGTAGTTTCTTCTTAGCGCTGTCAACGTGCTTAGTTTTTTTAATTTTTTTTTATTTTTCAGGGCACCCTTTCCTCCCTCTCTCCAGTTTTTTTGTGTTTCTGTTTTGTTTTGCTTTAGTCAGGCATTTTGTCCCTCTGATCTTGAGTGGGTGGGCTGGCAGGACACTTGGAGAGGAGGCGTTCTGTCCCCTGATCTTGAGTGGCCTTTGGAAAATGACAGGCCAGACGGAAATTTACACAGGCGTCCGGTGATTCCAGAAATGCAGGGTGTCCGGCTAGGTGGGCGCCCGGCCTGTCGTCCCCCGTGGCGGCGTGGTGCGCGTGTTCCTTGTCTCAGGGTTTACGCTTGGGCCCCGCAGCCCAGCTTCCAAAGGGAAAGCGCAGCGGGCGCCTTGGGCCGGCACCTTTGGGGCGCCCTTTCGTGCGCTCGGCTTGCGGGGGACCGGCCTCCAGGCGACCCGGCGGGGAAGCCCGCGCGACCCGGCCCTCGCGCGGGCTCCGTGTGTGTCAGTTTGTGGAAAGTGTGTCGCGCGCGGCCGGGGTCGGGGTCGGGACGCTGGGACCACCTGGGAGCCGATGTAGAGGGATATGATTTCCATTTTCAAGGCGCATTCATCCTGTGCAGGGAGACAGCCTAACATAAAATTTGCCTAACAAAAACTATATTAACAGGTGGAAAGACTATCTCCCAGTTGAACAGCGGATGCCTGGGACTCGTTTCATTGCTTTCAAAGTTCCTTTAAAAAAGGTGAGCAAAAGTTAATACCGTATTCTTCCAGAAATCTGAATTCACCATATAGAGCCCTGGCTCTCAACCCCGTCGTACTCCATTTTCCCTTTTTATAGCAAATACTTTTTAATACCTCTTTTACTATCCAGAAATGGGATTCATAGACAAATACAACCAACTTTTGTACTTAATTAAAAAACAAAAAAAAACAATGCAATGCCCTAACTATAAATAAAGAATAAAGTAATTTATAAGAAAGTAATATGTATCTCAGTATGTAAATGTTTGGGGATGACTATACTAGAAATAAAGAAATAGTCGGTTACTTGTACCATGAATGCAATAAACTGTGGACTTTGATTGATAACGATGTGTCAGTGTTGGTTCATGAATTCTAACAAATGAAGCACACTGGTATGGCATGTTGATAATGGGGAAGGCTGTGTGGGATGAAGGAGAGAGGGTGTAAGTGGGAACTGTGTACATTTTGCTCAGTTTTGCTGTGAATCTCAAACTGCTCTAAAACTAGTCTACTAATGAAGAAAAAAAGTGTGTGTTGCTGACACTTGAATAACCAAAGAGATCAATGGAACAGGGTACATGTATAAGCCAAATACATGAAAGAATATTTAGCAGTGAAAGCCATCCTTCCTATATGTAGATATTCAAGAAGTATTTATTTCTGTGTCTATTTTCAGGCACTCCGCTTGGAGCTGGCAATACAGTGGTAGGCAAAATTGATGTGGTCCCTGCCTTCTGGGAGTTTAGAGTCAGGTTAGGAGACCAACATGAAATAAACAAACATAGAAATAACTATATAGAAGTGAGCTTATTTTCTTCCGTCTAATCTCTCTGGAAGAAAGGATTGTAATATCGCTTGTAAGCTGCAGAGGAGGAAACTTGACTTTGAATCTCATATGTTAGCATCCCAGGGTTTGAATAAATGGATAACATAGTAAAGGATTTTAAACATATGTTCTTCCTTATTTTATTCTTTCTGACAGAGTTTTGAAAAGAATCTTGCTCCAGAAGAACGTTTCTCCCCCTTGGATCTCTTAACAAAATCCAAGGACAGAATGAAGAACTTGGGCTGATTATTGACTTAGCAAATACTCGCCGCTCTTACAAGCCAGAGGTAAATGGAAGGCGTAATTGAAAATGACCTTCTTTCTGATACTGTAATAATTCATAGTAGTTCAGTAGTTATCATCTTATGCTAAGGTGAGTCCTGGCCTTCTCTCGTGGGTTCAAAAAGGGAAGCTAGTGGTTTCCTTAAATACACATTTGTAATTGCCGTTTCAAAATGAGATGAAAGATATGAATTGAACTATAGTATTTGGCAGTAGGCTCTAGATATGCTTAAGAAATTCTATAAGCTTCCATGTTCTACATTTTGAAAATGAAGTAAACTTTTAGTAGTTACAGTAGTATCCTAAAAAGAAAGAAAGGTATGTCCATTATGTCTTTAGCACTTATGTTAAGCAGTTGCCTGAGCATGTTTAAGCATCAGTGTAAAAGACAATTGTTCTCTAAGTTTTATGCTTCCTTTTCCTGATGCCTTCTGATACAGTACAGAAACCCATCTATTCTCTTGGCCCATGTAGGACATTCCAGTGCAAAAGAATTATCCTCCTTCTGACCTGTTCCATGGCCTTGGGAGACAGTAACACCTAATGTCTTTTAATATTTGTAGAGCAGTTTGCCATTTAGAAAGTTCTTTCATATCCATTGACTTAGTTAATCTTCACAGCAATCCTTTGCTCTTGAAGTGGAAGTAGTACTGATATCTCCTACTGAGTGCTTACCCTGCACTAAGCTCAGAGGATAGACAACTACAATTACTAATTTTACAGACGATGAAACTGACTCTCGGAAAAGGAAGAATTGAAATTTCAGCTCTGTTATTGCTTTTTTTTTATTGTGGTAAAATATAGAGAAATCATATTTCTTTTAACCGTTTATAAATATGCAGTTCAGTGGCATTAAGTACAGTCACAGTGCTGTGTAACCATCACCGCTGTCTAGAACCAAAACTTTTTCATCATCCTCAACAAAAACTCTGTAACCATCAAACAGTAACAACCCCATTTTCCCTCCCACCAACCCTTGGTAACCTCTATTCTATTTTCTGTCTCTGTGAATTGGCCTATTCTAGGTACCTCGTGTAAGTGGAATCTGCAGTATTTGTCCTTCTGTGTCTGGCTTATTGCACTAAACGTCGTGTTTTCAAGGTTCATCCATGTTATAGCACGTAACGAAATGCCATTTCTTTTTTGGCTTAGAAAATCCCATTGTGTGTACATAGACCACAGTTTGTTATTCAACGGTTGATTGACACTTGGTTGTTTTCCACCTTGTAGGTATTGTGAATCATGCTGCTGTGATCATTGGTGTACAGATATTTGTTCAAATCCCTGCTTTCAGTTCTGTTAGATGTGCAGCGTAGGTAGTAGCAGAGTTGTTGGATCATAGCCTACTGCCAAATACTAAGCTCTACGCTTAACCTGTGAGAAAGTGCCAAACTGTTTTCTACAGTGTCGTCTTGTTTTTAAACAATTATCACAAATTTTAAGCATATACAAAAGTATAAAACTACTGTGAGTGTTCCTTGTATACCCAGGAACTCATCCAGCTTTCTTATTTACCAACTGATGGCTGTCATGTTTTATCTATACCCCCACCTGTTTCACCCCATTCCGTATTATCTTGAAGCAGCTCCGAGACAACATGTAAATTACACCTGTACGTTTTTGGTACGTGCATTTAAAATATAGGACTTTTATTCCTTAATATCATTTTTTAATATTAAATACCCAGGGAGTGCTCAAATTTGCAGTTGTCTCCTAAACGTCATAAAAAATTGTCTATAAGAATTTTGAATTAGATCCAAATAAGGTCCACACTTTGCCGTGGATTGTTAGGTCTCTGAAGTCTTGTTTAATCTATAGGTTCTCCCTCCATGTCTCTCTCACTTTTTTTTTCCTCCTTGAATTTTGTTTTTAAAGAAACCAGGTAATTTGTCCCATCTAGATGCCGATGATTACATTCCATGTGTTGGTAACATATTCTTCAGTCCTTTTATTTCCTGTAAATCGGTAGTCGATCTGAATGAAGCTTGCATGTTTTGTTTTGGCAAGACAGTTTCATGGGTGATGATGTGTTCTTCCATGGAGACGTATATAGTTGTGTCTTTCTGTGGTATTAGCAGTCACTGATGATTCATACCTACATCCATTAATTCAGTTGAGGCTTCAAAGAATGGTGAATTCTGTTGTTCTTTTTTTCACTTATTAGCTGGGTATATTTGTACGAGGAGAAGATTCCCCTCATCAGCTGTTTGGTTGCTCAGTTGTAGAGGCATGATTCTCTTCTTTTATTTAACAGTTTTCAAAATAATGAGTTGATTCACAAATATCCTCCAGTGTTGACCAGTTTTGTAAAATTTTATTTATTCCTCTCACCGTGGACTCCGTTACAGTTATTATTCTAACTGAGGCCCTATCTTTGGCCAGTTGGAGCTTCTCGGTGACTCCTGAGTCCTTTGGACATGACATCAGTTGTTTCTAGACTTTTTCAGTGGTCAGAGCTAGGAAATATGTACGTTTGTTTTTAATATTTTTAAAATATGTCATAGGTTCCTACTGCTACTTTCCATTTAAATTCAGAACTAGAGAATTTTCACTTATCCTTTTCTGTCTTCTATTGATAGTCTACTTTCTCCCACCTCAAGAATACCAGTTCTCAACAATGCCTGAAATTGCCTCTGTTTCCTAATTCGAATCCAAGTTCTTCTGACTCTATTCTACTACTCTCCTTAAATCACAGCCGCTTTATGGCCCTTGAAATGTAAGATAGAACATAAATGTAGGCAGAACTGTTTATATCATTTTGAGTTACATGTGCATTCATTCACATAGATTTGCTTTTCCTTTTGCATGCCTGGTAACTGTCCGTTCTGCAGTTTGAATGAAAATCAAGTGATAATTACTGGTTAAAGCAGCTTTGGAAAAAATGGCTCTCATCAGAATGACTGACATACAAAGTTTAATGTACTCTCCTGGTTTATATTCTGCCTTCTCTAATTAATTTTTTATTCTTTCCCTACAAAGGAAATAATACATATTTTCATGGTTTTGCCTTATAGGACTTACCAGAAACTCTTCCTTATTTAAAAATGTGTACAATTGGGCATCAGGTGTCAGATGACGACACTAGTTTTAAATTCCAGTGTGCTGTTAATGGGTTTCTGAAAGAACATAAAGATAACGGTGAGTTGCTTTTGTGTTTGTTTTTGTTTTTCCTTTACCTGAACTTTGGTATGCATTTTGAGTGGGGTTGGGGATTTTTAACATTTTTAATAGTTCTGACATTCGTGTCAAGTTGTGTTTGGTAACATTAAGGTGGAAATGTCAGATGGTGCTACTAGAGTACGGTGTTTTTCCTGTTTATGGTCACAAACAATTGAGTTTAGTTTGGAAAGTGATCTTTGTGAGAAATATGAACTGAGCTAGCTTACTTATCTCTTTTTTAAAAATTTGAATGGAAAATACATAAAAACATAAAAATGTTCTTTTGTCCTGTTTATTGGTTGAGAGGTGGAAGAAAAGGTTTAGACTCTCAGGTTCTTAGCGTACATAAAAGAGAAAACAAAAAGCAAAGGTTCAGAGTGAGACAGATCCCTAGAAGCAAAACAAAACAGAGTGGACCAGGTAGAGTGGCTTCCTCATCATATATGTGTTTAAGATATTTTTGCTGCTTTTACCCTTCGGGTGCAAGTGAGGAAGAACACTACCACCTCTTACTCTTATCTTCAGACAGGAAGAACTTAAAAGGCTGGTGTTTTCTTGTTTCCGCTTTAAGATCTACTCTGTTGATAGTAGGTGTTACTAGCGTGTGAATTTTAAGGATCCACTTGCCTTTTTCTAGCATCTAACTATCAGAAGGAACATGGTGTTCGCCATGTTTTAAGACTGAGGAATCTTTTGTCTTTGGAACACCACTGACGCCCATGTGAAAGTGTTCATTTTGTCCTCTTTCTAAATTTAGCCTGAGGAGTGTGCACTTTATTAAATCAATGTAACAGACAGTAAATATTCCGTGTATATATAAAATGATGCACGTATATACATAAAACAGGGAGTAGGGGAGAGGGAATAGAGATGGAGGTGGGAAGATAGGGGATAGGAGGCGAGAGAGAGAGGGAGAGACTGGAATTTCAAGATAAATGTTCATTCTATAACCTGGTTGCTTAATGCAGGTACTAGCTCTTAAATATCTTCAGCCCTATTCACAGATCTTCCGTGTACTTTAGCTTTAAAACTTGAGAGGCTTGGCCTGTCCTGTGATAACCAGGGTGTCTAGAAAGGAGGCAAATTATCTGATGTGTTTAAACCGTAGTCACAGAAATGTTACCTCTTAAGACGTTAGGGCGCAGCTGCCGGCCTACTCACTTCCTCCAGGCTCCTTTGTGTGTGTTCTGTCTGTTCCGCGTGGGCTAGAAGATCCTTACAAGTGCATGAGAACACGTTTGTAAACCTTGATTGTTCACATGTTATACCAAGTGTAGTCCATTGCATATGCTGACTCCTCTGTGGGTCTTCTGCATGCAGTGGGCTAACTTCACCATGCTGTCTGCCATTGCAGTCTCAGGACCTTAGTTATGATCCATTGGTGACTTCCTCTGCTGTAAGGCCCTCCCACAGATGCCAGGCTCACTGATAATGAGGAGGAGACTATACTACGCACTCCCTAGAATGGGTAGAGACTCAGAAAATGAATTGTTTCAGTAAACACCGAGAGCCTTATAGGTTTGTTGTTAGGGCACGGGGATACAGAGGTGAGTAGAAGTCTTTGTTCAGTAGCAACTTCCAGTTGTCTAGGAAGAGAAACATGTAGTGAGTCTAAGTGGGTTAATTATGATAAAAGAATCAAGTGCAGCAGGAATATAGAGGAGAAATTGAGGAAGGCCTGACTGAGGAGACAGCGTTTGAGCTGGGCTTGGGGGAAGAGGATTTTGCCGGAATGAGGAAAGGACAGCCCAGGTATTGGGGACAGGTACAAAAGGCCCAGGGCTTGAACTTGTGCTCTGGAGGGGCAGCCTCTGGTGTGACTAGAGGGTAGTGTGAAAGGGCAAAGAAGTCATACATTCATTTTCAGCAAATATTTGTATAACACCTTCTAAGTTGAAGGCACTGTTCTAGGAAGTAGGAAGAGAACAAAGCTCTTGCCCTTACGTACTTTCCATTCTAGTGGGGGAGAGAGATGAATAAATAAGTCAATATGTGGAGTGTCAAGCGGTGGTAAATGCTTTGGAGAATAACAAAAGAAGATGAAGAGGTGAGGGAATGTGGTAGGTGATCAGGGAAGTCCCCTCTATTAAGATGTCGATTGAGCAGAGCCTTGCAGTGAGAAACAAGCCATTGGATATCTGGGAGAGTGGAGATGGGGTGGGAGGGTGTGTTCTGGGAGAGTGGAGATGGGGTGGGAGGGTGTGTTCTGAAGCAGAAGGAATAGTAGGTGCAAAGTCCCTGAGGCACGCCTGTGCTTGGCATGTTTGAGGAATAGTAAGGAAGCCAGTGTGGCTGGACAGGGGAAAGTGAGTGAGGGCAGGGCAGTAGAGAATGAGATCAGGGGAGGCTGGCAGGGCAAAGGAGGGAGGTGGATGATGTAGGTCCTTGTAAGTCATAGTTTGAACTTATAATTCAGTTGGAGAGACAGACTGATATTTGTTTATAAAGAGTTCTCCATGCTGTGCTAACAACCTGGGCTGTATTCTGTGCTAAGTGAAGATGTTCAAGCGACAGAGCAATCCAGCCAAGTTTATATTTTAGAAAGATAACAGCGTCACTATCCAAGACACATTGTAGACTAGGTATGTAGTACGTGTATAGTGTGCTGCTCTTCTATAAACTACAGGATACCTGTTACGTACAAATACTTACATACAAGATACAAGTGTGAATGTAAGCACTTGGGAAATATCTGAAAGAACCACACAAGAAACTGGGAGAGTCGGACAACTTTCCATGTCCCGTATGATTGGAATGCTGAAGGGTACACACACGAACTAATGGACGTGTGCTACCAGCCTCCGGCTAAGGAGGGAAATTGCAGGCATCAGAATCCTCTTTACCGATCAAGCGCGTTAATCCGCCTGCGTGATGACAGTCATCTCGACACGCCACGCGGTGGCGCATGCGCGGTAGAAGGAGGTCCGCGAGCTGCGTGGGCTTGTGCCTAGGCGCCTGTGGTTCGTGGCCTTGTGCTGGCACCGGGGATGCCGGGTTGGCGACTTTGGCACTCCTGGCGGGGGTGACATGAGCCAGTTCGTCGGCCACGAGGAAGGGCGGAAAGCACATCCCGGAAAGGTAATGCGCCTTGGCCCCTGGGCGTTGCCGGTGGAGCTCGGAGCCCCTGGGCCTGGGCTTCCGTCTCTTGTGCTGTCGCCTGTCACAGTGGCCCCCGGCGCTGTGCTAGGGGGTGCTGGTCGTCTCGCGGCTCAGTTCATAGTAGCTGAAAGGGACAGTGTGTGATGTTCTGATTTCTCCCCATCGTTTTAAAAGGGAGGCTCTGGCCATTGCTCCTTGGGTAAAATGCAGCGGGACTGCTTTTTAAGATGGGACTGTCAGTGTTGGGGACCCTCCTTAATTACCAGGATGGAATCCCCTTCAGTTCCTCAAGCTGTGTTGTTTAGGCACAGAAAATGTGAGTAATAGGCACTGGAACTAAGTTTGAGTGAAAAAACGCACCGGTACCGCCGAGTTTTCCATCGAGACAGTTGATCCGTGTTGTCTCTTGGAATTATAAAGGGCGTACTGTTGCTTCCTAACCAGTGTCCTTTGAGAGCTCTACCTCTGTACGTTCAAATGATGAATTTTGAGGCTTTGCTCATACGTGGAGTAAACCCTTAAATTCCCTAAGACCTTCCTTTCCTCCGTCTCATACCCCATTAAGCCCGCTTCAGTTTATCTCCTGAATTTCTTCTGAATCTGTCAACTCTTCCTCAACATCCTAATACTGAACTTGCCTGTCTGTTGCAGTGAGGCCCTAACTAGTGTCCATATATCTTGTTTCCTTCCAATCCATTCTTCACACAAGAAACCTTAGAAGCAAGTTGGGACATTGCTCATAAACATGGCTCAAAAACATTGTTTTGAGAATAGAAAACAAACTGTTGGCCTTTAACACTCTGCGTGGTCTAGAATCCTGTCTGCTTCTCTGCTACGTGGACTCCAGCTTGGTGCCTCTCCAACTTTAATATGGGTATGCCTCTCCTGTGGATCTTGTTAAATGCAGGCTGTAATTCAGTAGTTCTGGGTGGGGCCTGGATTCTGTGTTTCTAACGAGCTCCTAGGTGACGGTGACCCTGAGAGCAAGGGTCCAGCTCCTGCCTTTCTCCCTTCTTTCTGGAAGAGCAGGACGTCTGCCCCCCCGGGAGGAGAAAACATCTGCAACGTGACTACTAGCAACCAGCTTCCCTCACAGGCAAGGGACCTTTACCACTTCTCCCTACCATTTTGTCTGAGGCGCAGCAAGCCAAAACACTGACATGCTGAGGTTTGCAGCAAAGAGGAGGTTTATTCACAAGGCAGCCAAGCGAGGAAGTGACGTGACAATAGCTCTCAAATCCGCCTCCCCAAAGGCAAGGGGCTTGGGGTATCTATGGGATAAAGAATAAAGAAGCAGGGCAGTATGAGGCATGGGGAGCATGAGGAAAGGTGATTGGGAAAAGGTGTGCTCCTCATTGTCCTGAGCTGGCGTAACTAGGCTACGGGGCTCAGCACATTCTCAGGCTGTAGTTTTCGGCCCTCTGATGGCAGGAGGTCAAAAGGCACTGGGCCAGGTGGAAGATCGGTGGTCCTCTCCAGTCTTAACCAGCTCAGCCTAACTAGACACAGCTGATTCCAAGTTCCTGGACAATACCCGGGGCAAACATCTTATTGCTTATGCTACGTGCTATTTGGAGGACGTGCAAGTGTTCAAGCTACCTTGAGGAGTGAAGACAGGATTTGACTAATCCTTACACATGGTTTCACCTCCAGATGAGCAGAAGAGGCCTGTAGGCTGAATCTGGCTCCTGGCACCTGGAATTGGAGGCAGATGGTTTAAAAACAGGCTCTCCCGCCCTCTGTGTTATCTTAGGTAGATAGACTATTGAACCTTCCTGTGCCTGTTTCTCCACCAGCAGCATGGGGACACTCAGAGTCCCTCTCTTGGGGGCTGTTATGGGGGTTCAGTGAGCTATAGATGCATGCACAGGCACACGGGAGACACCCAGTGTGTGTTAGCTTCATGCTTACTTTTTATTAGGAGACCAGTATTGTTAGAAGATTTCTGGTTTGGACAACAGATTAGATAGGTGGTCATTACTATAGTTTATGCAACAGCAATTCACATTACCATTTGCAAAAAAGCAGTTGGTTGTCCAACGGGGATTATAAACATCCATTTACCATGAGCTACTGAACAGATACTTTACAGAGTAACTACTTCAAGTACTATTTAAGATCAATTCTCTATGTTGTCTTAAGCAGTTGTTAACCCCCAATTTCGTGAATAGTACCAAGTAAGTCACTTGAACATCAGCTAGAGCAATCTGTTATCACTTAGCAAGCCTAAAGCTATAGTTCAACAATTTTATTTACTGTTCTATGACAAAAATGACTCTCAACAGCTATGCCCTGGATAAGTAATCAGCTAAAGCTAGTTTGACTGACCAAATCTGATTTACTGAGTTAATAAGCCAGTTGATTTAGAAAGGTCTAATGCATATTTCTCATCCATTCAGCATTCAACTGTTTCCCATGCCTAAAATGTCTTTTTTCCCATTCGTACATATCCAGATTCCTACTTCTGTGCCGTAGGGCTTGGCTGAACTACAACTGCCTTTAGTGACACTTTTCTCACCTGCACAATTGGAGATAATTTTAGTCTCCTCAAGACTCCCACGGGGTTACCTCTGTTGTGACACTTGACGATTTGGTGGCATATTTTACTTTATTTTATTTTAAATAGCCTTCCATTACTCCGTGCACATCAAACGGTAAATGCTTTCTCCTAGTAAACGTGTATAACGATTTTCTGAACTCTTCTGCTCTGGGCAAGATTCATAAATACACCAGGCAAACATAGTGAAAGAGGAGACAGTACTTGTGTTATATTCAGTTGGGTCTTGATACCTAAGTGTGACTCTTAACCAAGGATTATGCAGTAATTAAGGACACAGGTTAAAGTTGTTTAGAGTGTGTCCTAAAGTCTCCCTGGCAGAATTTAAATCTCTACTCTGGAAATTGTAGACCTGAGACAAATTACTTCCCTAAACTTCATTTCCTACATCTGAGAAAGCTAATAGTATCTACCTTGTAGTAGACTGAATAGTACCATTGCCCCCAAATGTCCACCTTCTAATCCCCAGAACCTATGAATGTCACCTTAAATGGCAGAAGGGACTTTGCCAATGGGATGAAAGTAAGGGTTTTGAGATGGGGAGATTCTTCTGGACTACCTGGATGGACCCAGATGTAACCACTGGTGTTCTCGTAAGAGAGAGGCAGAGGGAGTGTTTACTCCAAAGAGAATGTGATGATGAAGTTGGGGTTGGATTGATGTGGCCAGAAGTCAAGGAATGCTGTCAAGGAAACAGATTCTCCCTTAGAGCCTCTAGAAGGTGGATGGACGGCCTTGTCAACTCCTGGTTCCAGCCCAGGGAAACTGGTTTTGGACCTCTGTCTTCCAGAACCATAAGAGAATGAGTGTGTTTTGTTTTACGCAAGCTCATTGGTAGTCATTTGTTACAGCAGCCATAGGGAACTAATGCGTACCTCATAGGAACTATTTCTCCAATTAAAATGTGTGACTGGAAACACACTTGGTGGCATGTCTGACACACGGTAGGTATGCTACTGTGGGTAGTTCTTGGAAAGTAAAGCCTTGGTTTTTGAGGAATCATCAAAACCAGTACAATGGTTGCCATGTTTCTCCTTGTTCATCCTGGTGACAAACCTGTAGAGAGAGCTCCATCCTTTCCCACAGGACGCCCACCCCTAGTACTTACAGGGAAGAGGTTATGTCTCACTTCAGGCACCTTCCTCTTTCCCTTTCTACTTTTTGTTTCATTAATCTTCATCCAGCTGGCCTTTCTAAGTTAAAAAAACAAAACAAAACAAAACCATTTCTCAATGGATTCAGATACTACCCCAAGTTAATATTCCAGCCATGTTCTTGTTCTTCTGGGTCTCACCACCAGAAATTTCTGAGCTGAAATCCTCTCTAGTTTCTAGGATCAGTCACTTTCTAATTTCTCCCTTCTCAAGTTCAGAGTCTTGTCAGTTTAGTCCCTTCCCAAACCACAACATCTATTAAGGTGACACAGCAAAGTGATGAAAGTCTAGACGGTCTGGTTTTCATCCTGGGTTTCTGCCCGCTACTTACTGTGTGGCATTAGGCAAGCTATTCAACCCCCCTGGGCCTCAGTTTCCCCCCAAAAAGGTGAATATTATGAACATTACCTACCTATAGGGTTGCCATTATGAGGATTAAGTGAGTTAATATTTGCTAAGCACTTAGAATATTACTTGTTATAGTCTAAGCACTACAGTTGTGCTTGTTAATAATAATAAATGCAATTCCAAGCGTATAACTTACTCAACTTTCTGTCATAACTTTGAAGTGTTGGTCTATCTGTTGGCCAGCGTTGCAGGGAAATGAGTCGAGGCATGGGCTGAGGCATTGCTACCAGTGCGTGGTGTGTTCCCAGAACTAGGAACAGCCGTGTGAAATAGGTAGTGGTTCTACTTGGAGACGGGGCAGACTGGAAAATGACAGCCCTGGAGGTGTGTCCATAGGTTTGGTGTCAGAGCTGCTGCCTGCTGAAGCACTGATGCCGGCCTAAGCCGTAAATGGGGGGGGCGCTGGGGAAAACAGGGGCAGAATGGAAAGGGAAAATAGGGGAAGAACGGAAAAAGATAGCCTAGGGAGGAGGTGTGGTGTCCATAGCTTCGGGGTCAGAGGTGCTGCCTGCTGCAGCACCGATGACACCCGAAGCCGTAGATGGGGGGCTGGGGAAAAGAGGGGCAGAATGGAAAGGGAAAACAGGGGCAGAACGGAAAACGAAAGCCCGGGAAGGTGGTGTGGTGTCCATAGCTTCGGGGTCAGAGGTGCTGCCGGGAGCAGCACCAATGACACCCGAAGCCGTAGATGGGGGGCTGGGGAAAAGAGGGGCAGAATGGAAAGGGACAACAGGGGCAGAACGGAAAACGAAAGCCCGGGAAGGTGGTGTGGTGTCCATAGCTTCGGGGTCAGAGGTGCTGCCGGGAGCAGCACCAATGACACCCGAAGCCGTAGATGGGGTGCTGGGGAAAAGAGGGGCAGAATGGAAAGGGACAACAGGGGCAGAACGGAAAACGAAAGCCCGGGAAGGTGGTGTGGTGTCCATAGCTTCGGGGTCAGAGGTGCTGCCTGCTGCAGCACCAATGACACCCGAAGCTGTAAATGGGGGGCTGGGGAAAAGAGGGGCAGAATGGAAAGGGACAACAGGGGCAGAACGGAAAACGAAAGCCCGGGAAGGTGGTGTGGTGTCCATAGCTTCGGGGTCAGAGGTGCTGCCGGGAGCAGCACCAATGACACCCGAAGCCGTAGATGGGGTGCTGGGGAAAAGAGGGGCAGAATGGAAAGGGACAACAGGGGCAGAACGGAAAACGAAAGCCCGGGAAGGTGGTGTGGTGTCCATAGCTTCGGGATCAGAGGTGCTGCCTGCTGCAGCACCGATGACACCCGAAGCCGTAGATGGGGTGCTGGGGAAAAGAGGGGCAGAATGGAAAGGGACAACAGGGGCAGAACGGAAAACGATAGCCCGGGAAGGAGGTGTGGTGTCCATAGCTTCGGGGTCAGAGGTGCTGCCTGCTGCAGCACCGACGACACCCGAAGCCGTAGATGGGGTGCTGGGGAAAAGAGGGGCAGAATGGAAAGGGAAAACAGGGGCAGAACGGAAAACGATAGCCTGGGAAGGAGGTGTGGTGTCCATCGCTTTGGGGTGAGATGGGCTGCCTGGCTGATCTGAGAAAAGCGAGTGAAAGTGGGAGAGCTTCTCCCTAGCTGCTAACTCTTCTCAAGGTCTAGCACGCACTGAACACTGGCCTGCCGGCTCAGCCTGGGTGTTGCCACTGCATTGTACGTGTCACAGAGCAAGGGCGGGCGGGTCAGGGGGTGGGCTGGGGGCCCCACACAAGCCCAGCCCCTGGAGAAACCCGGCCCGAGGGCAAAGAGCCCGAGCCCTTCTGGACTTTGTAGCGGCTGGGACTTGTCGCTGTGGGTGGCAGGTGTTTGGCACCGGATGGGCCACCATGCGGAGACTGTTGGGGACTGTGGAAGCCTTGTCCTCCAGAGCTCACGCTGCCTGGGCACCGGCTCTGCAGACCCCTCAGCCCTGGGTATGTATCGGCCAGCCCTTCCCCGCAACGGGGCCCAGAGGCCAGAGCCTGCCCAGAGCTGAGTGCAGGAGGCACCCAGAGCTTGCCAGGCTGTGGCCCGCCTCCTCCGTGGACCTCCCCAGCTTGTCCGCGAGCCCTGGAGACAGGAGCAGGAGCGCCTTCTCCAGGGCTGCTGAGCTGCCAGCATCACCGTGAGCCAGGCGGTGAAGGTTTCTGAGCAGGGGATGCAGAGCCCTGACCCGACTGGATGCTGCACCCCACGATGTCCCTTCCTGGCAGGTAGGTTCTTTCTTCACTTGTTTTTCGAAATTTGGTAAAAGAACATTTCAACCTTCGACTGTTCTTCAGGGTATACAGATGGTAGTGGCTTAGCCGGGATTCGAAGCAAGCCTGTGTGATTCCAGAGCTCGTGCTCTGGACTCTGGCGCCTCCTTATCATATATGCTTCATGTGTTACTTTTTCTTTTGTTTCTTGAAGTCCTTATGATACTTAGCCCTAAGTGCCATACCTGTAATGAACACATCCACTGCCCTGTAGGAGGTGTTCTTTTGTTCAACGCGTGAATTGGTCATCCACCACACTGGGTTCTAATCTCAGAAGATAGGTCAGGGACCACCAGTTGTCAGCATAGCACCATCCCACATTTCTAATTGAGGCTTGGAGCCTAGATTTTTCCCTTTGGTCTAGTTTGAAGGATCCAGGTAGGTAAAGCTTATATTCTAGATAAATCATGGGCTATCCTGAAAGGAATTCATCAATGAATTATTCTGTATGGATTAGAAGCCAGTTTCTCTGGCCTTCCTGGAGTATATCCAGTAAGGCATCTCATTCATGTCTAGAAAGCAAATATATCATTTATTGCAACTTCAGCGTGGAGCGATGTATTGGTTTAAAATAAAGTACGAGCAACACAATTTGGTCATTGTGAGTATGCCGGCTGGGTCCACTCTTTACTACACATATGTAACTCTAGAGCTTCTTATGCCCCATAGAGGAGACATACTCTTGTGTGTCTAGGACAAGGGAAACATGTGTTGTTATTCAGGAGCTGGAAGCTACAGCATGACAGGAAAGAATTGAAAAATCCTGGTCTTGGTCTACACGTCACTTTACCTTGTCGGAATCTTGTTTCTTTGGCTTGCTTCATTGGAGTGTTTTCTCTCTCCTGGGACTGACATTGTGTGTTCTGTATCAGGCATGTGACATGTAGAAGTTTCAGAACCCAGAATCATATAGATCAGTAAAAATCTATATATTTTTGTTTAAAATCTATTTAAAATCACACTGGGCATAATTCATATATTCCAAAAGTAGTTTGACCCTCTGCTCACGAGATTCTTTTTATGGTATGTCGAAGCAAATTTGGACTTGCATCCCCAATAAACTTTGAGGTTGGAGGACACAAAAGCTTTTGCTCAGACCTAAATTCTGTCTGAAAAAAAAAGGGTAACTATTATAAGCCCTTTCTAACCTCTCCAGGAGCAGAAATGATTTACAGCTATGGCATTGAACCATAATTTCTTGATCTCGTTTGAGAAGAGTTCAGTAAGAAACAGTGTCTTGATTTTTGTTCGTTGGTTCCCTGTTTTCTTGTCTTGCGTGCCAACAATCCACTGTAATACGTGAGTGAGTATGGCAGCAGGCCGAGTGTTCCCTGGAGCTCATTAAATGAACGTGTTTTCCTGAAATGACTTTTGTCTCCTTGTTTTCAGCCCCTCTTCTTTCCTCTGTCCTTTACTATAACCAGGGCTCAGCAAAAGCTGACTGGCTTTGTGCAGACCCTACTTAGGGTAGTCTTTTCTTCATTATTTTATTCACGGCCCCTCCATTTCATTGTTTGCCTTCTCGAAATGTGTTGAAATCTTTCTGTGGTTGATGACTTCCACAATGTCTTGGCTCTTATTGGTTGATTAATTTGGGTATTTCTACAGTTTTATTTAAACCTGGTTTCAGGAGGACCAGAAAGTAAATATATTTCCTAGTCTGCCATCTTGAGCTGAAAATCCCTGTGGATTTTAGCATCCAATGTTCCCATGGGTAAAAAACCCAACCTTGGCCATTAATAGATGTACACTCAAGATTTCAGCTTTTCTTGAGCAATCACTAAGGATTTAATATGCGGTCACTTCTAATGGGAAAATAGTAACTATCTCATGGCGTTGATTTGAGGATTAACTTAGATAATGGACAAGAAAATGCTTGGTAAGGTTTTAAAAGCTATAAAAAATGTTTTTTGTTATTATTTGATTTGTTGCTATTTCAACTTTAGCTGACAGTTGTTTGTGACCTTGCTTATGTGAGAAAATGCCTTCTGGTTTATTGTTTTGAAAGCCAGATTATATTTTTCAATAGCTCAATGGAAATGGCATCATTTGTGAAGTTGAAGGGTGAAGGCATAAATGTTTCTTGACATTTGAATCAACTATTGGTCTTCTGGGGCTTGTCCTTATTCTCCTGCAGTCTCTAATCAACATGGCATCCAGAGAGATCCTGTTAAAACGTAAGTCAGATCATGTCACTCCAGGCTCTTCAGTGGCTTCTTCACAGGAAAAGCAAAGTCCTCAAAGTGCCTCCACAGCCCTAGAAATCTGGGCCTCTGTTTCCTCTCTGACTGTTTCCTTCTCCTCTCCACTTTGCTCCCTCTGTTTTCCACACACTGACATCCTTTCTGCTCCTTGGATACTCCAAGCCCACTCTTGCCTCATTGCCTTTCCATCTGACTGTTCCCTCTGCTTGTACTATTCACTTCCCAGATATGCACCTTGCTCCCTCTCACAACCTTAGGTTCCCTCTTAAATTTTATCTTCCCCAGAAAGCCCTCAGTGATCACTTAGTTTCAGATCGCAGCCTCCTCCTACCAGCTAACAATCTCCATCCCCCTTCCCTGCTTGCTGTTTTTCTCCAGCACTTACCTGATATACTAGTTATTCTACCCATTTATTCAATTTTTATTTACGTATTTACACTTACGATTTTATATTTGCTTCTTTACTTTTGTCTCTCCCCTCAGCTCGAGAGAGGCTATATTCATCTGTGTTAATCACTGCTGTGTTTCCTGAACATGCCTAGAAAACATACTGAAGAAGGGTGCCTGAAATTTGGTAAGGGAGCCATCAGTTTCCTTGGCTGAATGAAGAAATATGCTCATAAATTAATGAACAAATCTCTGGGGTTTCTGAATTAAGGACTAATGGGAAGAGGAAGGCAAATGGTTGGGACAGGGTACTGCAAGAAGTAGTATTTGGAGTACTCTGATAGCTCTCCTAATAGATAACATTTTGTTCATTTAAATAGTTTTAACGAGAGAGCTGGGAACTAGGGACACACAGCATCGAGGTTTTATAATGCATTCTGTAGAGTTCTTTTCGAGTGTGTTCAAATATCATTGAAAATATATGCATGCATATAAACCTCTGTTACTTTATTTAGTGCTTTACAAGAGCCCCTCAAGGAAGGGGTAGTAGCAACTATCAGTATCCTTCCTTTATGATGAGCTTAATTTATTCAAAATTACATCCTAATTTATTTGTAACTGTGAAACTAGACTTAGTTATTTAGTAGACCCTCCCTAGAAACCTATGACGTTAATAAAACCAGCAAAAATGTGTTCAGGTTCCAGTGATACACACACTACAGACTCAATTATGTGTCATCCATTTTAATGAAGGGAAGAAGTGATTTAACAAACACAGAGCAAACAAACAGAATATGAAGGTTTGTCCTCCATTAATATTAGTAATGGATAAAGTGGGCTCCAACGCCTTCAACGTAGCTTGAGACCCATCATCTCTGTGTCATGGGAAGGGGGATGCTCGGCCAGGATGTCTTTCTGTGTCACTGAGAAAATTTTCCGTAATGTATAACGATACTTACTGAAACGGATATGGGGCATTTGGGTAATTAGGAATCCGTTAGCATATTTTTCCGGAAGCCTTGACTACGAAACGAAGATAGTAGATTTGGACACTTGCAGCTATGCAGAAGTTGTTTGGGTATTCATCTTTATGCCGAATGAAGTAAGCTTATTTCATCTCTGCAGCTTCCCATATACCATTTTCCCACCTCTGTTTTGTGTTTGGAAAGACTTTTAGAAATTAAAACTCAAGTTAAAAAGTGAGTGACGGAAAAAAAAAAAAAAAAAAGTGAGTGACGGGCTTCCCTGGTGGCTCAGTGGTTGAGAGTCCGCCTGCCGATGCAGGGGACGCGGGTTCGTGCTCCGGTCCGGGAAGATCCCACATGCCGCGGAGCGGCTAGGCCCGTGAGCCATGGCCGCTGAGCCTGCGCTCCGCAACGGGAGAGGCCACAGCAGTGAGAGGCCCGTGTACCGCAAAAAAAAAAAAAAAAAAAAGAAAAAGAAAAAGAAAAGAAAAGAGAGTGAGTGAGAACTTAAATGATATATGGAATATTTTGCTGACTTAGAAGAGTATGCAGAATTAAATATGACCCAGTTGAAATGTTAATTTTATTTTAATGTGTATATTGGGGTGGAGTCTTAAAGGTGCCAGAAAACAAGCATTCACCCATCCTGTTTGGAACTGCAGCACACAGGCACCTTCAGTTACCAGTTCTGTTCATTCCACAGAATCATCTTGGGAAAACATACTGTTTTTTATGTACCTGGTGTATATCTTAACCAGTTTGAAGAATTTCCCAAATACCTGTTAATATGTAGTTCTCCGATTCCAATCTTGCCACGTCCTGTACCAGTGACACAGCACATAGGAGTTTTATTTCTCTTTCTTTCTCTGGGTTGTTGAGAACCCAACGAAAGAACAATGGAATGGCATCAAAGAGATCAGGGTTCTTGACTCAGATTTACCATAAAATAATAGTGTCCTCTTGGGAAAATTATAGTTGTTCTAGGCCCCTTTCCTTTTCTTTACTTTGACAGAGCTGCACTAGATGACCCCAAGTAACACTGCGCTCTTTGCAGTAGTAGCTTAGACGTTATTGGTTTTCTGAAACAAATGAAGACAGTGACACAGGAAACTGTGCAACATCTCTGTAACGATGTTTTCTTAGAGTTGCCTCCATTTTTCAGATGATAAGATGGCTGAACACAGAAGTAGGTGTTTTGACCAGAGGTTCCAGAGTAGAGGGAACTGAACCACAAGTTTCCTTCATTCCTGAAGCTCACTTAGCCGAACCATAGGCTTCTGAATATTAAGCTGTAAAGCATATTATCAGTGTGCTTTAAAAGAAGCAGTTCTTCTAGGATTTCTAATTAACAGCAGACGGTTTTGAAATTCTTAGAAGATCATCGAATTTTGTGAGATTTACAGCTCTATTTTCCTGTCAAGCAAGTTGTATCAGTGCCAGACAATCATCTGAGCTTCTGGATGCTTCTCTGAACCTCTTGAATTTTTCTTCTTGCTATCTGAAATTCATGCCAGATAAGCCTTTTTGTAGAGAGCGTGTACAGACTTGTCTATTTTCATATAAGAAAGCAATGCAGTGAGCCAGGTCGGGGGTTAAGCCCTCATTCTCAGAGTGGTATTGAGCTCCTGGTGAAATGTAATCCTCATTTCCTCAGAATAGAAAAGCAGTTATCTCACGTTTTTAATGCCATTAACTCTTTATACATTTATGTATAATACATATATTTATTGTACCTACGAGGTGTGCTCTCTTTGGGAAGTACAAAGCTATTTGAGACGTAAGTTGTTCATTTTTTTGTTTTCCCACAAATACTGTGACCCTTTGAGCAGGAAGGTCTATGTTTTACTAACATCTAGAACAAGCAGCTAACGCGGTGTCTAAGATGTAGTCAATAAATATGAAATAGGTAAATGAACACATTTTTAAGGAAGGGCCAGGGCATGAACAAATAGAAAATTTTCATTTTCAGTCACAAAGCCACAACAGACATAAAAATGATACAGACAACAAGTGCTACGGTCATTCAAAGAAGGCATAGAATTGATACAACAAGGATCTCCCCTATGGCACAGGGAACTGTACTCAATATTTTGTAATAACTTATAAGGGAAAAGAATCTGAAAACGGAATCACTGCGCCGTACACCTGAAACGGACACGACATTGTAAATCAACTATATTTCAATTAAAAAACAAACAAACAGACAACAGCAACAACAAAAACCCAAAGAGGTCATAGAAGTTCTTATGAGATTCCCGAAGAGAAGAGAAGCCAAATGAGGACGGGAGAGGCGGCTTTTGAATCCGTTCAGAGGAGAAGTCACAGAGGAACTAGTCATTGATCTGAACTTGAGATTAAGATTAAGATGAATTAATCTGAATTAATTAAGATTGCAACACAGGGATATTACAGATGAAGGTAATCACATAAACTTACTATACTGAAACTTGCAGAGGTTATGAGTGTTGTTCAAGATCCCAAAGCAAGTGCATTGTGGAATCAGAATTTTAAGTGAGGCCTGATGAACTAAAAACAAACCAACACAGAAACAAGCCCTTCCTGTGACACCACGTTGCCTTTGAAGTCGTTTTTTTTGGTGGGTTGGCAGAAACTGGTTCCAGTGTTTCTTGCAGGAATGACTGGCCATAGGACTGGGCGTCGTAGCTTCCTGCCAGGCGGCCGAAGGTCGCAGGCAGGTGGGTCACTGGGACACACGCGGAGGGGCTCCTGGCCGGCCCCCTGGCCGCTCAGTGCCCCTGCCCCAGAGCGGGGGTGGGGGCCTCAAAGCAGCCTTGTCTGAGTCCCCTGCCACTAGAGAGAGTATTGGCCCAACACTTGTAGAAAACGGGGACCTTGCTGGCAGTTCAGTGGAGGGACACAAATAAATCTTTGCCGACTTTCTGCTGAAGCTCACGAGGGCTCACTCCTAAGCCTCTTACAAGGCCAGCTGCCGAGGCTGCGAGAGATGAGTCAGGGCTCTCCCTCCACCACGGGGAGATCGCTGGTTAAAGCGCTCACGAGGGAGTGAACCGCGTGTCCGCACCGACACGCATGGGCAGACCTCGTCGATGCCTTCTGTCCGGGGTACGAAGCCCTCTCCTGCCTCTTCCAGGCTCTCTAGAAAGCATGTGCAGAGCCTCCCACTCCACCCTCGGACTCCGTGGGCCACAGCTGGAGGGACCAGCCAAGGAGCCGTGGCAGGAGGAGGCCAGAGGGCAGCGGGCCTCGGCCGGAGCCCGTCAGTCGGTCCCCATTCACACACCACCAGACGATCCTCTTGACCTGGGCAGTAGCCGCCAACCGACCGCTAAGGTGAGCCCGGCGCGCGCTTGGCTACCTGGCATGGCTGGGAGCCCCAGGATCTCCTGGCAGAGGCGGGCATTCTCCTGGGCCGGGTCCGCGGGCGTCCGCGTGTGCAGGGCCTGAACCACCTTGGCCAGGACGATCTGGCACAGGTTGAAGAGGCCTGGGGCGTGGGAGGAAGGAGACGGGGGGCTGGCACCGTGTCCAGGCCGCGCTTGCCAGCCGGGCAGACCGGAAGCCCCCTTCCCTTCCCTCGGTCCGGCCGCATCTGAGTTGGCCTCCCGGGACTTGATGAGCTTGTCCAGCAGCTCCTGAGGGACGGTGCTGCCCGTGCCCCACCAAGACTGGCAGCAGCGCCAGGGCCTCACAGGGCACGGCGCCCCCGGCCCCAGAGCCTTCCCTCTGGTTCTCATCACCGGCTGTCACCAGACTTGCATGCAACGTGCTTTTCTTTTCTCTTGTCTTCTTTACGTCCCTCAGCCACGCAATGCGGTGAAGCCCTGACGCTCGCTGCCGCGTCGGTACACCCTGAGAACACGATGCTCAGCGAGCAAAGTCATACACAGAAGGACACACAGGGCGTGACCCCACTGAGGAGAAACGTCTAGAGCAGGTAGATCCACAGAGTCAGCGAGTGGGTTCCTGGTTGTCAGGGGCTGGCGAGGGGACGGAGTGATAGCTAAGGGCGTGAGGGACATTTTCGGGATGATGGAAATGGTCCAAAGCAGTAGTGACGTCTGTACGGCTCAGTAAACTGTCCCCACACGCCCCGGTGCAGCCTGTGAGAGCATCGCTCTCAGGATGAAGGGCTGACCACAGGAAGACTGAAGGAGCAGTGGGTCCTGGGCCCAGACTCTCAGCTGGCGCCCCCCCACGTGGGGAAGTCACTGGGACTTGCTGAGCCTCCACGGAGACTGGCAGCAGCCCCCGAGCTCACAGGGCACTGCGCCCCCGGCCCCAGAGCCTTCCCTCTGGTTCTCATCACCGGCTGTCAGCAGACTTGCAGGCAACGTTCCTTTCTTTTCTTTTGTCTTTTTTAAAGGCAACTCTTGAGTACATGTATTTAACATGCAGGGAACCAGCCCTGACTCCTTGATCTGGGTCTTCCAGCCTCTAGAGCCTCGAGGACATCCATTTCCGTTATTTACGCGCCCAGTGCCTGGGGTTTGATGATGGAAGCTGACACCGAGGGCGTCACCACGTGTGGGGTGATGTCAGTGAAAGAATCTCGTGGCGAGGGCCTGCCTGAGGACCACGCATGCCCGGGCCCTCCCCGCCCCCGCCTGCAGCCCTGCGCCTGGGAGCGGAGCTGGTGCATCGCATGCCCGACGTCGTGGAAGTTGGTCTCCCGCTCATCATGCCGCAGCAGGGAGGGCAGGTTGGGTGTAGGCTTGGCGAAGTTGGCCACCATGGCCGCGATGGCGACCTGGCAGCTCCCATCGTGCTGTAGGCAGGCCGAAGCAGGCCGCGTGCCCGGACTTCCCCACCCTGCGGAGGGACGTGGATGGGGCCCCGCTTCCACAGAGGAGCCCCGGCCCACGGCCGACAGGTTCCCCCACCACGCACGCACCGAGGATAGAGGTCAGGTAGAACTTGCCGATGGATGACCTTGCCCGAGGCCGCGTCCCAGACCGTTTAGAGCCTCACGTCTTCGTGACACGTGCTCGTGCCCTCCTCCAGGTCGAAGGTCAGCCCCAGCAGCTCCTGGGAGATGCCCAGCAGCCCGCGTGTGACTGCCTGCACGGGGAAAGACTCCTTGAGCAGGTACTGGTCCACGTGGTAGCGCGTCTCCTCCCCCTGGTTCACGTAGTAGCGCAGGTCCCAGGCGTTGATGGGGCCGTCAAAGTGCAGGCCCCGCCTCTGGCACTCGGCCTTCTTTAGCTCCAGGATCACGGCCGCTCCTGCTCCCCGAGGGGCTTCAGCTTCTGGGCCAGCTCACCTGCGGGCGGAGGGGAGAGGCTCGGCTACGTCCCTGGGGCGGCCCCCCAGCCACCCCCGACCCTGCGCCCCTCGAGGCAGAATGAAGGGTCTGGGATGGTGACCCCCAAGGGCTGACACAGTGGGGTCTCAGGCAGCACCACGTCCGGTCAAGGTCCGCCTGACCCCGTCCCCACTGGGACTCAGGGGGAGGCGGTGTTACCTAGGACAGTGGCCACCACCTGGCTGGTCTTGTCCGTGTTCATCTCCAGCACAGAGTCGGCATGGTGCGGAACCCCAGCAGGCGGGACTTCAGGGCCTGCAGCCTCACCAGCTCCCTGAGGATCACGCAGTTCTCCTGGAAGCCAGAGACGGAAGGCGCTGGGGACCGAGGGCCACGCCCTCCCCACGGGCCCCGGGCCAGGTCTCTGCAGGCGGGCAGGGCTCCCAGGCCACTGGCGGGCACAGCCAATCCCCCTCCCTCCTCCTCCTGGCCCGGATTTCTAGACACTTTGGTGCTGTCCTAACACGTGGCCTTTATTAACACAGGTCCTTTTGGAAGCAGAAACGGCATGAACGTGATGGGCTCTAAGGCCAAGGGCAGGAAGAAATGCGGCCAGGCTCTCCAGGAGCCACCAAGGGGCCTCCCCGGGCTCAACAAGACAAACACGGCTGCCGTGCAGACAGTAGCTCAACCCCACGGCGCCCGAACACCCAGCCCCTGGACGGTGAGACACCTGTTGCTGCAGGTGGCCCGTGGCTCACTGATGAGGCCCGGCCCCAGGCGTACGCCACCTTCTCGGGGGCCACCTCTCCGGTCTGCAGTGGGGTTCTCCTGGGAGCCCCCCGTCACCACAGCACCAGCGTGGCCTGTCTGTAGCCCAAGAAGGTGGGGACGCAAGACTGTCCCCCGTGCCCCCCGCATCCCCCGCGAGGCCGAGCGAGCACCAGTGGTGTCTGCGGGGAAGGTGAAGGGCTCACGCACAGCCCCCATCTACAGAAGCACAGACTGCAGCCACATGCGCTATGGAACAAACACAAGTGTCCATGCAGGACCCGATGTCTGAATGTCAAGGCCATGCCCGGGCCACAGTGAGAAGGTGCATCCCCCATGCAAGCCACAGAGAGGGGATGGGGGGGTCCATCTGCGATTCTGAGCTCATCGGGCATCACCCCAGAGGGAGAGGGAGAGGGAGAGGGAGAGAGGTAGACAGAAGTACAGAGGGAGAGAAAGAGAGAGGGAGGGAGAGACGTCTCTCCCTTCCCTGGGGGTTCTCTAGTGCAGCCAAGGCTGAAAACCACGGCATTTTGGGAGATGGGTCCTCGTGGAAGAGTTAAATAGTCGCTCATGGCATTATCGACACATACTAAAAAAGGCCCCAAATCTTGGGGAGTCAGGGAGGGGAGTGTCGGCTGCCTCGTAAACGAGGAGAGATTGGGCATCAGAGGAGGTGCCTGTGCAGCCTGCGCCCAGGGCCCCGCAGACTTCATCTCCCAGCGGTGGTCCTGGGCTGGAAGTCAGCGGGGAGGTCAGGCTGTCCAAGCATCAACGTTGACTTCAGGGCTGATCTAAAAGGCGCCTGGTGTTTGTTGAAGCAGAAAAAGGAGAAAGCAGTAGGGAGTGGATGGCAGTGGGAGGGGGAGGGAGCCCCCCTCCTCAGCACTTCTACCGCTCTCCCTCTCTCTCTCTCTCTCTCTCTCTCTCCCTTTCTCCCTCTCTCCCTCTACCTCGCTGCCTCTCACTCTCCCTCTCCCTCCATCTCTCCCTCTGCCTCTCTCCCTCCCTCTCTCCCTGTCCCTCTCTCTCTCTCCCTCTTTCCCTCCCCCTCTCCCTCTCCCCCTTTCCCTCTCCCTCTCCCCTTCTCCCTCTCTCCCTTCCTCTCTCCCTGTCCCTGTTCCCCTGTTCCGCACGCTCTGGCTCTACCTCTTTCCCTCTTCCTCTCCCTCCACCTCCTTCCCTCTCTGGAGAGGGAAGGAGGTGGAGGGAGAGGGAGAGAGAGATGGAGAGGGAGGGGGGAGAGGGAGAGAGAGGGTGGAGAGGGAGAGAGTGATGGAGGGAGCGAAAGATGTCTCTCCCTCCCTCCCTCTCTCCCTCCCTCTCTCCCTCTCCCTCCCTCCTTCTCCTCCCTCTCCCTCTGGCTCCAACTCTCCTCCCTCCATCTCTCCCTCTCCCTCACTCCCTCCCAGAGAGGCAGAGATAAGGCAGAGGGAGAGAGGAAGAGGGAGAGATGGAGGGAGAGGGAGAGGGAGGGAGAGGGAGAGAGGGAGAGGGAGAGAGGGAGAGGGAGAGAGGGAGAGGGAGGGAGAGGGAGAGAGGGAGAGGGAGAGAGGGAGAGGGAACTAGGTCTCTTCCTCCCTCCCTCTCCCTCTCTCCTCCTTCTCTCCCTCTCCCTCTCTCTCTCCCTGTCCCTGTTTCCCTGTTCCAGTCTCCCTCTGCCTCTCTCCCTCTCCCTTGTCTCTGCCTCTCCCTCCATCTCTCCCTCTCTGAGAGGGAGTGAGGGCGAGGGAGAGATGGAGGGAGAGGGAGTGAGGGCGAGGGAGAGAGGGAGGGAGAGGGAGGAAGAGGAAGAGTGGAAGGGAAAGGGCGAGGGAAGGAGAGGGGGAGACGGAGGAGAGAGGGAGAGGGAGGGAAGAAGAGACCATTTTCCCTCTCCCGCTCTCCCTCTCTATCTCTCTCTCCCTCTGTCCCTCTCTCTCTTCTTCTCTCCCTCTCCCTCCATCTCTCCCTCTCCCTCTCTGTCTCTCCCTCCATCTCTCCCTTTCTGGGAAAGAGTGAGGGAGATGGAGACATGGAGGGAGAGGGAGGAGAAGGAGAGAGGGAGGGAGAGAGGTGTAGAGGGAGAGAGGGAGAGACGTCTTCGCTCCCTCCCTCTATCCCTCTCTCCCTTTCCCCCCTCTCTCTCCCTCTCCCCCTCCCTCTCCTGCTCTCCCTCTCCCTCTTTCCCTCTCCCTCTCCCTCCACCTCCTTCCCTCTCTGGAGAGGGAAGGAGGTGGAGGGAGAGGGAGAGCGGAACAGGGAAACAGGGACAGGGAGAGAGGGAGGGAGGAAGAGACCTCTTTCCATCTCCCTCTCACCCCCCCTCTCCCTCTCCTCTCCATATCTCTCTCCCTCCCTCTCCCTCTCCCTCCATCTCTCCCTCTCCCTCTCTCCCTCTCCCTTGTCTCTGCCTCTCTATCTCTCCCTCTCTGGGAGGGAGTGAGGGAGATGGAGAGATGGAGGGAGTGGGAGAGTTGGAGGGGGAGAGAGGGAGGGAGGGAGAGAGGGATAGAGGGAGGGAGGGAGGGAGGGAGAGGGAGGGAGGGAGGGAGGGAGGGAGGGAGAGGGAGGGAGGGAGGGAGAGGGAGGGAGGGAGGGAGGGAGAGGGAGGGAGGGAGGGAGGGAGGGAGAGACGGTCTTTCGCTCCCTCCCTCTCTCCCTCTCTCCCTCTCACCCCTCTCTCTCCCTCTCCCCCCTCCCTCTCCTGCTCTCTCTCCCTGTCCCTCCACCTCCTTCCCTCTCCGGAGAGGGAAGGAGGTGGAGGGACAGGGAGAGGGAAAGAGGTAGAGGGAGAGCGTGCGGAACAGGGAAACAGGGACAGGGAGAGAGGAAAGAAGAGAGGGAGAGGGAAGAGGGACGGGGGAGGCAGGAAGAGGGAGGGGGAGGAGGGAGAGAGACGGGGGAGAGCGAGGAGGGAGAGGGAGAGGGAGGGGAGAGGGAGAGGGATGGGGAGAGCAAGGGGGAGACGGAGGTGGAGAGGGAGTTGGGAGAGGGACAGGGAGAGGGACGGGGAGGGGGGAGAGGGAGGGGGGAGGGAGAGAGGGAAAGAGAGAGACGCAGAGGAAAGAGGGAGAGGGAAGAGAGAGAGGGACAGAGGGAGAGGGAGAGAGGGAGGAGGAGAGGGACGAGAGGAAGCAGGGAGAAAAGAGAGGAAGAACACACCATGCTACATTTCTGTCAAATGACACCGGGGATCCTTACACAACCAGGAGAAAATAAGACAGCGAGGCTCTTTCTCAGCTGGAACTGGAACTGCAGATGGGGCCAAACACCACCAGGGTGGCCACACATGTCCAGCTGCCGCCCCAGCCCCCTGAGTCTGGTCACCAGGTCTCTGAGTGTTTGCTCCAGGGACCTGGGGTTCACCCTGTCACCCTGGAGGTCGGGCCTAGACAGCATGGCCCCGGGCTGGACACATAGGGAGAAAAGCATCCCCACAGGCCAGCTTGTGCGAGCCGATTCAGCTGCCAGATTCTAGAGGCCCGGGATCACCCTGTGGCCCATGAAAGCCAGGAGCCAGGAGGGTCTTGCATCGGGATTCCTGTCCGTTGGACTGGAACGTTTATGTAAGGAGTCTTGGAAACAGTGGTAAGAAGACTGAATTCGAACGAGCTTTAGGATATTATGGACCACTCCGAAGTGTGTGGGTTGCTAAAAACCCTCCCGGCTTCACTCTTGTTGAAAATGAAGATCCCCGAGATGCAGCGGATGCTGTCTGAGAAGTAGACGGGAGAACACTCTGTGGCTGCCGAGTAAGAGTGGACCTGTCGAATGGGGAAGGGAGAAGTCGAAATCGTGGCCGCCTCCTTCTTGGGGTCGTCGCCCTCGAGATGATTATCGGAGGAGGAGTCCTCCCCCTCACCACAGATCTCCAAGACGGAGAAGCTTCTCCCGCAGCCTGAGCAGGTCCCTTTAGTAGATATAGGAGAAGAGAGAGATCACTGAGGAGAGAAATCGCAAGCCGTCCCGATCTTTCTCTAGGTCTCCTAGCCGATCCAGGTCAAATGAAAGGAAATAGTAGACCACTTTGCAAGAGGAGTGGTGCACAGGAAATACCTTCATTTGACAGGAGTATGTACAGAAAATTCAAGTTTCGTTTGAGACTTCCGAAGCTTGATGCACCTTTTAAATGTTTTAGCTGTTCCCGTTTGTCTGTCTCTTGGGACAGTGACACATAAAGGTGTCATTCTCTGTGGTTTGAAATGGGTCATATGAGGCATGTAATATGAAGAATTGTTTCTTTACAATGTTCTCTTAAGCAGAATTGAATTTGCTTTGAATTTTTGGTCTTGCCTAGACTGATAATAAAACTCTAACTCCTGCCCACCTAAAGTGTGATGTTTATCATTATGGAAACAACACTGGCAAACATTAAAAAGACTTTCTGTAGCTGGGATGTGGTATGCAGCTGTAGTCAAGCAAGCAGTCTTTAAAAGGTGCTGTGAACACAAGCCAGCAGGGAGAAATGAAAGCCGCACCCTTACCCTAGATTAGAGGTTTAAGAATTCCACTAGTCTTCACACTGGACAAGAGCTTGTCCAGTGAGTTTAGCATCTAAGAAGTTTCAAGGAAGTTAGTTAACCTTTGAGTTAGGTCATAAGTCCCCTCTGTGATTGCTGTACATGAATACATAGCTATTTGTAAAGTTTTTACGAAGTTGAGATTATCAAGATACCAATGTCCTGCCAGATAAAGAGTATATTGTAGAGCTGAACTTTGAGTTACTATGCAATTTTTTTTTTCATGCTGTCATTTGTAATATGTTTTGTGAGACTCCTTGGGATTAAAGTTTTGGTTCCAAACGGAACAAAGAAAACAAAAAAAGGATCCACCTGCCAATGCAGGGGACCCGGGTTCGAGCCCTGGTCCGGGAAGATCCCATGTGCCGCAGATCAACTAAGCCCGTGGGCCACAACTATTGAGCCTGCGCTCTAGATCCTGGGAGCCACAACTACTGAGCCCCCATGCCACAACTACAGAAGCCCGCACATCTAGAGCCCGTGCTCCGAAACAAAAGAAGCCACTGTAATGAGAAGCACGTGCCCGCAACAAAGAGGAGCCCCTGCTCGCCGCAACTAGAGAAAGCCCGTGTGCAGCAATGAAGACCCAACGCAGCAAAAAAAAAAAAAAAAAAAAAAAAAAAGCTACTGGCCAGGTGATCAAGGGTAAAATTGTTTGTCACAAGTCCCGTTGATGGTGTGTATTCTTGATGTGTGTATCCTTGATGGTGTGTATCCTTGATGATGTGACCTGAGGAGAATGACATTTTTATCTCTGTCTGCATCTTCCGCCCCAAACCCCATAACTCCAGCCCAACCATAAGAAAAACATCAGAAAACCAACAGGCAAACAAATTGAGGGACAAAATACCTGACCAGTCCTCCTCAAAACTTTCAAGGTATCAAAACCCAGGGACGTCTGAGAAATGTCACAGCCCAGAGGAGACTGGGACAGAAAAAGGATGTTAGGGGAAAGCTAGGGAAATTCTAATAAAGTGTGGACTTTAGTTAATAATAACGTATCCATCTCGGTTCCTTAGTTGGATAAGCATGTCGTACTAAACTACTAAGGTGTTGGAAATAGGGGTACTGGGTCGGGGGTCCACAGCACTCTGTACACCCTGTACAGATCTTTGCAACTTTTTTGTAACTCTAAGCTATTCTAAAATTAAACAACTACTAAACAGAGATAAGAATGTTATTTCCCTGATTTAAACATGCCTGAGTTTGTTTTCATGGTCACATTTGTGCTATCTGGATGTGTCCTGGAATCAGTAGCAAAGGAGAGTTGCCAGTCCCTGGGAAGATGCAGCTCGTTTGCAGGTAGCTTGCTCTGGAGCTGAAGACCACGGTGGGAAGTCTGCAGCCTCGGGCTGCACTTAGAATCATGGGAGGGGATGTAGCAGCTCAGTTAGGGATGGAACCTATAAATAAAACTTTTTCTTTTCCATTATGGCTTATCACAGGATATTGAATATAGTTCCCTGGGCTAGACAGTAGGACCTTGTAGATTATCCATCCTATATTTAACAGTTTGCGTCTGCTAACCCCAAACACCCAATCCAACCCTCCCTCACTTTTTCTCCCGCTTGGCAAACACAAGTTTGTTCTCTATGTCTGTGAGTCTGTTTTTGTTTCGTAGACAAGTACATTTGTGTCGTATTTTAGCTTTCATATATAAGAGAGATCATATATGTGTCTTTCTCTTCTGACTTACTTCACTTAGTATGATAATCTCTAGGTCCATCCACGATGTTGCTGCAAATAGCATTATTTCATTCTTTTTATGGCTAAATATATTCCATTGTATATATGTACCCCATCTTCTTTATCCATTCCTCCATCAGCGGACACTTAGATAGCTTCCACATCTTGCCTATTATAAATAGTGATGCAATGAACATTGGGGTGCATGTATCTTTTCTTTCTTTCTTTCTTTGTTTCTTTGTTTGTTTGTTTGTTTCTTTCTTTCCTTCTTTCTTTTTCTTTCTTTCTTTCTCTCTCTCTTTCTTTATTTTTTTGTTACACAGCATGTGGGATCTTAGTTCCCTGGCCAGAGATGGAACCCATGCTACCTGCACTGGAAGCACAGAGTCTTAACCACTAGACCACCAGGGAAATCCCAGGGGTGTATGTATATTTTTGAATTAGAGTTTTCTCCAGATCTATGCCCAGGAGTGGAATTGCGGGACCCTATGGCAGCTGTATCTGTTCTCTGCACGTCTCACATCAACCACGTGCACTCCAGTCCTTGCTCTCAACGTCATCTTCGGGGAACACAACCTGCGACAGGGACCTTGACAAGAAGAAATGGCTCAGGGAAAAGCTAGCTGCACAGGGAGGAGATAGAGGCCATCGACCCTGGGGTGTGGCGGGGAGAGTGGGCACAGAGATTGGTCATTTCGTCCCTGATACTCAGCCCTCCTGGCTGCCCCACTCTAGGTCACCTCGGGATACAGAGGTGACCCGGTTAGAGTCCCAGCCTGTGCAGGAATCTCGGGGCACAAGCGGGTCTGAATAATATTAGTGCAGGGTCTCCCCCATGGCACTGGGGTTATTTGGGGCGGGTCATTCTCTGCTGGGGGCCCCTCTTGGGCACTGTGTGGGGTTCAGCAGCATCCCTGTCCCCACCCATTTGATTCCAGGGTCCCCTCCCCCCCAGTTGTGACAACCACAGATTTTCCCCAGACATCACTGAAGAACTGGGGGAGGCGGAAGCAGGATGGCCCTGGGTGAGGACAGCTGTGTTGAAGCAAGCAGCCTGGCTTAGGGCAAGGTCTGCCCCAATCCCGTCAGAGCCTGCATTTAGAACTGCCCCTTCCCTCTCCCACCTCCCATGCCCTGCAGTGGTCTCCGAGACATCATCCCCATGTAAGAAATCACACCTTCTCAGTTTACTGTCCCCAGCACCTAGAAGAGTGTCTGCTATGTAGTAGATGCTTCATAAATACTTGCTGAATAAAGGAGTTGAATAAAGGGATGAGTGGATGAATGAATGAAGGTTACCATGGAAGGAGGGGGGAGATTCCCTTTCTGGCTCTCGGGGATTGGGATATCAAGTGAAAGATCCATCCTAAATAGGCTGACCAGCCTTCTGGGTTCCCCAGAAATGAGGGTTTCCCCATAGTTCCAGCGCTCAAACCTGAGTGGTCCTGGGCAAAGTGGGGGCGGGTGTTGGTCACCCTGTGTAAACACAGTAACAATTCCAACTGCAATAGCAATGGCCAAGGACCTCTACGGTCTTACTGACCAGGCACAGTTCTTCACCTGGCGGGGAAGGGTGGGCCAGGATTGGAATTCCGGTGATCCAGGGTGGGCGGGTGAGGGCACACCCCGGGCTTGTGTAGGGGAGTCCAGGAAGGTTCTGGAGGAAGTGACAGTGACACAGGAGGGAGGGAGGAGTCTAAGGAAGAACGTCCCACACGACAACGTGTGCCAATGGCCCTGGGCCCAAGGTCACACCTGACCAGGGCTTGCTTGTTTTCTTTTTTTCTAATTTACTTTTCCCCACATGGATATGCAATTGTCCTAATGCCATTTATTGAAAACTCCTTAATTTCCTCACTTTCTGTCATATCAAGTTCTCATCTATCTGTTTCTGGACCTTTATTCTCTACCATAGAGCTATACGTCCCATCCTTGCACCACTAGGGCTGTTTCATCACTATAACTTTATTTTTTACTCATTTATTTCTTTGGCCGTGCTGGGCGGCATGTGGGATCTTATTTCCCTGACCAGGCTTTGAACCCGCACCCCTTGCAGTGGAAGCTCGGAGTCTTAATCGCTGGACCTCCAGGGAAGTCCCCAGGGCTTGCTTTGACATCCATCGAATGGTGGCGGGTGGGCACGGGGAGCAGCTGTCTGTGAGCCACCCTGTGTAGAAATGCAGGGTGGAGGGCAGGACAGCTGGAGCGGGAGGGGAAAAGGCGGAGGAGGGAGGGAGGGAGGGATGGCGGGCGGGCGAGAGACAGACAGAGAGTTTCCGGAGACAATAGCTCTGGCCGTGTCCTAGGGCATGAAAGCTGAAAATAGCTCCTAGTGCCGGGAGCCCTGGAGCCGGAGCCTGGGAGCCATTGTGACTGGCACTCCTCCCTGGTGTGTGTGTGTGTGCGGGGGCGGGGGGCTCTGGACTTCTCAGGCTGGGAATGGGGTGCACGGAGCAAGGACGGAGCAGGGACGGAGCAGGGACCCTTCTCTCTGGGACCTCGCAGGCCATCCTTAGCTCACAAAGCTGAGCCACTCCCGGCCCTACGAGGGGGGGGCTTATCCTCCCTGTCCCCTGGATCACACCCCCTCACACACGACTTCCCCTTGTGTGCTCCCAGCAACCAAGAGAATCTGTTTTTAAAAGAGTTGGGGGAGGGGGGTAAACATACAAACAAGAGCAGAATGGATACTTTTTCCGAATGGGAATGGCTCTGTGTAACCCCTTCCCCAGGGTAACCAGAGTCCTGACCTCTAACACCCTTGACGAGTCAGCCTTGGTCTGGGCTTGCAGACCCACGGAAGCTTCCTCATCCCCTCCTTCAGACCCCGTCTCTCCCTCGGCGTCTTTGTGAGAGGCACCCGGGGAAGTGGGACTGCTAGGCTGTACTGCTGCTAGAACTGCACCTGGGCTCCACCAGGCTCCAGCCCCCCGCCCTGTGCACCTCTCTGTCCCTGAGGCACCTCAACTGGTAGGAGCGGCATCACCTTCCCTCCCGGGACTTGTGACACTTAAGGGAGACACAGAAAGGACAAGCGTTTGGCTCCCTGGCTGGCAAAGAGCAGGTGCTCAATTGTCATAAGTGGCCGTATCAGTGAGGGTTCTCCAGACAAACAGAATCCATAGGGTGTGTGTGTATATACACACACACGTACATATGTACACGCATACAAAAATATACAGCTGTGTATATATGCAGTACGCATACAGACATATACACATATAGTATATACAATACGCAAATACATATATACACACATATATATAAAACGCATGGTTTGTATATATACAGTATGTATACACACATATACACGTAATATATACAATAGACACATACAGATACACTATACATACACACATATGAAATGCATCGTTTGTGTATATACAGTATGTACACATACGTATAACATATGCAATGTACACACCTAGGTACGTCTATATCATACATATATACACACATAGAAAGATATTTAGGTGTGTATATATACAGTATACATACATACACATATAATATATGCAGTACATACACGTACATACATATAGACACGCATATACACCTACATAGAAAAGCATGTAGAATAAAAATATATATGTACTGCATATATAAATTCCTTGTATTCGTTCCTCCTTTACGCAAAGTGGACCAATTTCAGTGTTAATGTCTTCTGAAAAATCCCTTCCTGGCCACATCTGGAATAATGTTTGTGGTTGCCGGGGCCCCACGCAGTGCGCACATGAGATTAACCATCCCCGTGGCGATGATGACACTTTATTTTCTCCCTTGACCATTGTCACTACTATTCCAATTAAAATGGCAGTGCTATGAGGGCAGGGCATTTCCTTTTTGGCCAGTACTGAGCGTCCGCGGTCTGGTGCCTAGCATAGGCTAAATACACGGCAATTTTGTGAACAGAAGCCGGGATTCCAGCTGTCATATTTAATAGGAATTATAGTCTTATTATTGGGGGGGAGGGGTTGTGTCACGGTACGTCGAGGTCGGGAGTCGAACTCGCCACCACTGGCCCTGAGAGGTTTGGCCGGGTCCCCACTTCGGGCCGGTGGGTGTGGCCAGGGGCAGCCGATGACGTGCGTATGTGCGTGCGTGCGTGCGTGGGAGCGTGCGTGCGTGAGAGCGTGCGAGTCCACGGGGCGGGCCGCGCGCGCCGGGAGTGTTTCAGCCCGGCCCCCGGCTCATTGTGGTCGCCTCACGCCGGCCCGAGTTCGCAGCAGCGCTGGAGGCCCCGGGCCTGTGAGCACAAAGAGGGAGCCGGGGGCCGGACGGGAGCGCTGTGGCGGCAGCTGAGGCCCAGGCCAGGCCCCCCTCAGCCTCCCGCCTGCCCGTCTGCCCCGCCCCCGCCGGCGGCGCCGCGCCCCTCCCCCAACCGCCAGACTAGCGCGGTGCGGGGCCCGCGCGCGAAGACATGGGGGGGAAGCTGGAGCTGAGGCTGGAGTCGCTCTTGGGGACCGAGCCCGCCGTCTACCCGTGGCCGCTGCCGGTCTACGTAAGTGCCACCCGTCCCCTCCTCCCGGACCCCCGCTCCTGTTCCCCCACGGCGCGCGCTGAGCCCACCGAGAAACGGAGCGACTCGAGTCGCCAGACCCTCTTTGGAGCCCCCCTTCCCGCCCCGCCGTGGTTCTCCGCGGCAGTTTCCAGCCCCCGCGCGCAGGGTGGGCAGAGGGGAGCCGGCGCCGGCCGGGGGCGCCGACTCGGCCGCGGGGACCCCGCGCTTCCGAGGGGCGCCTGAGCCGGTCTGCGGTTGGCTCTGCAGGGCTGGGGACCCCGGTCCCCCCGGGCCTGGACTGCCGGCGGGCTTGCCCTTCTGTACTTTAGGATCTGACACGTAGGGTTTCTTTTTCCTGGTAGTTTCTTCTTAGCTCTGTCAACGTACTTAGTTTTTAAAATTTGTTTTTATTTTTCAGGGCACCCTTTCCTCCCTCTCTCCAGTTTTTTTGTGTTTCTCTTTTGTTTTGTTTTAGTGAGGCATTTTGTCCCTCTGATCTTGAGTGGGTGGGCTGGCAGGACACTTGGAGAGGAGGCGTTCTGTCCCCTGATCTTGAGTGGCCTTTGGAAAATGACGGGCCAGACGGAAATTAAATTGATATATAATATTGTATCCGTCCAAGGTGTACAATGTGATGATTAATATATATATAGTGTGTGTGAAATGATTACCACAATAAGTTTAGTTAACCTTAATTCACATAATTACAAATGTTATCTTTGTGATGAGAACTTTCAAGATCTACTCTCTTAGCAACTTTCAAACATAAAATACGGTATTGTTAACTGTAGTGACCGAGCTGTACATTACATCACCATTACTCACTTGTCTTATAACTAGAAGTTTTTACCTTTTGATCATCTTCCCTCATTTTCGTCACCTCCAACCCCCAGCTCTGGCAACCGTCATTCCATTCTTTCTATCATGAGTTCAGTATTTTAGATTTCACATATGAGATCATAAAGTATTTATCTTTCTCTGTCTGACATTTCATTTAGCATAATGCCCCCCAAACCCACCCATGTGGTCACAAATAGCCAGATTTCCTTCTTTATCATGGCTGACTAATAGTAGGTTGTATGCACCCCCATTTTCTTCATCCATTCATCCACAAGAAAACACTGAGGTTGTTTCCATGTCTTGGCTACTGTATTGGGTTGGCCAGAAAGTTCATACAGTTAATGAATACACTGTTCAGTCAAACTTGGTGAAAATGAGTCTTTTATTTTTACTTAAAATAAATCTTTGACAAAGCCAGCTAGGCATCCCTTTGAGTAACGACTTATATCACATTGAAATATTTTAAACATATGAACAGTAATAGCTGAAATGACAAATGTTACTAATATTGACACAATTTATCAAGGAGAATAGGTTAGAATATGTTAAAATGCAGGTGGACAGTGAAAGAACAACTATAACTTTTAACTAAATATTGTCTTGATATTTAGACCATTGGTTAAAATCATGATAACAGGTTTCATCCGTTTCAAGAAAGCAGAATATTTGCAGATCACTTAACATTTACTAGGTATGTTCTCAGCCTGGAAGGATGTATTTCACTTACATGTGTCATTTAATTTAACCACATCCCTCTGTAATAGATAGTGGTATCCCTATTTGCAGATAGGAGACAGGCTCAGAAAGATTAAGAATGTTACCTAATTCTAGTAAGTAGCCAAACCTAAACTGATCTAATTCCAGGGCAAAGCTCTTTCTGGCACATCAGTGTGGGTCTTTATCTCTTTGAGAATTGTTGAACATTAAAAGCCTTCTTCCAGGTAAATGCATAAAGAAACAACATGAGCAATGATATAACAATACAAGTCTCACTAAATAATTGGTGTGTTTGGCCTTGCTTTTGCTGATAGATCTTTTGGAAAATTGCTTTTCTCTGAGATATTTAAAGTGGACTTTAACTATTTTCTTGGAAGGCTTTCCTAAATTATACCTATCAGAAAGCTGCTTTGCTTTAAGGCCGAAGAAAAATGAAAGCTTACTTAACTACACTTAGGTGCCAGGGTCATACTATGAGCTCTACACCTGCCAGGATTCACGCTAAGATAGATAGGGTGGCTCAGCAAACTGTCCATAGTCCTGTGATTTCTTTCTGATATTCTGAAGTAGAAATAATTTAATAACTGTTCACAAAAGAGAGAAACACTGTTTCTTGGTCCTCAATATCATACTGCTGTAGGCTAATTCTTTCTCTCTTCTGTTGCCCCTTAGTATAGAGAGTGTGTTTTGGGGACCCTCCTTCACGATCTTCTCCATTCCAAGAGCATCTTACATAAATCCAGGACTTTCTCAAGCAGCCAGTTTTGCCAGATGGTCTTAGGGTTGGTTGTACCCATATATGTATAATCTGAACTTCTCAAGTAAGGTCCTTAGAGAGCATAATGGCTAAGAGAATTGGTGCTGATACCAGACCTGAGTCCAAATACTGCCTATGCCCCTAACTAGCTGTGTAACCTTGGAGAAGTGACTTAAGCCCCTTAAAGGGATTAGATTTCTCACCTGGAAACTGGAATAATAAATGCATCTACCTCCTATGGTTAGTGTGTAAATTAATGTAACTTGAGATGGTGCGTGTTAAGCATTAGCACAGTGCCTGTCTCTTGTTAGTAATACCTGCTTTTCTTATTAATTATTCTCTTTATATTCCCAGTTCCAGCTGGGTGCCTAACATATAATAGTTGTTCAGCAAATAGTTACTGGATTGAACCAGCTCTGAAATTGAAGCATTGGGTCAACAGCAAAGTAGTCACCCCACCATCATTTCTCCCAGAGAAAGGGAGAATAGATGGAAGCCAGCCATCATACTTCCTTATTCTAAACTTCCCATCGAGCCCCAGCAATAAAATAATCTTCCTGGACCCTAACAATTTCAAGGATTCTTCAAATCACACTATTTGAAAATAGCTGGGTTGCCCTAATCATTAGACCCCACAGGTCACCAAGCTTCTATTAATGAAGTCTAGTTAAGATAAATGATAACAGTTAGTCAACCAACTGCTTATGAGCTCATTGGGCTTTTTAAAATTTACTATCTGCGCTTCATAGAGACACAGGTATTTTGCTTTTGTAGGACATTCAACAGTCAAAGTAGTCTTTTAAAAAGCACAAATCAGACGCTATTATTGCACTGCTTCTAACCTCTAAAGGCTATCTATTGTAAAGAGATGAAATTTTCAACTACTTAGCCAGGCTCACAGGGACCGTGTGCTCTGGTCACTTACTACATCTTTCCCTGACCTTCATGGGGCTCGAGGCACAGTTGTCCTTTTCAGTCCCTCAGATGCAACAAGCTCTACTTCTTGCTCTCCCAGCTTTAGATTGGCTAATCCATCTACCCAGACCAATTTCCCTCTTATCGTTAAGGTCTCGGTTCAAACGCCACCACTACTATCTTGACCAAAGAGACCTGCCTCCTCAGTGCCTCTCCATCCCTTTGTCCAGTCGTATTTCTGTCACTGTACAACATTTATTTACACGTTTACTCTGTCTTCCTCCACCACTGGACATTTGCTTAAGAGCAGGGACTTTGTAATTTTTTGCTTCCAAGGCTTGCAGCGGACACTGGCACGTAGGTGTGTAGGAAATGTGTGTCTAATAAAGAATAAATATGTGAATGAAAAAAAAAACTGTGAAACACTAACACAAGATTATTCTTCTTTCAAAAGAATAATGAAAAATAATTTCATTCAATAAGAGTCATTCTTAGTTACTGATCCATGACTTAGTAGATCCCATTCAATTTAAAATGTCCCCTTTTTTTCTGATACTTTCACAAGTCATTAATTAAGTGTTGCTCACTTTTAAGGCCAATCTGTGAGACATTATTTAACTTGTCTCCTCTAAAGTTCCAGCATTAACTCAGGCGGGGCTTCACCAAGTACTGATCATGTGACCTTGGCCTCTCATTGCCTCCGTTTTCTCATTTGTAACATGGGTATAATAATCGGCTTATTTCATACGCCTATGAGGAGGAAAACTTCGTGTGTGTGTGTGTGTGTGTGTGTGTGTCTATATATATGTATTTAAACAGTGTCTTAGAATAGTGTCTGGCACATGATAAGCATTATAGAAGTATTGACTGCTGCTACTAGTACTGTTATTATGAGAACTAACTGTTGAGAATAATCCTTCATATAGGGGTTTATTCCACTGAAGATAAAGGAAACTCATAGAATGTTAGAAATCAGATTAAACACGGAAAGCCAGTAAAATATACCAGGACAGAAGATGATGAGAGTGTGAAAGGATAGAGGAAAAAAAATGGTTTTTGTTTTTCTTTTTCTTTTTTAAAGAAGGAAAGAGCCTAGAAATAGGACAAAAACTATCCATTGGCTATACTGACATGGAGATCGCTGGTGACCTTCATAAGTAAAATTTCAGGACAGTGGGCAGAGAGATTACGGTGAGGGAAGTCAGATGGATGTAAATTATAGAGTAGATGGGACGTGAGGAAATGGAAACAATATATGATGATAACAATTTTGAAAAGTTCAGACATGAATTGGCTAAAGAAGATATGCAGGGATTAGAGGAGGAGGGAGGCTTTCGTGTTACACGTATAGTTTTTAACATTTTAAGTTGGAGTTACTAGTCTAGAATGAGGTTGAATTTTGGCAAGAATCATTCATAAGGAGTAGATGGGTTGTAGAAAATGCAGTGCTGTGAAGTACTTGAGAAGATGAGAGAAAATGAAATGCTATCTGTAGTGCACGTGGCCTTTGAACTTGAACTCCTGTAGTGCAAGGGAATACAAAGATCAATGCAAATGCTAATGAATTAACGGATTTGGCAGTGGACTATTTACTGACTTCTGTGTTCCTAATGAGTTAGGAAGCGCCTCACCAGCTCAGAGTGAAGGAAGTAGAGAGGATGGAGGGAAATTTGAGGAGGGTAGGGAAAGCTTCTAAGAAAATAGTCCTTAAGGAGAATTAGAAAGAACTTACTGTAAGTCAGAGCAATATTTCCAGTCTTGAAAATCCATTTGAAGTTGGTGTTTATTAATTTATTGGAATACCAATTTTCCCTGCCACATGATGTTTCTCCAGCTACCTGGATATAAGTTACACAGAGGCAGAAAAGAATGAGAGATAACAATCGAGGGAAAATACAATTAGTATTTTTTTTTTACCTTTTTCCACTTCCCCGCTCCAACTCTGGGGAGCCTTCATGGACGTGGCTGCCCTCGCAGCCTGCAGCAGCACGCTGTTATCAAAGAATTCAAAGAAATGGAACATAGGTTTCCAACTTAATAATTCAGCAAAATCAAAAATTGTATATAATGTTTTCTGTTGGCAAAGATTTTTGCAATATAATTTGGTTCCATCTTTTGACAAGTAATTTGGCAATGTCTAGCAAGATAAAAATGTTAATAGCTTTTTACACATTAATTCTAATTCTGGAAGCTTATGCCGATAAATAATTTATAATCCAGAAAATTATTATATAAAGATGCTCATTGTCATGTCATTTGTAATAACAAAACATTGGAAACACCTTTAATTGTTAAGAATAGGAAAACAGTTTAGGAAATTATATCCACTTAGTAGAAAGTGACACAGTTACTATATTATAATTACAAGATGATGGAGCAAAATAAAATAATGCTTAATAAAGAAAGAATGAAGAAAGCTGACCTAAAATTGTGTCTTCCTTATGACAGTAATTATGTAAACATATCAATGTTTATTAAAGCTTAAAACCAAGATAAAGTTTTAAAAGCTCTGTACCAGTAATGGGGATTTTATGTTCGTTTCAAAATATTTTTTGACACAACTCTTAGAATTTTGTTTTGTCTACTCCTTTTCTTAAGAATTTCTGATTATTACCTCAGTTTTCATTTCATAGTTTCAAATAAAGCCAGCAATTTTATCATCAGAGAAGATTAGACTTATTGGACAGTTCATAATTCCAAGTTATTTGGTATAAAAAGACCATATACACTTGTAGGTGCTTTCAAAATAAAATTTCGAGAAGTTTTTTTTTTTTGCTTAGTCTTTCCTAGTATGGAGATGAAGCAAACTACCTAAAATTGCTAGCCATTCTTTTTTCATTTTTCTCATTTTATTGATTTATCTTGCCCTTCACAGAAATGATAAGAAATGAGTCTGCAGTTGCCTCTGCCAATTTCTTAAATCCTCTATTATCCACATTATGAAATCATACTAGTATGAATGCTTCCAGTATTTTCAGAACTCTTTAGTTAGTATACTTTAGCATTCTGTATGAAGTATCTTATGTAAGTGTAAAATTTAGACTCAACTTCTGGAAGCTTTTGATTTCTTAGTTCAAAAGTGAGAGATCCTTAGTTCAGCCATATGATTAACAATTACTTGTATAGTAAGAAGCTCCTAAATTAGTGTTTTATGGGTACCTGGCAGTTTTCTTGCCATTTCTCAGAAGTTCTCTATTAAACACATTCTCTCTCTTTCTCTCTCTCTATCTCTCTGTCTCTCTCTGTCTCTCTCTGTCTCTCTCTCTCTCTGTCTCTCTCTCTCTCTCTCACACACACACACACACACACACACACATTGTGATTAAAAGCACAGATTTTGGCATTATGAAATCTAAGGTTCAATTTCCAGTTGTGTAGTTTCTGGGCCACTTCACTTTAGGCAAGTAACCTAATGTCTCTGAACCTTGTTATTTTCATCTGTAAAATAGAAATTACAATTATATCAGACAATCCTCAAAACATCCGTAATGATTTTAGAGTTTCAGAGTCAGGTAAAAGCAGGCACTCAGTAAATGGCTAGTGCTTTTATTACTTTATTATTATTTAGGTCTTGGTTTTCCTTGAGTGTGTGAGTCCCCATAATGAAATGTAATTTCCAGTAGATTGAGTAACACCTGTTTTCACCAAAAATTTTAACTGAGTTCATTACTTTCTGTGCAACCCAGATTAGTTTTCTGCCTCCTTTTCTGTGCCGTATGTAGGTGTTCAGTAGATTTATTTAATAAATGTATGAATGCATGAACGCGTAGATGAATTTTTAAATGCTTCTTTTTGAGAAGGTAGAACAAATGTGACACAGTAGAACAGATAAGAAAATAATCCATGGAAAAAATGGCAAAGTCATGTATGTGTCCAGGGCCAGCCTAAGAGGAATTACTTTTTTTTTTTTTTTTAGGAAAAATGTGTTGAATAGCTTATTTTAATTATTTTTAAAAGTTAAGTACAGGGACTTCCCTGGCGGTCCAGTGGTTAAGACTTCGCCTTCCAATGCAGGGGGGTGTGGGTTCAATCCCTAGTCGGGGAGCTATGGTCCCACATGCCTCGCAGCCAAAAAACCAGAACATAAAACAGAAGCAGTATTGTAACAAATTCAATGAAGACTTTAACAAATGGTCCACATCCAAAAAAAAAGTTAAGTACAAAACTTTGCTGATGATTTACATATTTAGGACCAATAAAATAATGTGAGATTAGCTGTACTAAAACAGAATGTTGAGCTACATTCACATTAAGTGACATTATATAGTCTGAGTTTATGGAAAACTTCTGAGATGGTGAGTGACCTTTGAGCAGAAAAAGACAGAAGGAGAAATGGCCTTTTCTACATTCTATTGTGCCTCTAAGTAAAATGCTTGGTAATCTAGCTACAAAGCTCTATGTCATTGGCCTTAGGCACGTACTGTGATCTACCTTGTGAAGATCAGATTTTGCCATGGAGAGGATTTGTAAAAGTATCACACATTCCAGTACCGTTGGCAACCACAGCTACCAAAAACTCCAATTTAAATTGATGAGCCTAATATCAGATGATAGTATCATTTCCTTGTGGGTGTTCTGGGAAAAGGTGGGTAGGAAATGTATAAAAGTGAATACTTTATTGACTGAAATAACACTTCATCATTTTGAAAACATAAAATACATTAAAGTTGTTATAGCATCATACATGAATATTTCACTGTATTTTAGACCTTGCCTACGAGCAATGTTTTCTGCCCTTTGAAAGAGAACCATGCTTGTGGTATGCATTAATCATAGAAAAGATTAAACACTGAAAAGAAATTCAGCCTTTAAAGACAATTTGCTTTGATTGATTCAGTGGGTTCTCCTAAAAAGTTAATGCCCAGAATTATTGCTTGTTAAATTGGAGTTACAAATTCTTTCAGAGTTACTTAGTATTTTCTTTAATATCAGTATCAAGGAAGGCAAAGCAAATTTACATATTTATTAGGAAATACAGGCACATAATCATAAAACAAGAAAACACAACGTTTTTATAGACTTTATTTTTTAGAAGTGTTTTAATTTTCCAGAAAAATTGAGAAGATAGTATAAAGTGTTTCCATATACACTATACCCATTTCCCTCTGTGACGATCAACTTATATTAGTATGTTACATTGTTACAATCAGTGAACAAATATTGATACATTATTGTTTACTATAGTCCATACATTAGTCCAGTTCCTTAGTTTTTACCTAATGTCCTTTTTCTATTCCAGGATTTCATCCAAAACATCACATTACATTTAGTTGCCATGTTTCCTTAGGCTCCTCTTGGGTTTGATAGCTTCTCAGATTTTCCTTGCATGACCTTGGCAATTTTGAGTGGTTAGGCTTGTGTAGGATGCCCGCTACTAGAATTTGTTTGATGCATGTTTCATTGATAATATTGGGATTATGTGTTTGGGGGAGGAAGACCACAAGAGTAGAAGGGTTATTTTGTCAGATCACATCAAGTGTACAAAGTATCAATATGCATTATGAATGCTGAGGTCGACCTTGATCACCAGGCTGAGGTAGTGTTTTTCAGGTTTCTCCATTGTAAAATTACTGTTTTCCCTTCTCCATATTGTACTTTTTGGAAGGAAGTCAATATGCTCAGCCCACAACTAAGGAATAGAGAGTTATGCTTAAGATGGAGTACTACATAAACTATTTGGAATTCTTTTGCACTGGAGATTTATCTATTCTCCCGCATTTATTTATGTATCCAATTATTTATTTATATCAGAAGAACTCACGGATTTTTATTTTATACTTTGGGTCATAATCTAATTCTACGTTAGTTACTTTGTTCCTCAAATTGCTCTAGTCCTGACCCTTGTGAACTCTTTTCAGTTCAGTGGCTCGTGTGCCACTCTGAGGTATCCCCATGCTATATATTTTTTTGGAACTTCCTTACTTTCTGACACTATAAGATGGCCTTGTATATAAATCTTGTATATTTACTGCCCCAGTCCTAGAATCAGCTATTTCTTCAAGGATAACTAGGTCTTTTTAGTGGAGAACAGCATTAGACAGCAGGATCTGGGTGTGGGGTGTGCTAATTGCTGCCCGGATGTCATTGCTTCTAGATCTTCTCAGCTGACAGAGCAAAGAGATAACATGTGTGTACATTCCCCACGTATATGGACATATCTATAAGTATCTCTCTACATAACCATGTGTGTTAAGGTAATATGAAGCAATATTAAGCTAAGCATGAATGTATATTGATGTTTCCAACTTTAATCTGTTACCACATAGATCATCTTAGCCTCATCTCTTGCTTATCTTTAAATTTCAACTGCGGCAAAACACTTGACTTTTAGAAGTATGAAAGTCAAATTGTAGCTACTTTGGGAAGCCACATCATCTAGCAGAAGAATTCTTAAAGGGCAAGGTGTATATCATCAAATTTTAATTTACAGTCAGCAGTACTTTGTAACATCCATAGGCCTCCAGACCTCTGCTTCCAAGAAGATGAAGTAGCCCATTTCTCCCAGGTTCTTCCACTTAAAACTAAAACCCTGAACATAACAACAGACAAACATAGGAAGACACTGAAAGGTGGAAATGAGAAGGCAGACTTAACTAGGGACTTTGGGACTTGAGGAATAACATGGTGATGAGTCCCCTGTGTTTCCTGTTGCTTCCCATACATCCTGGAGAGGGTATTACAGGAACCCCCAATCAATAACCACCAACAGAACAACAGACAAAAAAGCTTCAAAAAAGAAAACACAAAACCCCCGTTCCCCCTAGCCAAGGTATGAGGAAAGGGGTTGTCAAAGACAGAAAACCATTTGGGCGATAATATACACACTACTCGAGCCAAGTGCCAGTGGAATATTGCACCCATCCCCTATGTCCTGTGGTTTCAGTTGGGCCAAGCTAGGATTTGATCTTCCACACCACCCCACTCCTGCCCTCCAGAAGAGGCAGCGCTCTGATTCGCCACCAGGGCTGTTTCAGTGTGGTGCAGTGGTGAGCTGAGCCTCCACCCCTTTGCATTAGCAAAGAGACTTTCAAAGGTGGTGCCTGACAGGCTAGTTAACACTGGGCTGCCCTCACACAGTCGTGGGGTCCAATGGTGGGACCTAGCCTCCGTCTCTCCCTGACATCGATAAGAATAGGATGTTACAGGTTGGAGGGAGTAGGCACCCCACTAACCCCCAACACATGGTGTCAGTGAGACCCAATGGGGTGCTGAATCCCCATAACCGTCCTGAGGCAGTAAGACAGAATGAGATGGCACAAGCAGGGCTAGTTGGCAGTTCTCTTCCTCTTACCCTGGTGTCAGTGGGGCCAGCAGGTAGCTGACCCTCTACCCACACCCGGCATCAACAAGAAGGAATGAAGTGGGAGGAAGGACAGCAAACACAGCAAACACTTCACCTCTCCCCTCCCCTGGTGTCAAGAAATCTACTGGGGAGATGAACTTCCACTCCTACTAAAAGGCAACAGAATGATATTAATGTTCCCACTTTTGGGGGGAAGGTGTCAGAAGGGCCAGTAGGATAGCTGAACTTCTACTTGATCTGTCTGCAGTGAGAGAATGTAAGTGCCCACTTTTGCTGGGGTTTTGACAGTAGGGCCCAGTGGAAATCTGTACGTAACCCCCCAGTCCTCATACTCCACCTCCAATAGGATGACTTCCTTCTAAAAAGTAATAATAAAATTAAATGGGATACAGAGTCATATAATAACTCACAATGTTTAGAATCCAATTGAAAAATACTCATGGCACCAAGAAGCAGGAAATCACAGAATAAATGAGAAAAGACAATAGACCTACACCAGCACTGAGATAAAACATCTATTGAAATTATCAGACAGGGGTTTTAAATAAGCTGTCACATAAATGCTTCAATTAGCAATTATGTGTTCCTTGACGGAAATGGGAAAAATAGAAAATGTGAACAAAGAACTAGAAGTTATAAGAATAAAAACAAATGAGAACAGTAGAACTGAAAAATACAACAATCAAAAAACTTTGCTCAAGAGTAGAGTGGAGATTACAAAGCACAGAATCATGAACTTAGAAGAGATCAATACAATGTACCACATGTACAGAGAAAAATAGGCTGAGGGGTAGAGATGGGAGAAAGAACAGGATCTCAAGAACCTGTAAACAGTAACAAAAGCACTAACATTCATATCATCAAGGTTCCAGAATGAAAACAGAGAGCACGTAGGACTGACAAAGTATTCAGAGAAATAATGACTGAAACGTTCCCAATTTTTTAGAAGACATAAGCACACATCCAAGGATCTGAGCAAATCCAAAGAGGAAAAACACAAAGGTATCCTTGTCAAGACGCGTCATAATTAAACTTCTGAAAAGTAGAGACAAAACAAATCTCGAAAGTGGACAGGCAGAAACGATGCATCACTTATTGAGAAACCAATTCCAATGACAGCATATTTCTTGTCTAAAATTATGGAGTCAGAAGCATTGACATAACATTTTTCAAGTAGTAAAAGAAAAGAACTCTCAGCCACAAATTCACACTTTTTATATCCACTTTCTTGTTTGACTTATATTAATGGACTACCAACTCATCTTTCTATATCCGGGCCTGCCATCAGACTTCTCCAAAAATCTAGTCACAGTATTTCCAGAGTGATCTTTCTGAAAAAGAAACAGATTTTTCTTATAAAAGTACCTGATTGTGTTATGAAACTTTTCTCTCTTCTAAGTTACCAGGTAAAATCCTTCAATGGATTCCCATCTTTCTTGGAGGAAAATCTCACATCCAAACTCTCTTTGTCCTTTTGGGCTGCTGTAAGATTATACTGCAGGTTGGGTGGCTCATAAACACCAGGAATTTTTTTTCTCACGGCTCCGGAGGCTGCGAGTTCAAGAATAGGTTGCCAGTATGGTCAGATGAGGGCCCTCTTCTGAATCACAGACTTCTCATTGTATCCTCACATGGCAGAAGAGCTTAGGGAGCTCTGTGGGGTCTCTTTTATAAGAGCACTAATACCATAATCATTTCCCAAAGGCCCCACCTACTAATACTATCAGCTACGGAAATTAAGATTTCAACGTATGAATTTGGAGGGGAACACAAAGACTAGACCATAGCACTTACTATACATACATGGACTATGCATGATCTGGCGTCTACCCCCCTCTCCATTGTCTTCTTTTTCTACACGCCAGTGAGCATTTCTCTTTTTTTTTTTTCTTTTTTTTGGCGGTACGCGGGCCTCTCACTGTTGTGGCCTCTCCCGTTGCAGAGCACAGGCTCCGGACGCGCAGGCTCAGTGTCCATGGCTCACGGGGCCTAGCCGCTCCGCGGCATGTGGGATCTTCCTGGACCGGGACACGAACCCGTGTCCCCTGCATCGGCAGGTGGCCTCTCAACCACTGCGCCACGAGGGAAGCCCTAGTGAGCATTTCTTATACTGATTATGAATGGAACTCCTTTCTGGACTGATCCTTAACCATTCATTTTCTGGCAACTGTGAATTTATCTTCTCTTTTCCTCAAAACTTCACCCTTCCTTCATGTTACATATCCATTTCAATTGCCTTCTACAGGAAGCCCTACTGATATCGCCCATATACTACTGTCCACAGCATGAATTAAGGTCTTACTGTGTCTTCCTATAGCACTCTGTAATATCTTTTACGGTAACTATGGATTTTCTTACTTGAGTGTCACAATACATTGAATTCTAGGTGGCACTATAATGATTTTAGTAACAGTAACACTGGTGCCTAGTTTATCCCATGACATACTTTAGGTGTTCAATAAATGTGTGTTGAATGAGTGAATGAATGAATGGTCAATTTGAAATCTTAATCATGTTACTTTTCAAAAATCTGTTAAAAGATACCACAGTTTTCCAGAAGATTAGGGAGTTAGGACCTTAAACTTGATTTAACAGAGGAAATTTTTACTCATACATCATGCTTAAATACCTCAAAGTAAAACCATAAACCCAGGAATTTAAGGTTATCCATTTGGACTTTCAAGCCAATAATTAATATCTCCTGCCCCGACTGTATTAGATGGTTTCGATGCTCCACTCATATCTCCCCAGCACTCATCATTCCAGTATATGCTGATAGAATCATGCTGCCGCCTGCAATTATCCACCTTAGGGCAGGCCAGAAGTGTACAGGAGTTAATGTATCTGGGTGTAGCTTTCAACCAAGGACAGAGGGGACTGGAAGATAAGTACTTCAAGTTTCTCACCGATTCTTGGGATAACTCTGAGACATGTTCTGTAGAGTTTCACAGAACTCGCCTGAAGTACTGGCAGCAGTTCCCTGCAGGAGTAATTTATTCGGTAATACACCTCTGTTGGCTTCCTTCCATGCCTCCATTCTCAATTCCCACTCCACTTCTGAGTTTTCTGGAAGCACCTCCCAGATGAGCAGTTTGCACTCAAATTATCGCCTCAAGTTCTGCTTCTAGGGGAACTCAGTTGATAGCCTCCTAACAACCCAGTGCTCCTTACAGAGCCGTCACTGGTACAAGTACCAAGGCACGGCACATTACGTATCACTCCTCCTAAATCCTAATATTTTTAAACAGATAGGAAAGAGCATGACCTTGAAGAGAAAAAGAGTTCATATGAGGATGGCCAATGGATAAAGGGAAGGAGGGACAGTGCCATTTGTTTTCCATTAATGATAGTGTGAAATGTATGGGCAGATGGTCTAACAGGTGTGACTATAATTTGAGGAGCCTGCTCCCTTGGTTACAGAAGACTGCTATTGTTATTATTTTGGAACCACAACCTCATGACTTTATAGTTTCACTTGATGTAACCTTCTCCTTTACCTTTAAATCTTCGTACATCACTGAATTGCAGCCAATAGATTTATTTTCTCCCTATGGCTCCATCACAGAAAAAGACACACACGTGCACACACACACACGCGCGCGCACACACACACACACACACAGAGTTTTGTGTATGCCAGTGCTAGAAAAGACAAGCTCATGGTGCATGTATGCAATGGATATTGTACATTACAGGTCTCTGTGAAATAGTCTTCTGCAGGTTCCTATGTTTATTTTATGAATAATTAACTTTAGTAAAGTTAATTTCCTGAAGATCTTGTTGAAGACTGAAAAAAGGAAGTAAATTGTAAAGAAAAAGACTTCGAAACTTGCCCTTTTCGCCCTCTCTTTGTGTCTTAATGAACAAAGGATAACTGGGCCTTTTTTGAAGCCTTTGCTTGAGTTGAAGACACAAAATGCAACCTGTACTCTTATCATAATATGTTCAGTTTATGAGTACCCAAACTTATAAACCGTGAATTTCCCTAAAGTTATTATACCATCTAGAAGATGTTTGCTTGGACGTTTACTTAAAACCAAACAATTGAGGTCTATGTGTCCAAATAATTTCCTTCTCTCTTGCTGTCTCCATTTCAGTTTCCTGAGTTTCTGGGAAGGCCTGGTTTCCCCAAAGGAAGGATTTCTGGTAGAAGTCTGAAGGTCTGACCCAAGAAGAAAAAATCCAGTACAGCCAATGAATTGAGGACAAGAAGTTTTCCGATCAGGTAGGAACATTTAATCTCATACATTACGATCGCCTTAAGTAAGGTGTGCTGATAGCTGGATATGATTTAACTGCTTGGAAAAAGATGCATATATATTATATGACCTACCCCACAAGGAAGCTGTTCTCAATTCTCTTAGAGGTTGTGGTGTTTATCAGAGAGCGCCTTGGGGGAAAATGAATACAATAACAGTATGATGCTTTTTTTTATTATTAGCTCATTGTTGCCAAGTACACTTGGTGACCTTGGTGCCTGTGGTTTAATCCAGGGGGTTAGACAGGTGGAACAGCACATTAACCCTCTTTAGTATTTTCTCCCAAGACAAATCATTTTTATAGGTTGTCTCCATGGTCTTCTAGTTGCTTATCAAAATTAAGCATCAAGCCTTCTAAGTGTGCAATAGCCCCAGTCAGTGTGAGGAAATCAGCTTGGTTCTTATTGGGTCACAGCTTCTTGGCCTTGGCACAAAGTGACTTCACATAGGGAGTTAGAAGGAGGAGAACGGGACATGAGAAAGGGGAGTTCTGTGTTCTCATTTACCTATGCATGTTGAAACTCCACTAACAGCTTTATTTTCATTAGCAATTTGTGATAAAAACTTAGGGTAAAGGGAATAATGAAGCTGTCCCATTATATGGCAGGACAAAAGATAGTAGTGACATCAAAATCAGGGCCTGTCCATCTCGTTTGCAGCTATATACTGAGTGTTTAGCATAGCATTTGACCCCTCATCAGTATTCAATAAGAAGATGCGTGTTGAATGATTTAGGGATGAATTGATGAATGAAAAAAGTTAATATGGTAGAAAATGTGTTTTATCCTTGTATTTTCGTGTGTTGACTTCTGTATTTCAAGACCCAGCACTGTAACTGACACATAGAATATAAGCAATAAAATGTGTTGAAAGAATGAATGAGTCCCCACTATTCTAAGAATAATTTTAAGACCAACACAGACCCCATATCTGCCAGAGGTATCCAGAGGTGAAAGCCTGGATCTCAGCTAGTGGTAGAGCTGACAGGATTTATCTAGTTTTAATAATTTACAGCTCATCCCATTACATTTAGGCATAGTACCTACATGAGCCATACAATTAAATGTTGACTGAAAAACAATGCACAACCTAGAAGTTGAGAATTATGTTTTATGTGGAAGACATACTGAGGACTGAAATCAGGAGACAGCCTCTCAGATAGCTCTGAGGGACTGTTCTGAAGAGCTAAGGGAGGGCACAGGGTATTTAGAGGTTCTTGCAAAAAAAAAAAAAAGACAGGTAGTTGGAACATCAAAAGATTACTGTTAATTAAAGAAACTAGACATCTTAAGTTAATAAATGTAGCACTTTTCTATATATGGTGAGATGCAAGAATCTGGTCTCCTGGAAATCATTCCCTTGATTTGCACTTTAATTATCTAGGGCCAGTATCCTGTTTTCTCTATCCTGAATCCCCTCAGGGTGCGGCTTTGGGTGTGGCTTCAGTGGCTGATGGCTTGATGGCTATAACATCCTGTGTTACTGATAAGGCTGGCTACATTTTCTCCACATAAATGACTTGAATATGGATAGTAAATCTGTGGATTTGCAAAACGTAATTCTTGGAGCATTTTTATAAGGACAAAGTTAAGGGCGATTTCAGAATCACTAGTGGCTAAAATTGCTATTTATACTTTTCCACTGGTAGGTAGTAATCTGCTGTTGCTGTCTTCAGTATTCCCAAGGGATAACAAAAGCCATTTAATTCAAGAAAGAAAGGTAAAATTTAGCACAATGCAGCTTCCACAAAACCAAACACACACCCAACTCTCTCAGATATGAAGTAGTAATCTAAAATAGAATCCTGGAACTAATTGCAAAACAAGAGCAAATGTACTCATATTGGATAATTTTATTCTTTTATTAATGTTTGATACATATATGTATTTATTATTAAAATTCAAAGTTGCTGTATGGAGAAATAGTTTTGTACCAATAGTGTCTTTGTATGTGTTTATCAATAATGTATGAGATTGCCTCCTATGCTCCTTTTCTTTTATTGGGGGGGGGAGGGGGTGTGTCACGCTACGTCAAGGTCGGGAGTCAAACCCGCCACGACTGTCCATGAGGGGTTTTCCCGGGTCCCCACTTCAGGCCGGTGAGGGTGGCCAGGGGCAGCCGAAGACGTGCGTGCGTGCGTGCGTGCGTGCGTGCGAGCCTGCGAGTCCACGGGGCGGGCCGCGCGCGCCGGGAGTGTTTCAGCCCGGCCCCCGGCTCATTGTGGTCGCCTCACGCCGGCCCGAGTTCGCAGCAGCGCTGGAGGCCCCGGGCCTGTGACCACAAAGAGGGAGCCGGGGGTCGGACGGGAGCGCTGCGGCGGCAGCTGAGGCCCAGACCAGGCCCCCCTCAGCCTCCCGCCTGCCCGTCTGCCCCGCCCCCGCCGGCGGCGCCGCGCCCCTCCCCCAACCGCCAGACTAGCGCGGTGCGGGGCCCGCGCGCGAAGACATGGGGGAGAAGCTGGAGCTGAGGCTGGAGTCGCTCTTGGGGACCGAGCCCGCCGTCTACCCGTGGCCGCTGCCGGTCTACGTAAGTGCCGTCCGTCCCCTCCTCCCGGACCCCCGCTCCTGTTCCCCCACGGCGCGCGCTGAGCCCACCGAGAAACGGAGCGACTCGAGTCGCCAGACCCTCTTTGGAGCCCCCCTTCCCGCCCCGCCGTGGTTCTCCGCGGCAGTTTCCAGCCCCCGCGCGCAGGGTGGGCAGAGGGGAGCCGGCGCCGGCCGGGGGTCACAGACTCGGCCGCGGGGATCCCGCGCTTCCGAGGGGCGCCCGAGCCGGTCTGCGGTTGGCTCTGCAGGGCTGGGGACCCCGGTCCCCCCGGTCCTGGAATGTCGGCGGGCTTGCCCTTCTGTGCTTTAGGATCTGACATGTAGGGTTTCTTTTTCCTGGTAGTTTATTCTTAGCGCTGTCAACGTGCTTAGTTTTTTTAATTTTTTTTTATTTTTCAGGGCACCCTTTCCTCCCTCTCTCCAGTTTTTTTGTGTTTCTGTTTTGTTTTGCTTTAGTCAGGCATTTTGTCCCTCTGATCTTGAGTGGGTGGGCTGGCAGGACACTTGGAGAGGAGGCGTTCTGTCCCCTGATCTTGAGTGGCCTTTGGAAAATGACAGGCCAGACGGAAATTTACACAGGCGTCCGGTGATTCCAGAAATGCAGGGTGTCCGGCTAGGTGGGCGCCCGGCCTGTCGTCCCCCGTGGCGGCGTGGTGCGCGTGTTCCTTGTCTCAGGGTTTACGCTTGGGCCCCGCAGCCCAGCTTCCAAAGGGAAAGCGCAGCGGGCGCCTTGGGCCGGCACCTTTGGGGCGCCCTTTCGTGCGCTCGGCTTGCGGGGGACCGGCCTCCAGGCGACCCGGCGGGGAAGCCCGCGCGACCCGGCCCTCGCGCGGGCTCCGTGTGTGTCAGTTTGTGGAAAGTGTGTCGCGCGCGGCCGGGGTCGGGGTCGGGACGCTGGGACCACCTGGGAGCCGATGTAGAGGGATATGATTTCCATTTTCAAGGCGCATTCATCCTGTGCAGGGAGACAGCCTAACATAAAATTTGCCTAACAAAAACTATATTAACAGGTGGAAAGACTATCTCCCAGTTGAACAGCGGATGCCTGGGACTCGTTTCATTGCTTTCAAAGTTCCTTTAAAAAAGGTGAGCAAAAGTTAATACCGTATTCTTCCAGAAATCTGAATTCACCATATAGAGCCCTGGCTCTCAACCCCGTCGTACTCCATTTTCCCTTTTTATAGCAAATACTTTTTAATACCTCTTTTACTATCCAGAAATGGGATTCATAGACAAATACAACCAACTTTTGTACTTAATTAAAAAACAAAAAAAAACAATGCAATGCCCTAACTATAAATAAAGAATAAAGTAATTTATAAGAAAGTAATATGTATCTCAGTATGTAAATGTTTGGGGATGACTATACTAGAAATAAAGAAATAGTCGGTTACTTGTACCATGAATGCAATAAACTGTGGACTTTGATTGATAACGATGTGTCAGTGTTGGTTCATGAATTCTAACAAATGAAGCACACTGGTATGGCATGTTGATAATGGGGAAGGCTGTGTGGGATGAAGGAGAGAGGGTGTAAGTGGGAACTGTGTACATTTTGCTCAGTTTTGCTGTGAATCTCAAACTGCTCTAAAACTAGTCTACTAATGAAGAAAAAAAGTGTGTGTTGCTGACACTTGAATAACCAAAGAGATCAATGGAACAGGGTACATGTATAAGCCAAATACATGAAAGAATATTTAGCAGTGAAAGCCATCCTTCCTATATGTAGATATTCAAGAAGTATTTACTTCTGTGTCTATTTTCAGGCACTCCGCTTGGAGCTGGCAATACAGTGGTAGGCAAAATTGATGTGGTCCCTGCCTTCTGGGAGTTTAGAGTCAGGTTAGGAGACCAACATGAAATAAACAAACATAGAAATAACTATATAGAAGTGAGCTTATTTTCTTCCGTCTAATCTCTCTGGAAGAAAGGATTGTAATATCGCTTGTAAGCTGCAGAGGAGGAAACTTGACTTTGAATCTCATATGTTAGCATCCCAGGGTTTGAATAAATGGATAACATAGTAAAGGATTTTAAACATATGTTCTTCCTTATTTTATTCTTTCTGACAGAGTTTTGAAAAGAATCTTGCTCCAGAAGAACGTTTCTCCCCCTTGGATCTCTTAACAAAATCCAAGGACAGAATGAAGAACTTGGGCTGATTATTGACTTAGCAAATACTCGCCGCTCTTACAAGCCAGAGGTAAATGGAAGGCGTAATTGAAAATGACCTTCTTTCTGATACTGTAATAATTCATAGTAGTTCAGTAGTTATCATCTTATGCTAAGGTGAGTCCTGGCCTTCTCTCGTGGGTTCAAAAAGGGAAGCTAGTGGTTTCCTTAAATACACATTTGTAATTGCTGTTTCAAAATGAGATGAAAGATATGAATTGAACTATAGTATTTGGCAGTAGGCTCTAGATATGCTTAAGAAATTCTATAAGCTTCCATGTTCTACATTTTGAAAATGAAGTAAACTTTTAGTAGTTACAGTAGTATCCTAAAAAGAAAGAAAGGTATGTCCATTATGTCTTTAGCACTTATGTTAAGCAGTTGCCTGAGCATGTTTAAGCATCAGTGTAAAAGACAATTGTTCTCTAAGTTTTATGCTTCCTTTTCCTGATGCCTTCTGATATAGTACAGAAACCCATCTATTCTCTTGGCCCATGTAGGACATTCCAGTGCAAAAGAATTATCCTCCTTCTGACCTGTTCCATGGCCTTGGGAGACAGTAACACCTAATGTCTTTTAATATTTGTAGAGCAGTTTGCCATTTAGAAAGTTCTTTCATATCCATTGACTTAGTTAATCTTCACAGCAATCCTTTGCTCTTGAAGTGGAAGTAGTACTGATATCTCCTACTGAGTGCTTACCCTGCACTAAGCTCAGAGGATAGACAACTACAATTACTAATTTTACAGACGATGAAACTGACTCTCGGAAAAGGAAGAATTGAAATTTCAGCTCTGTTATTGCTTTTTTTTTATTGTGGTAAAATATAGAGAAATCATATTTCTTTTAACCGTTTATAAATATGCAGTTCAGTGGCATTAAGTACAGTCACAGTGCTGTGTAACCATCACCGCTGTCTAGAACCAAAACTTTTTCATCATCCTCAACAAAAACTCTGTAACCATCAAACAGTAACAACCCCATTTTCCCTCCCACCAACCCTTGGTAACCTCTATTCTATTTTCTGTCTCTGTGAATTGGCCTATTCTAGGTACCTCGTGTAAGTGGAATCTGCAGTATTTGTCCTTCTGTGTCTGGCTTATTGCACTAAACGTCGTGTTTTCAAGGTTCATCCATGTTATAGCACGTAACGAAATGCCATTTCTTTTTTGGCTTAGAAAATCCCATTGTGTGTACATAGACCACAGTTTGTTATTCAACGGTTGATTGACACTTGGTTGTTTTCCACCTTGTAGGTATTGTGAATCATGCTGCTGTGATCATTGGTGTACAGATATTTGTTCAAATCCCTGCTTTCAGTTCTGTTAGATGTGCAGCGTAGGTAGTAGCAGAGTTGTTGGATCATAGCCTACTGCCAAATACTAAGCTCTACGCTTAACCTGTGAGAAAGTGCCAAACTGTTTTCTACAGTGTCGTCTTGTTTTTAAACAATTATCACAAATTTTAAGCATATACAAAAGTATAAAACTACTGTGAGTGTTCCTTGTATACCCAGGAACTCATCCAGCTTTCTTATTTACCAACTGATGGCTGTCATGTTTTATCTATACCCCCACCTGTTTCACCCCATTCCGTATTATCTTGAAGCAGCTCCGAGACAACATGTAAATTACACCTGTACGTTTTTGGTACGTGCATTTAAAATATAGGACTTTTATTCCTTAATATCATTTTTTAATATTAAATACCCAGGGAGTGCTCAAATTTGCAGTTGTCTCCTAAACGTCATAAAAAATTGTCTATAAGAATTTTGAATTAGATCCAAATAAGGTCCACACTTTGCCGTGGATTGTTAGGTCTCTGAAGTCTTGTTTAATCTATAGGTTCTCCCTCCATGTCTCTCTCACTTTTTTTTTCCTCCTTGAATTTTGTTTTTAAAGAAACCAGGTAATTTGTCCCATCTAGATGCCGATGATTACATTCCATGTGTTGGTAACATATTCTTCAGTCCTTTTATTTCCTGTAAATCGGTAGTCGATCTGAATGAAGCTTGCATGTTTTGTTTTGGCAAGACAGTTTCATGGGTGATGATGTGTTCTTCCATGGAGACGTATATAGTTGTGTCTTTCTGTGGTATTAGCAGTCACTGATGATTCATACCTACATCCATTAATTCAGTTGAGGCTTCAAAGAATGGTGAATTCTGTTGTTCTTTTTTTCACTTATTAGCTGGGTATATTTGTACGAGGAGAAGATTCCCCTCATCAGCTGTTTGGTTGCTCAGTTGTAGAGGCATGATTCTCTTCTTTTATTTAACAGTTTTCAAAATAATGAGTTGATTCACAGATATCCTCCAGTGTTGACCAGTTTTGTAAAATTTTATTTATTCCTCTCACCGTGGACTCCGTTACAGTTATTATTCTAACTGAGGCCCTATCTTTGGCCAGTTGGAGCTTCTCGGTGACTCCTGAGTCCTTTGGACATGACATCAGTTGTTTCTAGACTTTTTCAGTGGTCAGAGCTAGGAAATATGTACGTTTGTTTTTAATATTTTTAAAATATGTCATAGGTTCCTACTGCTACTTTCCATTTAAATTCAGAACTAGAGAATTTTCACTTATCCTTTTCTGTCTTCTATTGATAGTCTACTTTCTCCCACCTCAAGAATACCAGTTCTCAACAATGCCTGAAATTGCCTCTGTTTCCTAATTCGAATCCAAGTTCTTCTGACTCTATTCTACTACTCTCCTTAAATCACAGCCGCTTTATGGCCCTTGAAATGTAAGATAGAACATAAATGTAGGCAGAACTGTTTATATCATTTTGAGTTACATGTGCATTCATTCACATAGATTTGCTTTTCCTTTTGCATGCCTGGTAACTGTCCGTTCTGCAGTTTGAATGAAAATCAAGTGATAATTACTGGTTAAAGCAGCTTTGGAAAAAATGGCTCTCATCAGAATGACTGACATACAAAGTTTAATGTACTCTCCTGGTTTATATTCTGCCTTCTCTAATTAATTTTTTATTCTTTCCCTACAAAGGAAATAATACATATTTTCATGGTTTTGCCTTATAGGACTTACCAGAAACTCTTCCTTATTTAAAAATGTGTACAATTGGGCATCAGGTGTCAGATGACGACACTAGTTTTAAATTCCAGTGTGCTGTTAATGGGTTTCTGAAAGAACATAAAGATAACGGTGAGTTGCTTTTGTGTTTGTTTTTGTTTTTCCTTTACCTGAACTTTGGTATGCATTTTGAGTGGGGTTGGGGATTTTTAACATTTTTAATAGTTCTGACATTAGTGTCAAGTTGTGTTTGGTAACATTAAGGTGGAAATGTCAGATGGTGCTACTAGAGTACGGTGTTTTTCCTGTTTATGGTCACAAACAATTTAGTTGAGTTTGGAAAGTGATCTTTGTGAGAAATATGAACTGAGCTAGCTTACTTATCTCTTTTTTAAAAATTTGAATGGAAAATACATAAAAACATAAAAATGTTCTTTTGTCCTGTTTATTGGTTGAGAGGTGGAAGAAAAGGTTTAGACTCTCAGGTTCTTAGCGTACATAAAAGAGAAAACAAAAAGCAAAGGTTCAGAGTGAGACAGATCCCTAGAAGCAAAACAAAACAGAGTGGACCAGGTAGAGTGGCTTCCTCATCATATATGTGTTTAAGATATTTTTGCTGCTTTTACCCTTCGGGTGCAAGTGAGGAAGAACACTACCACCTCTTACTCTTATCTTCAGACAGGAAGAACTTAAAAGGCTGGTGTTTTCTTGTTTCCGCTTTAAGATCTACTCTGTTGATAGTAGGTGTTAATAGCGTGTGAATTTTAAGGATCCACTTGCCTTTTTCTAGCATCTAACTATCAGAAGGAACATGGTGTTCGCCATGTTTTAAGACTGAGGAATCTTTTGTCTTTGGAACACCACTGACGCCCATGTGAAAGTGTTCATTTTGTCCTCTTTCTAAATTTAGCCTGAGGAGTGTGCACTTTATTAAATCAATGTAACAGACAGTAAATATTCCGTGTATATATAAAATGATGCACGTATATACATAAAACAGGGAGTAGGGGAGAGGGAATAGAGATGGAGGTGGGAAGATAGGGGATAGGAGGCGAGAGAGAGAGGGAGAGACTGGAATTTCAAGATAAATGTTCATTCTATAACCTGGTTGCTTAATGCAGGTACTAGCTCTTAAATATCTTCAGCCCTATTCACAGATCTTCCGTGTACTTTAGCTTTAAAACTTGAGAGGCTTGGCCTGTCCTGTGATAACCAGGGTGTCTAGAAAGGAGGCAAATTATCTGATGTGTTTAAACTGTAGTCACAGAAATGTTACCTCTTAAGACGTTAGGGCGCAGCTGCCGGCCTACTCACTTCCTCCAGGCTCCTTTGTGTGTGTTCTGTCTGTTCCGCGTGGGCTAGAAGATCCTTACAAGTGCATGAGAACACGTTTGTAAACCTTGATTGTTCACATGTTATACCAAGTGTAGTCCATTGCATATGCTGACTCCTCTGTGGGTCTTCTGCATGCAGTGGGCTAACTTCACCATGCTGTCTGCCATTGCAGTCTCAGGACCTTAGTTATGATCCATTGGTGACTTCCTCTGCTGTAAGGCCCTCCCACAGATGCCAGGCTCACTGATAACGAGGAGGAGACTATACTACGCACTCCCTAGAATGGGTAGAGACTCAGAAAATGAATTGTTTCAGTAAACACCGAGAGCCTTATAGGTTTGTTGTTAGGGCACGGGGATACAGAGGTGAGTAGAAGTCTTTGTTCAGTAGCAACTTCCAGTTGTCTAGGAAGAGAAACATGTAGTGAGTCTAAGTGGGTTAATTATGATAAAAGAATCAAGTGCAGCAGGAATATAGAGGAGAAATTGAGGAAGGCCTGACTGAGGAGACAGCGTTTGAGCTGGGCTTGGGGGAAGAGGATTTTGCCGGAATGAGGAAAGGACAGCCCAGGTATTGGGGACAGGTACAAAAGGCCCAGGGCTTGAACTTGTGCTCTGGAGGGGCAGCCTCTGGTGTGACTAGAGGGTAGTGTGAAAGGGCAAAGAAGTCATACATTCATTTTCAGCAAATATTTGTATAACACCTTCTAAGTTGAAGGCACTGTTCTAGGAAGTAGGAAGAGAACAAAGCTCTTGCCCTTACATACTTTCCATTCTAGTGGGGGAGAGAGATGAATAAATAAGTCAATATGTGGAGTGTCAAGCGGTGGTAAATGCTTTGGAGAATAACAAAAGAAGATGAAGAGGTGAGGGAATGTGGTAGGTGATCAGGGAAGTCCCCTCTATTAAGATGTCGATTGAGCAGAGCCTTGCAGTGAGAAACAAGCCATTGGATATCTGGGAGAGTGGAGATGGGGTGGGAGGGTGTGTTCTGGGAGAGTGGAGATGGGGTGGGAGGGTGTGTTCTGAAGCAGAAGGAATAGTAGGTGCAAAGTCCCTGAGGCACGCCTGTGCTTGGCATGTTTGAGGAATAAGTAAGGAAGCCAGTGTGGCTGGACAGGGGAAAGTGAGTGAGGGCAGGGCAGTAGAGAATGAGATCAGGGGAGGCTGGCAGGGCAAAGGAGGGAGGTGGATGATGTAGGTCCTTGTAAGTCATAGTTTGAACTTATAATTCAGTTGGAGAGACAGACTGATATCTGTTTATAAAGAGTTCTCAATGCTGTGCTAACAACCTGGGCTGTATTCTGTGCTAAGTGAAGATGTTCAAGCGACAGAGCAATCCAGCCAAGTTTATATTTTAGAAAGATAACAGCATCACTATCCAAGACACATTGTAGACTAGGTATGTAGTACGTGTATAGTGTGCTGCTCTTCTATAAACTACAGGATACCTGTTACGTACAAATACTTACATACAAGATACAAGTGTGAATGTAAGCACTTGGGAAATGTCTGAAAGAACCACACAAGAAACTGGGAGAGTCGGACAACTTTCCATGTCCCGTATGATTGGAATGCTGAAGGGTACACACACGAACTAATGGACGTGTGCTACCAGCCTCCGGCTAAGGAGGGAAATTGCAGGCATCAGAATCCTCTTTACCGATCAAGCGCGTTAATCCGCCTGCGTGATGACAGTCATCTCGACACGCCACGCGGTGGCGCATGCGCGGTAGAAGGAGGTCCGCGAGCTGCGTGGGCTTGTGCCTAGGCGCCTGTGGTTCGTGGCCTTGTGCTGGCACCGGGGATGCCGGGTTGGCGACTTTGGCACTCCTGGCGGGGGTGACATGAGCCAGTTCGTCGGCCACGAGGAAGGGCGGAAAGCACATCCCGGAAAGGTAATGCGCCTTGGCCCCTGGGCGTTGCCGGTGGAGCTCGGAGCCCCTGGGCCCGGGCTTCCGTCTCTTGTGCTGTCGCCTGTCACAGTGGCCCCCGGCGCTGTGCTAGGGGGTGCTGGTCGTCTCGCGGCTCAGTTCATAGTAGCTGAAAGGGACAGTGTGTGATGTTCTGATTTCTCCCCATCGTTTTAAAAGGGAGGCTCTGGCCATTGCTCCTTGGGTAAAATGCAGCGGGACTGCTTTTTAAGATGGGACTGTCAGTGTTGGGGACCCTCCTTAATTACCAGGATGGAATCCCCTTCAGTTCCTCAAGCTGTGTTGTTTAGGCACAGAAAATGTGAGTAATAGGCACTGGAACTAAGTTTGAGTGAAAAAACGCACCGGTACCGCCGAGTTTTCCATCGAGACAGTTGATCCGTGTTGTCTCTTGGAATTATAAAGGGCGTACTGTTGCTTCCTAACCAGTGTCCTTTGAGAGCTCTACCTCTGTACGTTCAAATGATGAATTTTGAGGCTTTGCTCATACGTGGAGTAAACCCTTAAATTCCCTAAGACCTTCCTTTCCTCCGTCTCATACCCCATTAAGCCCGCTTCAGTTTATCTCCTGAATTTCTTCTGAATCTGTCAACTCTTCCTCAACATCCTAATACTGAACTTGCCTGTCTGTTGCAGTGAGGCCCTAACTAGTGTCCATATATCTTGTTTCCTTCCAATCCATTCTTCACACAAGAAACCTTAGAAGCAAGTTGGGACATTGCTCATAAACATGGCTCAAAAACATTGTTTTGAGAATAGAAAACAAACTGTTGGCCTTTAACACTCTGCGTGGTCTAGAATCCTGTCTGCTTCTCTGCTACGTGGACTCCAGCTTGGTGCCTCTCCAACTTTAATATGGGTATGCCTCTCCTGTGGATCTTGTTAAATGCAGGCTGTAATTCAGTAGTTCTGGGTGGGGCCTGGATTCTGTGTTTCTAACGAGCTCCTAGGTGACGGTGACCCTGAGAGCAAGGGTCCAGCTCCTGCCTTTCTCCCTTCTTTCTGGAAGAGCAGGACGTCTGCCCCCCCGGGAGGAGAAAACATCTGCAACGTGACTACTAGCAACCAGCTTCCCTCACAGGCAAGGGACCTTTACCACTGCTCCCTACCATTTTGTCTGAGGCGCAGCAAGCCAAAACACTGACATGCTGAGGTTTGCAGCAAAGAGGAGGTTTATTCACAAGGCAGCCAAGCGAGGAAGTGACGTGACAATAGCTCTCAAATCCGCCTCCCCAAAGGCAAGGGGCTTGGGGTATCTATGGGATAAAGAATAAAGAAGCAGGGCAGTATGAGGCATGGGGAGCATGAGGAAAGGTGATTGGGAAAAGGTGTGCTCCTCATTGTCCTGAGCTGGCGTAACTAGGCTGCGGGGCTCAGCACATTCTCAGGCTGTAGTTTTCGGCCCTCTGATGGCAGGAGGTCAAAAGGCACTGGGCCAGGTGGAAGATCGGTGGTCCTCTCCAGTCTTAACCAGCTCAGCCTAACTAGACACAGCTGATTCCAAGTTCCTGGACAATACCCGGGGCAAACATCTTATTGCTTATGCTACGTGCTATTTGGAGGACGTGCAAGTGTTCAAGCTACCTTGAGGAGTGAAGACAGGATTTGACTAATCCTTACACATGGTTTCACCTCCAGATGAGCAGAAGAGGCCTGTAGGGTGAATCTGGCTCCTGGCACCTGGAATTGGAGGCAGATGGTTTAAAAACAGGCTCTCCCGCCCTCTGTGTTATCTTAGGTAGATAGACTATTGAACCTTCCTGTGCCTGTTTCTCCACCAGCAGCATGGGGACACTCAGAGTCCCTCTCTTGGGGGCTGTTATGGGGGTTCAGTGAGCTATAGATGCATGCACAGGCACACGGGAGACACCCAGTGTGTGTTAGCTTCATGCTTGCTTTTTATTAGGAGACCAGTATTGTTAGAAGATTTCTGGTTTGGACAACAGATTAGATAGGTGGTCATTACTATAGTTTATGCAACAGCAATTCACATTACCATTTGCAAAAAAGCAGTTGGTTGTCCAACGGGGATTATAAACATCCATTTACCATGAGCTACTGAACAGATACTTTACAGAGTAACTACTTCAAGTACTATTTAAGATCAATTCTCTATGTTGTCTTAAGCAGTTGTTAACCCCCAATTTCGTGAATAGTACCAAGTAAGTCACTTGAACATCAGCTAGAGCAATCTGTTATCACTTAGCAAGCCTAAAGCTATAGTTCAACAATTTTATTTACTGTTCTATGACAAAAATGACTCTCAACAGCTATGCCCTGGATAAGTAATCAGCTAAAGCTAGTTTGACTGACCAAATCTGATTTACTGAGTTAATAAGCCAGTTGATTTAGAAAGGTCTAATGCATATTTCTCATCCATTCAGCATTCAACTGTTTCCCATGCCTAAAATGTCTTTTTTCCCATTCGTACATATCCAGATTCCTACTTCTGTGCCGTAGGGCTTGGCTGAACTACAACTGCCTTTAGTGACACTTTTCTCACCTGCACAATTGGAGATAATTTTAGTCTCCTCAAGACTCCCACGGGGTTACCTCTGTTGTGACACTTGACGATTTGGTGGCATATTTTACTTTATTTTATTTTAAATAGCCTTCCATTACTCCGTGCACATCAAACGGTAAATGCTTTCTCCTAGTAAACGTGTATAACGATTTTCTGAACTCTTCTGCTCTGGGCAAGATTCATAAATACACCAGGCAAACATAGTGAAAGAGGAGACAGTACTTGTGTTATATTCAGTTGGGTCTTGATACCTAAGTGTGACTCTTAACCAAGGATTATGCAGTAATTAAGGACACAGGTTAAAGTTGTTTAGAGTGTGTCCTAAAGTCTCCCTGGCAGAATTTAAATCTCTACTCTGGAAATTGTAGACCTGAGACAAATTACTTCCCTAAACTTCATTTCCTACATCTGAGAAAGCTAATAGTATCTACCTTGTAGTAGACTGAATAGTACCATTGCCCCCAAATGTCCACCTTCTAATCCCCAGAACCTATGAATGTCACCTTAAATGGCAGAAGGGACTTTGCCAATGGGATGAAAGTAAGGGTTTTGAGATGGGGAGATTCTTCTGGACTACCTGGATGGACCCAGATGTAACCACTGGTGTTCTCGTAAGAGAGAGGCAGAGGGAGTGTTTACTCCAAAGAGAATGTGATGATGAAGTTGGGGTTGGATTGATGTGGCCAGAAGTCAAGGAATGCTGTCAAGGAAACAGATTCTCCCTTAGAGCCTCTAGAAGGTGGATGGACGGCCTTGTCAACTCCTGGTTCCAGCCCAGGGAAACTGGTTTTGGACCTCTGTCTTCCAGAACCATAAGAGAATGAGTGTGTTTTGTTTTACGCAAGCTCATTGGTAGTCATTTGTTACAGCAGCCATAGGGAACTAATGCGTACCTCATAGGAACTATTTCTCCAATTAAAATGTGTGACTGGAAACACACTTGGTGGCATGTCTGACACACGGTAGGTATGCTACTGTGGGTAGTTCTTGGAAAGTAAAGCCTTGGTTTTTGAGGAATCATCAAAACCAGTACAATGGTTGCCATGTTTCTCCTTGTTCATCCTGGTGACAAACCTGTAGAGAGAGCTCCATCCTTTCCCACAGGACGCCCACCCCTAGTACTTACAGGGAAGAGGTTATGTCTCACTTCAGGCACCTTCCTCTTTCCCTTTCTACTTTTTGTTTCATTAATCTTCATCCAGCTGGCCTTTCTAAGTTAAAAAAACAAAACAAAACAAAACCATTTCTCAATGGATTCAGATACTACCCCAAGTTAATATTCCAGCCATGTTCTTGTTCTTCTGGGTCTCACCACCAGAAATTTCTGAGCTGAAATCCTCTCTAGTTTCTAGGATCAGTCACTTTCTAATTTCTCCCTTCTCAAGTTCAGAGTCTTGTCAGTTTAGTCCCTTCCGAAACCACAACATCTATTAAGGTGACACAGCAAAGTGATGAAAGTCTAGACGGTCTGGTTTTCATCCTGGGTTTCTGCCCGCTACTTACTGTGTGGCATTAGGCAAGCTATTCAACCCCCCTGGGCCTCAGTTTCCCCCCAAAAAGGTGAATATTATGAACATTACCTACCTATAGGGTTGCCATTATGAGGATTAAGTGAGTTAATATTTGCTAAGCACTTAGAATATTACTTGTTATAGTCTAAGCACTACAGTTGTGCTTGTTAATAATAATAAATGCAATTCCAAGCGTATAACTTACTCAACTTTCTGTCATAACTTTGAAGTGTTGGTCTATCTGTTGGCCAGCGTTGCAGGGAAATGAGTCGAGGCATGGGCTGAGGCATTGCTACCAGTGCGTGGTGTGTTCCCAGAACTAGGAACAGCCGTGTGAAATAGGTAGTGGTTCTACTTGGAGACGGGGCAGACTGGAAAATGACAGCCCTGGAGGTGTGTCCATAGGTTTGGTGTCAGAGCTGCTGCCTGCTGAAGCACTGATGCCAGCCTAAGCCGTAAATGGGGGGGGCGCTGGGGAAAACAGGGGCAGAATGGAAAGGGAAAATAGGGGAAGAACGGAAAAAGATAGCCTAGGGAGGAGGTGTGGTGTCCATAGCTTCGGGGTCAGAGGTGCTGCCTGCTGCAGCACCGATGACACCCGAAGCCGTAGATGGGGGGCTGGGGAAAAGAGGGGCAGAATGGAAAGGGAAAACAGGGGAAGAACGGAAAACGAAAGCCCGGGAAGGTGGTGTGGTGTCCATAGCTTCGGGGTCAGAGGTGCTGCCGGGAGCAGCACCAATGACACCCGAAGCCGTAGATGGGGGGCTGGGGAAAAGAGGGGCAGAATGGAAAGGGACAACAGGGGCAGAACGGAAAACGAAAGCCCGGGAAGGTGGTGTGGTGTCCATAGCTTCGGGGTCAGAGGTGCTGCCTGCAGCAGCACCAATGACACCCGAAGCCGTAGATGGGGTGCTGGGGAAAAGAGGGGCAGAATGGAAAGGGACAACAGGGGCAGAACGGAAAACGAAAGCCCGGGAAGGTGGTGTGGTGTCCATAGCTTCGGGGTCAGAGGTGCTGCCGGGAGCAGCACCAATGACACCCGAAGCCGTAGATGGGGTGCTGGGGAAAAGAGGGGCAGAATGGAAAGGGAAAACAGGGGCAGAACGGAAAACGAAAGCCCGGGAAGGTGGTGTGGTGTCCATAGCTTCGGGGTCAGAGGTGCTGCCGGGAGCAGCACCAATGACACCCGAAGCCGTAGATGGGGTGCTGGGGAAAAGAGGGGCAGAATGGAAAGGGACAACAGGGGCAGAACGGAAAACGAAAGCCCGGGAAGGTGGTGTGGTGTCCATAGCTTCGGGGTCAGAGGTGCTGCCTGCTGCAGCACCGATGACACCCGAAGCCGTAGATGGGGTGCTGGGGAAAAGAGGGGCAGAATGGAAAGGGACAACAGGGGCAGAACGGAAAACGAAAGCCCGGGAAGGTGGTGTGGTGTCCATAGCTTCGGGGTCAGAGGTGCTGCCTGCTGCAGCACCGATGACACCCGAAGCCGTAGATGGGGTGCTGGGGAAAAGAGGGGCAGAATGGAAAGGGAAAACAGGGGCAGAACGGAAAACGATAGCCTGGGAAGGAGGTGTGGTGTCCATCGCTTTGGGGTGAGATGGGCTGCCTGGCTGATCTGAGAAAAGCGAGTGAAAGTGGGAGAGCTTCTCCCTAGCTGCTAACTCTTCTCAAGGTCTAGCACGCACTGAACACTGGCCTGCCGGCTCAGCCTGGGTGTTGCCATTGCATTGTACGTGTCACAGAGCAAGGGCGGGCGGGTCAGGGGGTGGGCTGGGGGCCCCACACAAGCCCAGCCCCTGGAGAAACCCGGCCCGAGGGCAAAGAGCCCGAGCCCTTCTGGACTTTCTAGCGGCTGGGACTTGTCGCTGTGGGTGGCAGGTGTTTGGCACCGGATGGGCCACCATGCGGAGCCTGTTGGGGACTGTGGAAGCCTTGTCCTCCAGAGCTCACGCTGCCTGGGCACCGGCTCTGCAGACCCCTCAGCCCTGGGTATGTATCGGCCAGCCCTTCCCCGCAACGGGGCCCAGAGGCCAGAGCCTGCCCAGAGCTGAGTGCAGGAGGCACCCAGAGCTTGCCAGGCTGTGGCCCGCCTCCTCCGTGGACCTCCCCAGCTTGTCCGCGAGCCCTGGAGACAGGAGCAGGAGCGCCTTCTCCAGGGCTGCTGAGCTGCCAGCATCACCGTGAGCCAGGCGGTGAAGGTTTCTGAGCAGGGGATGCAGAGCCCTGACCCGACTGGATGCTGCACCCCACGATGTCCCTTCCTGGCAGGTAGGTTCTTTCTTCACTTGTTTTTCGAAATTTGGTAAAAGAACATTTCAACCTTCGACTGTTCTTCAGGGTATACAGATGGTAGTGGCTTAGCCGGGATTCGAAGCAAGCCTGTGTGATTCCAGAGCTCGTGCTCTGGACTCTGGCGCCTCCTTATCATATATGCTTCATGTGTTACTTTTTCTTTTGTTTCTTGAAGTCCTTATGATACTTAGCCCTAAGTGCCATACCTGTAATGAACACATCCACTGCCCTGTAGGAGGTGTTCTTTTGTTCAACGCGTGAATTGGTCATCCACCACACTGGGTTCTAATCTCAGAAGATAGGTCAGGGACCACCAGTTGTCAGCATAGCACCATCCCACATTTCTAATTGAGGCTTGGAGCCTAGATTTTTCCCTTTGGTCTAGTTTGAAGGATCCAGGTAGGTAAAGCTTATATTCTAGATAAATCATGGGCTATCCTGAAAGGAATTCATCAATGAATTATTCTGTATGGATTAGAAGCCAGTTTCTCTGGCCTTCCTGGAGTATATCCAGTAAGGCATCTCATTCATGTCTAGAAAGCAAATATATCATTTATTGCAACTTCAGCGTGGAGCGATGTATTGGTTTAAAATAAAGTACGAGCAACACAATTTGGTCATTGTGAGTATGCCGGCTGGGTCCACTCTTTACTACACATATGTAACTCTAGAGCTTCTTATGCCCCATAGAGGAGACATACTCTTGTGTGTCTAGGACAAGGGAAACATGTGTTGTTATTCAGGAGCTGGAAGCTACAGCATGACAGGAAAGAATTGAAAAATCCTGGTCTTGGTCTACACGTCACTTTACCTTGTCCGAATCTTGTTTCTTTGGCTTGCTTCATTGGAGTGTTTTCTCTCTCCTGGGACTGACATTGTGTGTTCTGTATCAGGCATGTGACATGTAGAAGTTTCAGAACCCAGAATCATATAGATCAGTAAAAATCTATATATTTTTGTTTAAAATCTATTTAAAATCACACTGGGCATAATTCATATATTCCAAAAGTAGTTTGACCCTCTGCTCACGAGATTCTTTTTATGGTATGTCGAAGCAAATTTGGACTTCCATCCCCAATAAACTTTGAGGTTGGAGGACACAAAAGCTTTTGCTCAGACCTAAATTCTGTCTGAAAAAAAAAGGGTAACTATTATAAGCCCTTTCTAACCTCTCCAGGAGCAGAAATGATTTACAGCTATGGCATTGAACCATAATTTCTTGATCTCGTTTGAGAAGAGTTCAGTAAGAAACAGTGTCTTGATTTTTGTTCGTTGGTTCCCTGTTTTCTTGTCTTGCGTGCCAACAATCCACTGTAATACGTGAGTGAGTATGGCAGCAGGCCGAGTGTTCCCTGGAGCTCATTAAATGAACGTGTTTTCCTGAAATGACTTTTGTCTCCTTGTTTTCAGCCCCTCTTCTTTCCTCTGTCCTTTACTATAACCAGGGCTCAGCAAAAGCTGACTGGCTTTGTGCAGACCCTACTTAGGGTAGTCTTTTCTTCATTATTTTATTCACGGCCCCTCCATTTCATTGTTTGCCTTCTCGAAATGTGTTGAAATCTTTCTGTGGTTGATGACTTCCACAATGTCTTGGCTCTTATTGGTTGATTAATTTGGGTATTTCTACAGTTTTATTTAAACCTGGTTTCAGGAGGACCAGAAAGTAAATATATTTCCTAGTCTGCCATCTTGAGCTGAAAATCCCTGTGGATTTTAGCATCCAATGTTCCCATGGGTAAAAAACCCAACCTTGGCCATTAATAGATGTACACTCAAGATTTCAGCTTTTCTTGAGCAATCACTAAGGATTTAATATGCGGTCACTTCTAATGGGAAAATAGTAACTATCTCATGGCGTTGATTTGAGGATTAACTTAGATAATGGACAAGAAAATGCTTGGTAAGGTTTTAAAAGCTATAAAAAATGTTTTTTGTTATTATTTGATTTGTTGCTATTTCAACTTTAGCTGACAGTTGTTTGTGACCTTGCTTATGTGAGAAAATGCCTTCTGGTTTATTGTTTTGAAAGCCAGATTATATTTTTCAATAGCTCAATGGAAATGGCATCATTTGTGAAGTTGAAGGGTGAAGGCATAAATGTTTCTTGACATTTGAATCAACTATTGGTCTTCTGGGGCTTGTCCTTATTCTCCTGCAGTCTCTAATCAACATGGCATCCAGAGAGATCCTGTTAAAACGTAAGTCAGATCATGTCACTCCAGGCTCTTCAGTGGCTTCTTCACAGGAAAAGCAAAGTCCTCAAAGTGCCTCCACAGCCCTAGAAATCTGGGCCTCTGTTTCCTCTCTGACTGTTTCCTTCTCCTCTCCACTTTGCTCCCTCTGTTTTCCACACACTGACATCCTTTCTGCTCCTTGGATACTCCAAGCCCACTCTTGCCTCATTGCCTTTCCATCTGACTGTTCCCTCTGCTTGTACTATTCACTTCCCAGATATGCACCTTGCTCCCTCTCACAACCTTAGGTTCCCTCTTAAATTTTATCTTCCCCAGAAAGCCCTCAGTGATCACTTAGTTTCAGATCGCAGCCTCCTCCTACCAGCTAACAATCTCCATCCCCCTTCCCCGCTTGCTGTTTTTCTCCAGCACTTACCTGATATACTAGTTATTCTACCCATTTATTCAATTTTTATTTACGTATTTACACTTACGATTTTATATTTGCTTCTTTACTTTTGTCTCTCCCCTCAGCTCGAGAGAGGCTATATTCATCTGTGTTAATCACTGCTGTGTTTCCTGAACATGCCTAGAAAACATACTGAAGAAGGGTGCCTGAAATTTGGTAAGGGAGCCATCAGTTTCCTTGGCTGAATGAAGAAATATGCTCATAAATTAATGAACAAATCTCTGGGGTTTCTGAATTAAGGACTAATGGGAAGAGGAAGGCAAATGGTTGGGACAGGGTACTGCAAGAAGGAGTATTTGGAGTACTCTGATAGCTCTCCTAATAGATAACATTTTGTTCATTTAAATAGTTTTAACGAGAGAGCTGGGAACTAGGGACACACAGCATCGAGGTTTTATAATGCATTCTGTAGAGTTCTTTTCGAGTGTGTTCAAATATCATTGAAAATATATGCATGCATATAAACCTCTGTTACTTTATTTAGTGCTTTACAAGAGCCCCTCAAGGAAGGGGTAGTAGCAACTATCAGTATCCTTCCTTTATGATGAGCTTAATTTATTCAAAATTACATCCTAATTTATTTGTAACTGTGAAACTAGACTTAGTTATTTAGTAGACCCTCCCTAGAAACCTATGACGTTAATAAAACCAGCAAAAATGTGTTCAGGTTCCAGTGATACACACACTACAGACTCAATTATGTGTCATCCATTTTAATGAAGGGAAGAAGTGATTTAACAAACACAGAGCAAACAAACAGAATATGAAGGTTTGTCCTCCATTAATATTAGTAATGGATAAAGTGGGCTCCAACGCCTTCAACGTAGCTTGAGACCCATCATCTCTGTGTCATGGGAAGGGGGATGCTCGGCCAGGATGTCTTTCTGTGTCACTGAGAAAATTTTCCGTAATGTATAACGATACTTACTGAAACGGATATGGGGCATTTGGGTAATTAGGAATCCGTTAGCATATTTTTCCGGAAGCCTTGACTACGAAACGAAGATAGTAGATTTGGACACTTGCAGCTATGCAGAAGTTGTTTGGGTATTCATCTTTATGCCGAATGAAGTAAGCTTATTTCATCTCTGCAGCTTCCCATATACCATTTTCCCACCTCTGTTTTGTGTTTGGAAAGACTTTTAGAAATTAAAACTCAAGTTAAAAAGTGAGTGACGGGCTTCCCTGGTGGCTCAGTGGTTGAGAGTCCGCCTGCCGATGCAGGGGACACGGGTTCGTGCTCCGGTCCGCGAAGATCCCACATGCCGCGGAGCGGCTAGGCCCGTGAGCCGTGGCCGCTGAGCCTGCGCTCCGCAACGGGAGAGGCCACAGCAGTGAGAGGCCCGTGTACCGCAAAAAAAAAAAAGAAAAAGAAAAGAGAGTGAGTGACAACTTAAATGATATATGGAATATTTTGCTGACTTAGAAGAGCATGCAGAATTAAATATGACCCAGTTGAAATGTTAATTTTATTTTAATGTGTATATTGGGGTGGAGTCTTAAAGGTGCCAGAAAACAAGCATTCACCCATCCTGTTTGGAAGTGCAGCACACAGGCACCTTCAGTTACCAGTTCTGTTCACTCCACAGAATCATCTTGGGAAAACATACTGTTTTTTAGGTACCTGGTGTATATCTTAACCAGTTTGAAGAATTTCCCAAATACCTGTTAATATGTAGTTCTCCGATTCCAATCTTGCCACGTCCTGTACCAGTGACACAGCACATAGGAGTTTTATTTCTCTTTCTTTCTCTGGGTTGTTGAGAACCCAACGAAAGAACAATGGAATGGCATCAAAGAGATCAGGGTTCTTGACTCAGATTTACCATAAAATAATAGTGTCCTCTTGGGAAAATTATAGTTGTTCTAGGCCCCTTTCCTTTTCTTTACTTTGACAGAGCTGCACTAGATGACCCCAAGTAACACTGCGCTCTTTGCAGTAGTAGCTTAGACGTTATTGGTTTTCTGAAACAAATGAAGACAGTGACACAGGAAACTGTGCAACATCTCTGTAACGATGTTTTCTTAGAGTTGCCTCCATTTTTCAGATGATAAGATGGCTGAGCACAGAAGTAGGTGTTTTGACCAGAGGTTCCAGAGTAGAGGGAACTGAACCACAAGTTTCCTTCATTCCTGAAGCTCACTTAGCCAAAACATAGGCTTCTGAATATTAAGCTGTAAAGCATATTATCAGTGTGCTTTAAAAGAAGCGGTTCTTCTAGGATTTCTAATTAATAGCAGGCGGTTTTGAAATTCTTAGAAGATCATCGAATTTTGTGAGATTTACAGCTCTATTTTCCTGTCAAGCAAGTTGTATCAGTGCCAGACAATCATCTGAGCTTCTGGATGCTTCTCTGAACCTCTTGAATTTTTCTTCTTGCTATCTGAAATTCATGCCAGATAAGCCTTTTTGTAGAGAGCGTGTACAGACTTGTCTATTTTCATATACGAAAGCGATGCAGTGAGCCAGGTCGGGGGTTAAGCCCTCATTCTCAGAGTGGTATTGAGCTCCTGGTGAAATGTAATCCTCATTTCCTCAGAATAGAAAAGCAGTTATCTCACGTTTTTAATGCCATTAACTCTTTATACATTTATGTATAATACATATATTTATTGTACCTACGAGGTGTGCTCTCTTTGGGAAGTACAAAGCTATTTGAGACGTAAGTTGTTCATTTTTTTGTTTTCCCACAAATACTGTGACCCTTTGAGCAGGAAGGTCTGTGTTTTACTAACATCTAGAACAAGCAGCTAACACGGTGTCTAAGATGTAGTCAATAAATATGAAATAGGTAAATGAACACATTTTTAAGGAAGGGCCAGGGCATGAACAAATAGAAAATTTTCATTTTCAGTCACAAAGCCACAACAGACATAAAAATGATACAGACAACAAGTGCTACGGTCATTCAAAGAAGGCATAGAATAGATACAACAAGGATCTCCCCTATGGCACAGGGAACTGTACTCAATATTTTGTAATAACTTATAAGGGAAAAGAATCTGAAAACGGAATCACTGCGCCGTACACCTGAAACGGACACGACATTGTAAATCAACTATATTTCAATTAAAAAACAAACAAACAGACAACAGCAACAACAAAAACCCAAAGAGGTCATAGAAGTTCTTATGAGATTCCCGAAGAGAAGAGAAGCCAAATGAGGACGGGAGAGGCGGCTTTTGAATCCGTTCAGAGGAGAAGTCACAGAGGAACTAGTCATTGATCTGAACTTGAGATTAAGATTAAGATGAATTAATCTGAATTAATTAAGATTGCAACACAGGGATATTACAGATGAAGGTAATCACATAAACTTACTATACTGAAACTTGCAGAGGTTATGAGTGTTGTTCAAGATCCCAAAGCAAGTGCATTGTGGAATCAGAATTTTAAGTGAGGCCTGATGAACTAAAAACAAACCAACACAGAAACAAGCCCTTCCTGTGACACCACGTTGCCTTTGAAGTCGTTTTTTTTGGTGGGTTGGCAGAAACTGGTTCCAGTGTTTCTTGCAGGAATGACTGGCCATAGGACTGGGCGTCGTAGCTTCCTGCCAGGCGGCCGAAGGTCGCAGGCAGGTGGGTCACTGGGACACACGCGGAGGGGCTCCTGGCCGGCCCCCTGGCCGCTCAGTGCCCCTGCCCCAGAGCGGGGGTGGGGGCCTCAAAGCAGCCTTGTCTGAGTCCCCTGCCACTAGAGAGAGTATTGGCCCAACACTTGTAGAAAACGGGGACCTTGCTGGCAGTTCAGTGGAGGGACACAAATAAATCTTTGCCGACTTTCTGCTGAAGCTCACGAGGGCTCACTCCTAAGCCTCTTACAAGGCCAGCTGCCGAGGCTGCGAGAGATGAGTCAGGGCTCTCCCTCCACCACGGGGAGATCGCTGGTTAAAGCGCTCACGAGGGAGTGAACCGCGTGTCCGCACCGACACGCATGGGCAGACCTCGTCGATGCCTTCTGTCCGGGGTACGAAGCCCTCTCCTGCCTCTTCCAGGCTCTCTAGAAAGCATGTGCAGAGCCTCCCACTCCACCCTCGGACTCCGTGGGCCACAGCTGGAGGGACCAGCCAAGGAGCCGTGGCAGGAGGAGGCCAGAGGGCAGCGGGCCTCGGCCGGAGCCCGTCAGTCGGTCCCCATTCACACACCACCAGACGATCCTCTTGACCTGGGCAGTAGCCGCCAACCGACCGCTAAGGTGAGCCCGGCGCGCGCTTGGCTACCTGGCATGGCTGGGAACCCCAGGATCTCCTGGCAGAGGCGGGCATTCTCCTGGGCCGGGTCCGCGGGCGTCTGCGTGTGCAGGGCCTGAACCACCTTGGCCAGGACGATCTGGCACAGGTTGAAGAGGCCTGGGGCGTGGGAGGAAGGAGACGGGGGGCTGGCACCGTGTCCAGGCCGCGCTTGCCAGCCGGGCAGACCGGAAGCCCCCTTCCCTTCCCTCGGTCCGGCCGCATCTGGGTTGGCCTCCCGGGACTTGATGAGCTTGTCCAGCAGCTCCTGAGGGACGGTGCTGCCCGTGCCCCACCAAGACTGGCAGCAGCGCCAGGGCCTCACAGGGCACGGCGCCCCCGGCCCCAGAGCCTTCCCTCTGGTTCTCATCACCGGCTGTCACCAGACTTGCATGCAACGTGCTTTTCTTTTCTCTTGTCTTCTTTACGTCCCTCAGCCACGCAATGCGGTGAAGCCCTGACGCTCGCTGCCGCGTCGGTACACCCTGAGAACACGATGCTCAGCGAGCAAAGTCATACACAGAAGGACACACAGGGCGTGACCCCACTGAGGAGAAACGTCCAGAGCAGGTAGATCCACAGAGTCAGCGAGTGGGTTCCTGGTTGTCAGGGGCTGGCGAGGGGACGGAGTGATAGCTAAGGGCGTGAGGGACATTTTCGGGATGATGGAAATGGTCCAAAGCAGTAGTGACGTCTGTACGGCTCAGTAAACTGTCCCCACACGCCCCGGTGCAGCCTGTGAGAGCATCGCTCTCAGGATGAAGGGCTGACCACAGGAAGACTGAACGAGCAGTGGGTCCTGGGCCCAGACTCTCAGCTGGCGCCCCCCCACGTGGGGAAGTCACTGGGACTTGCTGAGCCTCCACGGAGACTGGCAGCAGCCCCCGAGCTCACAGGGCACTGCGCCCCCGGCCCCAGAGCCTTCCCTCTGGTTCTCATCACCGGCTGTCAGCAGACTTGCAGGCAACGTTCCTTTCTTTTCTTTTGTCTTTTTTAAAGGCAACTCTTGAGTACATGTATTTAACATGCAGGGAACCAGCCCTGACTCCTTGATCTGGGTCTTCCAGCCTCTAGAGCCTCGAGGACATCCATTTCCGTTATTTACGCGCCCAGTGCCTGGGGTTTGATGATGGAAGCTGACACCGAGGGCGTCACCACGTGTGGGGTGATGTCAGTGAAAGAATCCCGTGGCGAGGGCCTGCCTGAGGACCACGCATGCCCGGGCCCTCCCCGCCCCCGCCTGCAGCCCTGCGCCTGGGAGCGGAGCTGGTGCATCGCATGCCCGACGTCGTGGAAGTTGGTCTCCCGCTCATCATGCCGCAGCAGGGAGGGCAGGTTGGGCGTAGGCTTGGCGAAGTTGGCCACCATGGCCGCGATGGCGACCTGGCAGCTCCCATCGTGCTGTAGGCAGGCCGAAGCAGGCCGCGTGCCCGGACTTCCCCACCCTGCGGAGGGACGTGGATGGGGCCCCGCTTCCACAGAGGAGCCCCGGCCCACGGCCGACAGGTTCCCCCACCACGCACGCACCGAGGATAGAGGTCAGGTAGAACTTGCCGATGGATGACCTTGCCCGAGGCCGCGTCCCAGACCGTTTAGAGCCTCACGTCTTCGTGACACGTGCTCGTGCCCTCCTCCAGGTCGAAGGTCAGCCCCAGCAGCTCCTGGGAGATGCCCAGCAGCCCGCGTGTGACTGCCTGCACGGGGAAAGACTCCTTGAGCAGGTACTGGTCCACGTGGTAGCGCGTCTCCTCCCCCTGGTTCATGTAGTAGCGCAGGTCCCAGGCGTTGATGGGGCCGTCAAAGTGCAGGCCCCGCCTCTGGCACTCGGCCTTCTTTAGCTCCAGGATCACGGCCGCTCCTGCTCCCCGAGGGGCTTCAGCTTCTGGGCCAGCTCACCTGCGGGCGGAGGGGAGAGGCTCGGCTACGTCCCTGGGGCGGCCCCCCAGCCACCCCCGACCCTGCGCCCCTCGAGGCAGAATGAAGGGTCTGGGATGGTGACCCCCAAGGGCTGACACAGTGGGGTCTCAGGCAGCACCACGTCCGGTCAAGGTCCGCCTGACCCCGTCCCCACTGGGACTCAGGGGGAGGCGGTGTTACCTAGGACAGTGGCCACCACCTGGCTGGTCTTGTCCGTGTTCATCTCCAGCACAGAGTCGGCATGGTGCGGAACCCCAGCAGGCGGGACTTCAGGGCCTGCAGCCTCACCAGCTCCCTGAGGATCACGCAGTTCTCCTGGAAGCCAGAGACGGAAGGCGCTGGGGACCGAGGGCCACGCCCTCCCCACGGGCCCCGGGCCAGGTCTCTGCAGGCGGGCAGGGCTCCCAGGCCACTGGCGGGCACAGCCAATCCCCCTCCCTCCTCCTCCTGGCCCGGATTTCTAGACACTTTGGTGCTGTCCTAACACGTGGCCTTTATTAACACAGGTCCTTTTGGAAGCAGAAACGGCATGAACGTGATGGGCTCTAAGGCCAAGGGCAGGAAGAAATGCGGCCAGGCTCTCCAGGAGCCACCAAGGGGCCTCCCCGGGCTCAACAAGACAAACACGGCTGCCGTGCAGACAGTAGCTCAACCCCACGGCGCCCGAACACCCAGCCCCTGGACGGTGAGACACCTGTTGCTGCAGGTGGCCCGTGGCTCACTGATGAGGCCCGGCCCCAGGCGTACGCCACCTTCTCGGGGGCCACCTCTCCGGTCTGCAGTGGGGTTCTCCTGGGAGCCCCCCGTCACCACAGCACCAGCGTGGCCTGTCTGTAGCCCAAGAAGGTGGGGACGCAAGACTGTCCCCCGTGCCCCCCGCATCCCCCGCGAGGCCGAGCGAGCACCAGTGGTGTCTGCGGGGAAGGTGAAGGGCTCACGCACAGCCCCCATCTACAGAAGCACAGACTGCAGCCACATGCGCTATGGAACAAACACAAGTGTCCATGCAGGACCCGATGTCTGAATGTCAAGGCCATGCCCGGGCCACAGTGAGAAGGTGCATCCCCCATGCAAGCCACAGAGAGGGGATGGGGGGGTCCATCTGCGATTCTGAGCTCATCGGGCATCACCCCAGAGGGAGAGGGAGAGGGAGAGGGAGAGAGGTAGACAGAAGTACAGAGGGAGAGAAAGAGAGAGGGAGGGAGAGACGTCTCTCCCTTCCCTGGGGGTTCTCTAGTGCAGCCAAGGCTGAAAACCACGGCATTTTGGGAGATGGGTCCTCGTGGAAGAGTTAAATAGTCGCTCATGGCATTATCGACACATACTAAAAAAGGCCCCAAATCTTGGGGAGTCAGGGAGGGGAGTGTCGGCTGCCTCGTAAACGAGGAGAGATTGGGCATCAGAGGAGGTGCCTGTGCAGCCTGCGCCCAGGGCCCCGCAGACTTCATCTCCCAGCGGTGGTCCTGGGCTGGAAGTCAGCGGGGAGGTCAGGCTGTCCAAGCATCAACGTTGACTTCAGGGCTGATCTAAAAGGCGCCTGGTGTTTGTTGAAGCAGAAAAAGGAGAAAGCAGTAGGGAGTGGATGGCAGTGGGAGGGGGAGGGAGCCCCCCTCCTCAGCACTTCTACCGCTCTCCCTCTCTCTCTCTCTCTCTCTCTCTCCCCTTTCTCCCTCTCTCCCTCTACCTCGCTGCCTCTCACTCTCCCTCTCCCTCCATCTCTCCCTCTGCCTCTCTCCCTCCCTCTCTCCCTGTCCCTCTCTCTCTCTCCCTCTTTCCCTCCCCCTCTCCCTCTCCCCCTTTCCCTCTCCCTCTCCCCTTCTCCCTCTCTCCCTTCCTCTCTCCCTGTCCCTGTTCCCCTGTTCCGCACGCTCTGGCTCTACCTCTTTCCCTCTTCCTCTCCCTCCACCTCCTTCCCTCTCTGGAGAGGGAAGGAGGTGGAGGGAGAGGGAGAGAGAGATGGAGAGGGAGGGGGGAGAGGGAGAGAGAGGGTGGAGAGGGAGAGAGTGATGGAGGGAGCGAAAGATGTCTCTCCCTCCCTCCCTCTCTCCCTCCCTCTCTCCCTCTCCCTCCCTCCTTCTCCTCCCTCTCCCTCTGGCTCCAACTCTCCTCCCTCCATCTCTCCCTCTCCCTCACTCCCTCCCAGAGAGGCAGAGATAAGGCAGAGGGAGAGAGGAAGAGGGAGAGATGGAGGGAGAGGGAGAGGGAGGGAGAGGGAGAGAGGGAGAGGGAGAGAGGGAGAGGGAGGGAGAGGGAGAGAGGGAGAGGGAGAGAGGGAGAGGGAACTAGGTCTCTTCCTCCCTCCCTCTCCCTCTCTCCTCCTTCTCTCCCTCTCTCCCTCTCCCTCTCTCTCTCCCTGTCCCTGTTTCCCTGTTCCAGTCTCCCTCTGCCTCTCTCCCTCTCCCTTGTCTCTGCCTCTCCCTCCATCTCTCCCTCTCTGAGAGGGAGTGAGGGCGAGGGAGAGATGGAGGGAGAGGGAGTGAGGGCGAGGGAGAGAGGGAGGGAGAGGGAGGAAGAGGAAGAGTGGAAGGGAAAGGGCGAGGGAAGGAGAGGGGGAGACGGAGGAGAGAGGGAGAGGGAGGGAAGAAGAGACCATTTTCCCTCTCCCGCTCTCCCTCTCTATCTCTCTCTCCCTCTGTCCCTCTCTCTCTTCTTCTCTCCCTCTCCCTCCATCTCTCCCTCTCCCTCTCTGTCTCTCCCTCCATCTCTCCCTTTCTGGGAAAGAGTGAGGGAGATGGAGACATGGAGGGAGAGGGAGGAGAAGGAGAGAGGGAGGGAGAGAGGTGTAGAGGGAGAGAGGGAGAGACGTCTTCGCTCCCTCCCTCTATCCCTCTCTCCCTTTCCCCCCTCTCTCTCCCTCTCCCCCTCCCTCTCCTGCTCTCCCTCTCCCTCTTTCCCTCTCCCTCTCCCTCCACCTCCTTCCCTCTCTGGAGAGGGAAGGAGGTGGAGGGAGAGGGAGAGCGGAACAGGGAAACAGGGACAGGGAGAGAGGGAGGGAGGAAGAGACCTCTTTCCATCTCCCTCTCACCCCCCCTCTCCCTCTCCTCTCCATATCTCTCTCCCTCCCTCTCCCTCTCCCTCCATCTCTCCCTCTCCCTCTCTCCCTCTCCCTTGTCTCTGCCTCTCTATCTCTCCCTCTCTGGGAGGGAGTGAGGGAGATGGAGAGATGGAGGGAGTGGGAGAGTTGGAGGGGGAGAGAGGGAGGGAGGGAGAGAGGGATAGAGGGAGGGAGCGAGAGAGGGATAGAGGGAGGGAGGGAGTGGGATAGAGGGAGGGAGGGAGGGAGTGAGAGGGAGGGAGGGAGGGAGGGAGGGAGGGAGGGAGAGAGACGGTCTTTCGCTCCCTCCCTCTCTCCCTCTCTCCCTCTCACCCCTCTCTCTCCCTCTCCCCCCTCCCTCTCCTGCTCTCTCTCCCTGTTCCTCCACCTCCTTCCCTCTCCGGAGAGGGAAGGAGGTGGAGGGACAGGGAGAGGGAAAGAGGTAGAGGGAGAGCGTGCGGAACAGGGAAACAGGGACAGGGAGAGAGGAAAGAAGAGAGGGAGAGGGAACGGGGGAGGCAGGAAGAGGGAGGGGGAGGAGGGAGAGAGACGGGGGAGAGCGAGGAGGTAGAGGGAGAGGGAGGGGAGAGGGAGAGGGATGGGGAGAGCAAGGGGGAGACGGAGGTGGAGAGGGAGTTGGGAGAGGGACAGGGAGAGGGACGGGGAGGGGGGAGAGGGAGGGGGGAGGGAGAGAGGGAAAGAGAGAGACGCAGAGGAAAGAGGGAGAGGGAAGAGAGAGAGGGACAGAGGGAGAGGGAGAGAGGGAGGAGGAGAGGGACGAGAGGAAGCAGGGAGAAAAGAGAGAAAGAACACACCATCTACATTTCTGTCAAATGACACCGGGGATCCTTACACAACCAGGAGAAAATAACACAGCGAGGCTCTTTCTCAGCTGGAACTGGAACTGCAGATGGGGCCAAACACCACCAGGGTGGCCACACATGTCCAGCTGCCGCCCCAGCCCCCTGAGTCTGGTCACCAGGGCTCTGAGTGTTTGCTCCAGGGACCTGGGGTTCACCCTGTCACCCTGGAGGTCGGGCCTAGACAGCATGGCCCCGGGCTGGACACATAGAGAGAAAAGCATCCCCACAGGCCAGCTTGTGCGAGCCGATTCAGCTGCCAGATTTTAGAGGCCCGGGATCACCGTGTGGCCCATGAAAGCCAGGAGCCAGGAGGGTCTTGCATCGGGATTCCTGTCCGTTGGACTGGAACGTTTATGTAAGGAGTCTTGGAAACAGTGGTAACAAGACTGAATTCGAACGAGCTTTAGGATATTATGGACCACTCCGAAGTGTGTGGGTTGCTAAAAACCCTCCCGGCTTCACTCTTGTTGAAAATGAAGATCCCCGAGATGCAGCGGATGCTGTCTGAGAAGTAGACGGGAGAACACTCTGTGGCTGCCGAGTAAGAGTGGACCTGTCGAATGGGGAAGGGAGAAGTCGAAATCGTGGCCGCCTCCTTCTTGGGGTCGTCGCCCTCGAGATGATTATCGGAGGAGGAGTCCTCCCCCTCACCACAGATCTCCAAGACGGAGAAGTTTCTCCCGCAGCCGGAGCAGGTCCCTTTAGTAGATATAGGAGAAGAGAGAGATCACTGTCCCAGGAGAGAAATCGCAAGCCGTCCCGATCTTTCTCTAGGTCTCCTAGCCGATCCAGGTCAAATGAAAGGAAATAGCAGACCACTTTGCAAGAGGAGTGGTGCACAGGAAATACCTTCATTTGACAGGAGTATGTACAGAAAATTCAAGTTTCGTTTGAGACTTCCGAAGCTTGATGCACTTTTTAAATGTTTTAGCTGTTCCCGTTTGTTTGTCTCTTGGGACAGTGACACATAAAGGTGTCATTCTCTGTGGTTTGAAATGGGTCATATGAGGCATGTAATATGAAGAATTGTTTCTTTACAATGTTCTCTTAAGCAGAATTGAATTTGCTTTGAATTTTTGGTCTTGCCTAGACTGATAATAAAACTCTAACTCCTGCCCACCTAAAGTGTGATGTTTATCATTATGGAAACAACACTGGCAAACATTAAAAAGACTTTCTGTAGCTGGGATATGGTATGCAGCTGTAGTCAAGCAAGCAGTCTTTAAAAGGTACTGTGAACACAAGCCAGCAGGTAGAAATGAAAGCCGCACCCTTACCCTAGATTAGAGGTTTAAGAATTCCACTAGTCTTCACACTGGACAAGAGGTTGTCCAGTGAGTTTAGCATCTAAGAAGTTTCAAGGAAGTTAGTTAACCTTTGAGTTAGGTCATAAGTCCCCTCTGTGATTGCTGTACATGAATACATAGCTCTTTGTAAAGTTTTTTGGAAGTTGAGATTATCAAGATACCAATGTCCTGCCAGATAAAGAGTATATTGTAGAGCTGAACTTTGAGTTACTGTGCAATTTTTTTTTTCATGCTGTCATTTGTAATATGTTTTGTGAGACTCCTTGGGATTAAAGTTTTGGTTCCAAACGGAACAAAGAAAACAAAAAAAGGATCCACCTGCCAATGCAGGGGACCCGGGTTCGAGCCCTGGTCCGGGAAGATCCCATGTGCCGCAGATCAACTAAGCCCGTGGGCCACAACTATTGAGCCTGCGCTCTAGATCCTGGGAGCCACAACTACAGAAGCCCGCACATCTAGAGCCCGTGCTCCGAAACAAAAGAAGCCACTGTAATGAGACGCACGTGCCCGCAGCAAAGAGGAGCCCCTGCTCACCACAACTAGAGAAAGCCTGTGTGCAGCAATGAAGACCCAACGCAGCAAAAAAAAAAAAAAAGACGCTACTGGCCAGGTGATCAAGGGTAAAATTGTTTGTCACAAGTCCCGTTGATGGTGTGTATCCTTGATGTGTGTATCCTTAATGGTGTGTATCCTTGATGATGTGACCTGAGGAGAATGACATTTTTATCTCTGTCTGGATCTTCTGCCCCAAACCCCATTACTCCAGCCCAACCATAAGAAAAACATCAGAAAACCAACAAATTGAGGGACAAAATACCTGACCAGTCGTCCTCAATACTTTCAAGGTATCAAAACCCAGGGACGTCTGAGAAATGTCACAGCCCAGAGGAGACTGGGACAGAAAAAGGGTGTTAGGGGAAAGCTAGGGAAATTCTAATAAAGTGTGGACTTCAGTTAATAATAACGTATCCATCTCGGTTCCTTAGTTGGATAAGCATGTCGTACTAACGTACTAAAGTACTAACGTGTTGGAAATAGGGGTACTGGGTCGGGGGTCCACAGCACTCTGCACACTCTGTACAGATCTTTGCAACTTTTTTGTAACTCTAAGCTATTCTAAAATTAAGCAACTACTAAACAGAGATAAGAATGTTATTTCCCTGATTTGAACATGGCTGAGTTTGTTTTCATGGTCACATTTGTGCTATCTGGATGTGTTTTGGAATCAGTAGCAAAGGAGAGTTGCCAGCCCCTGGGAAGATGCGGCTGGTTTGCAGGTGGCTTGCTCTGGAGCTGAAGACCACGGTGGGAAGTCTGCAGCCTCGGGCTGCACTTAGAACCATGGGAGGGGATGGGCCAGCTCAGTTAGGGATGGAACCTATAAATAAAACTTTTTCTTTTCCATTATGGCTTATCACAGGATATTGAATATAGTTCCCTGTGCTAGACAGTAGGACCTTGTAGCTTATCCATCCTATATTTAATAGTTTGCTTCTGCTAACCCCAAACTCCCAATCCAACCTCCCTCACTCTTTCTCCCTCTTGGCAACCACAAGTCTGTTCTCTATGTCTGTGAGTCTGTTTTTGTTTCGTAGACAAGTTCATTTGTGTCGTATTTTAGATTTCACATATAAGAGAGATCATATATGTGTCTTTCTCTTCTGACTTACTTCACTTAGTATGATAATCTCTAGGTCCATCCACGACGTTGCTGCAAATAGCATTATTTCATTTTTTTTATGGCTGTATATATTCCATTGTATATATGTACCACATCTTCTTTATCCATTCACCCATCAGTGGACATTTAGGTAGCTTCCACATCTTGCCTATTATAAATAGTGATGCAATGAACATTGGGGTACATGTATCTTTTCCCTTTCTTTCTTTCTTTCTTTCTTTCTTTCTTTCTTTCTTTCTTTCTTTCTTTCTTTCTCTCTTTCTTTCTTTCTCTCTTTCTTTCTTTCTCTCTCTCTTTATTTTTTTGTCACACAGCATGTGGGATCTTAGTTCCCTGGCCAGAGATGGAACCCATGCTCCCTGCACTGGAATCACAGAGTCTTAACCACTAGACCACCAGGGAAATCCCAGTGGTGTATGTATATTTTTGAATTAGTTTTCTCCAGATCTATGCCCAGGAGTGGAATTGCGGGACCCTATGGCAGCTGTATCTGTTCTCTGCACGTCTCACATCAACCGCCTGCACTCCAATCCTTGCTCTCAACATCATCTTCGGGGAACACAACCTGCGACAGGGACCTTGACAAGAAGAAATGGCTCAGGGAAAAGCTAGCTGCACAGGGAGGAGATAGAGGCCATCGACCCTGGGGTGTGGCGGGGAGAGTGGGCACAGAGATTGGTCATTTCATCCCTGATACTCAGCCCTCCTGGCTGCCCCACTCTAGGTCACCTCGGGATACAGAGGTGACCCGGTTAGAGTCCCAGCCTGTGCAGGAATCTCGGGGCACCAGCGGGTCTGAATAATATTAGTGCAGGGTCTCCCCCATGGCACTGGGGTTATTTGGGGCGGGTCATTCTCTGCTGGGGGCCCCTCTTGGGCACTGTGTGGGGTTCAGCAGCATCCCTGTCCCCACCCATTTGATTCCAGGGTCCCCTCCCCCCCAGTTGTGACAACCACAGATTTTCCCCAGACATCACTGAAGAACTGGGGGAGGCGGAAGCAGGATGGCCCTGGGTGAGGACAGCTGTGTTGAAGCAACCAGCTTGGCTTAGGGCAAGGTCTGCCCCAATCCCGTCAGGGCCTGCATTTAGAACTGCCCCTTCTCTCTCCCACCTCCCATGCCCTGCAGTGGTCTCCGAGACATCATCCCCATGTAAGAAATCACACCTTCTCAGTTTACTGTCCCCAGCACCTAGAAGAGTGTCTGCTATGTAGTAGATGCTTCATTAAATACTTGCTGAATAAAGGAGTTGAATAAAGGGATGAGTGGATGAATGAATGAAGGTTACCATGGAAGGAGGGGCGAGATTCCCTTTCTGGCTCTCGGGGGTTGGGATATCAAGTGAAAGATCCATCCTAAATAGGCTGACCAGCCTTCTGGGCTTCCCCGGAAATGAGGGTTTCCGCACAGTTCCAGCGCTCAAATCTGAGCGGTCCTGGGCAAAGTGGGGGCGGGTGTTGGTCACCCTGTGTAAACACAGTAACAATTCCAACTGCAATAGCAATGGCCAAGGACCTCTACGGTCTTATTGACCAGGCACAGTTCTTTACCTGGTGGGGAAGGGTGGGCCAGAATTGGAATTCCGGTGATCCAGGGTGGGCGGGTGAGGGCACACCCCGGGCTTGTGTAGGGGAGTCCAGGAAGGTTCTGGAGGAAGTGACAGTGACACAGGAGGGAGGGAGGAGTCTAAGGAAGAACGTCCCACACGACAATGTGTGCCAATGGCCCTGGGCCCAAGGTCACACCTGACCGGGGCTTGCTTGTTTTCTTTTTTTCTAATTTACTTTTCCCCACATGGATATGCAATTGTCCTAATGCCATTTATTGAAAACTCCTTGATTTCCTCACTTTCTGTCATATCAAGTTCTCACTTTTCTGTTTCTGGACCTTTATTCTCTACCATAGAGCTATACGTCCCATTCTTGCACCACTAGTGCTGTTTCATCACTATAACTTTATTTTTTATTCATTTATTTCTTTGGCCGTGCTGGCGGCATGTGGGACCTTATTTCCCTGACCAGGCTTTGAACCCGCACCCCTTGCAGTGGAAGCTCGGAGTCTTAATCGCTGGACCTCCAGGGAAGTCCCCAGGGCTTGCTTTGACATCCATCGAATGGTGGCGGGTGGGCACGGGGAGCAGCTGTCTGTGAGCCATCCTGTGTAGAAATGCAGGGTGGGGGGCAGGACAGCTGGAGCTGGAGGGGAAGAGGCGGAGGAGGGAGGGAGGGAGGGAGGGATGGCGGGCGGGCGAGAAACAGAGACAGAGAGTTTCCGGAGACAATAGCTCTGGCCGTGTCCTAGGGCATGAAAGCTGAAAATAGCTCCTAGTGCCGGGAGCCTTGGAGCCGGAGCCTGGGAGTCAGGGTGACTGTCTCTCCTCCCTGGTGTGTTTGTGGGGGGTGGGGGGGCTCTGGACTTCTCAGGCTGGGAATGGGGTTCACGGAGCAGGGACGGAGCAGGGACCTTTCTCTCTGGGACCTCGCGGGCCATCCTTAGCTCACAAAGCTGAGCCACTCCTGGCCCTACGAGTGGGGGGCTTATCCTCCCTGTCCCCTGGATCACACCCCCTCACACACAACTTCCCCTTGTGTGCTCCCAGCAACCAAGAGAATCTCTTTTTAAGAGATTTGGGGGAGGGGGTAAACATACAAACAAGAGCAGAATGGATACTTTTTCCGAATGGGAATGGCTCTGTGTAACCCCATCCCCAGGGTAACCAGAGTCCTGACCTCTAACACCCTTGACGAGTCAGCCTTGATCTGGGCTTGCAGACCCACGGAAGCTTCCTCATCCCCTCCTTCAGACCCCGTCTCTCCCTCGGCGTCTTTCTGAGAGGCACGCGGGGAAGTGGGACTGCTATGCTGTACTGCTGCTAGAACTCCACCTGGGCTCCACCAGGCTCCAGCCCCCCGCCCTGTGCACCTCTCTGTCCCTGAGGCACCTCAACTGGTAGGAGCAGCATCACCTTCCCTCCCGGGACTTGTGACACTTAAGGGAGACAGAGAAAGGAGAAGCGTTTGGCTCCCTCGCTGGCAAAGAGCAGGTGCTCAATTGTCATAAGTGTCCGTATCAGTGAGGGTTCTCCAGACAAACAGAATCCATAGGGTGTGTGTGTATATACACACACACGTACATATATACACGCATACAAAAATATACAGCTGTGTATATATGCAGTACGCATACATATACACATATAGTATATACAATACACAAATACATATATACACACATATATGAAATGCATAGTTTGTATATATACAGTATGTATACACACATATACACATAATATATACAATAGACACATACATATACACATGAAATGCATAGTTTGTATATATATACAGTATGTACACATACATATAACATGCAATATACACAACTAGGTATGTCTATATCATATATACACACAGAAAGATATTTAGGTGTGTATATATACAGTATACATACATAAACATATAATATATGCAATACATACACGTACATATATAGACACACATATACACCTACATATAAAAGCATGTAGAATAAAAATATGTATGTACTGCATGTATAAATTCGTCGTATATATACATACCCATATCATATATAGGATACATACACATACATATATACAATGTATACACACACATACACACCTATATGTAAATATGTGCATGTACATACACATATAAATACATACGCAAGTGTGTATCATTTCCTTTAAAATCAGGAACAAGACAAGGATGTCCACTCTTGCCACTTTTATGCAACAGTTTTGGAAGTCCTAGCCACGGCAATCAGAAAAGAAAAAGCGAATAAATGGACCCAAATTATAAAAGAAGAAGTAAAACTATCACTGTTTGCAGATGACATGATACTATACATAGAAAATCGTAAAGATGCTACCAGAAAACTACTAGAGCTTATCAATGAATCAGTAAATTTGCAGGATACCCAGAAGTCTGTTGCATTTCTACATACTAACAATGAAAGATTGAAAAGAGAAATTAAAGAAACAATCCCATTTACCATCATCTCAAAAGGAATAAAATACCTAGGAATAAACCTACCTAAGAAGACAAAAGACCTGTAGTCCAAAAACTATAAGACACTGATGAAAGAAATCAAAGGTGACACAAACGGATGGAAAGATATTCCATGTTCTTGGATTGGAAGAATATTATCAAAATGACTATATTACCCAAGGCAATCTGCAGATTCAGTGTAATCCCTATCAAATTACCAATGGCACTTTTCACAGAGCTAGAACAAAAAAGTCTTAAAATCTGTATGGAGACACAAAAGGTCCTGAATAACCGAAGCAATCTTGAGAAAGAGAAACAGAGATGGAGCAATCAGGCTCCCTGATTTCTAACTATACTACAAAGCCACAGTCATCAAAACAGTATGGTAGTGGCACAAAAACAGAAATATAGATCAATGGAACAGGATAGAAAGTCCAGAGATAAACCTACACACCTATGCTCACCTAATCTATGACAAAGAAGGCAAGACTATACAATGGAGAAAAGACAGTCTCTTCAATAAATGGTGCTGGGAAAACTGGACAGCTTCATGTAAATTAAAAAAAAAAAAAACTCAACATGGATAAAAGACCTAAATGGACCAGATACTGTATAACTCTTAGGGGAAAACATAGGCAGAATGCTTTGCGACATAAATTTCAGTAATATTTTTCCTTATCTCCTAGAGTAATGGAAATAAAAACAAAAATAAAAAAATGGGGCCTAATTAGACTCAAAAGCTTTTGCACATCAATGGAAACCATAAACAAAATGAACAGACAACCCATAGAATGGGAGAAAATATTTGCAGACAATGTGACCAACAAGGGATTAATCTCCAGAATTTACAAGCAGGTCGTGTGTCTCAATATCAAAAAGCAAACAACCCAATCAAAAAATGGGCAGAAGACCTAAATTGACATTTCTGCAAAGAAGACATGCAGATGGCCAAGAGTCACATGAAATTTGCTCAACATTGCTAAGTATTAGAAAAAGGCAAAGCAAACTACAATGAGATATCACCTCACACCAGTCAGAAAGGCCATCATCAAAAAATCTGCAAACAATAAATGCTGGAGAGGGTGTGAAGAAAAGGGAACCTTCTACACTGTTGGTGGGAATGTAAATTGGTACAGCCACTATGGAGAACACTATGGAGGTTCCTTAAGAAACTAAAAATGGAGCTACCATATGATCCAGCAATCCCACTCCTGGGCATATGTCTGGAGAAAAACATGGTTCGAAATTATACATGCTCCCAATGTTCATGGCAGCACTGTCCACAATATCCAAGACATGGAAGCAACCTAAATGTCCACCAAAAGAGGAATGGATAAAGATGAAGTGGTACATATATACAATGGTATATTACCCAGCCATAAAAAAAGAATGAAATAATGCCATTTGCAGCAATATAGATGGACCTGTAGATTATCATACTAAATGAAGTAAGTCAGACAAAGTCAAATATAATATGATATCGCTTATATGTGGAATCTTAAAATAATGATACAAATGAACTTATTTACAAAACAGAAACAGACTGACAGACTTAGAGCATGAACTTTTGGTTACTGGGGAGGGAGGGGAGGGGGGAGGGAAAGATAGGGAGTTTGAGATTGACACGTACACACTGCTGTATTTAAAATACATAACTAACAAGGACCTACTGTATAGCACAGGGAACTCTGCTCAATATTCCGTAATAACCTAAATGGGAAAGGAAGTTGAATAAGAACTTATACATGTATATGTATAACTGAGTCACTTTGCTGTACACCTGAAACTAACACAACATTGTTAATCAATGATACTCCAATATAAATAAAAATTAAAAAAATAAAGATAATGAGATTCCTTTAAAAAAATAAAACATACACATCTCGACATTAAAATACCGAAAAATATCCCATGTTCCAGAAGGATATCAACAATATATTATTCATATAAAGTTTATAAATTAATAGAAGCCTACTATGTATTTTAATTAACATTATTTATATATGAGTTCATTAAGTTACTCTTTATTAATATTTATATACATTTATATATATTTATAGTAATAACAATATATAAATGGTCTGGTGAATTCCCAAGAAGATGAAAAACATGGAAATTTATAGAAATGAGGGGAATTGTAGAGGAGTAGTTATCTAAAATCTATGAGAGTGAAAGGAACTGTAATTGCTAACTCTAATTTTTCTTCCTTTTTTTTTTTACAGGCATATAAATGCCAATAATTTTTAAAATCTCATAGTTGGTATGTGCCTGAAAGTTACCAGCCATACCTTTTATTTATTTGAATATTATTTTATAAGATGGGAATTAACATTAAAATGGAAACAAAAAAATGTGTAGACATAGATTTTTATAGAGCGAGTTCCATGGAGGCCAATGCAAGGAGGGGAGACATTTTGAGAAAGAATTACTTTGAACTTGACTTGCAAGTTGATAACTGTTGGGGAAGGGAGTTTAATGCAACATAAACTAAGAAATATTATTTTATTTCCTTCTAGCCTTTGAAATGTTTCAACTGAATTTAGTAGTCTAAAACTTGGCACTGAAGAGCTAGTAAATAAAGATATTCATTAAATTCAGCAAATAAGTGGAACCCCTTTTCCACTTGATGACAAGGTAGGTAATCTTCATGCTTCCTGAATTCTCCCTTAGGATTGATATTACTGGAAGTGTGTGTATGTTGGTGTTATGGCCCCACTGGGTCATTACTTTTCTAGTTTCATTACTTCATTTGTTAGATCTGCTCTCAAAGGGTCAGTTTACTGGTTGAGTTTTGTCTCAATGCAATGCCAGATTTAGTATGTCAGAGCTGTTACAATCCCTGAGATTGGTTTTAACCCCAGCTCTGACTTTGTCTGTCTCTGTGCCATTTTTTTCTATCTGCAAAATGGGGACAACTACTGTAGAAGGTTAATGCATGCAAAGGTGTTAATACAAGTAATATCCTTATAAGAGTGAGTGGCATGCTCAATAAAAGTAAAAAGAAAACAATAATATTCGTGGGGGTTCTCTCAGTCATTCTGTATTTCTGTCTGCAACTTCTTTTTCTAATGACTGGAGCAAAGCCAGGTTTCAATACAATATCCTCTTTAACTTTATCATATTACTATTATAAATAGAGAGCTTATCCTTTTTGGTTCAGATCCTTCAGTGTTTCTTAGAAATATTTATGACAATGATAAAACTCACAACATTTCACTGGGCAAGCTGCCTCTGATATATTGGGTTTTCTAGACTTAAACCTACTGCAAGTTTGAATCCTCTTTGGTATGAGCTGTGCTTTTCTTTCTCAAAGGGCAAGAATACATCACTGTATTATTTCTAAGAATGTCTTTTATATTAAATCTGACACCAGCCTTTCCTTTACTCATACTGAATGATGTCACTTCAGAAAGCATTTGAAGACTTGCATAAGAAACATTTCAGGGAGGAAGATACATAGCAAAATTGTGGAGGTAAGAATGGATTTAGGTATTTTCTGCTTTTTACAATACTGGAATAGCTTGTAACAGATGAATTCAACTGCTGGAAAAAAATAGGTAAGTTCGTTAAATTAAAAGAATATTATTTGTGGGCATCAGAGAGATACAAAGCTAGAGTAGATTTGATGGACTAAGTCCTAAAAGAAGGAAATGCATCATTGTGAGTCTGATACTCTGCACCACTTTTTCACTTAGGTAACTGCCAATTCATAAGCCAAATTATCAAAACACAGTAATATAGATCTATCTCACCACCATAGCCAATTAAATCTTGGCCAAAGAAGCTAGAGAAAAAAGAACACATAAGGCATGAGTACACTTATATAAATTTAAAGGATTTTTTGTTGGTAGGAGTAATTATTTTAAAGAGAATGAGGTTTAGTTCACAGGAGGGTTCATATGAGAAGAATCTGGTATGCTAGTTATGACCAATTTCTCCATCTACTGATAGCTAGATGGGTGTCCTTCCTTGTGAAAATATACAATTTGTGAACTCTGTATGTCTGACTTTAGTAAATATGCCACTAATAGTTAAAATTTTCCATTTGTCAATGTTAGGAGACAAAATCTTGTGTCCTAACTAGTGCTTGGTTCAATGCAATGACAATATGCACATTCAGTCACAGTAATTAATAGAAAAAGAGACTTACTTTTTCTTAAAAGAAAAGGAAATAAACTTTATCTTTTGATGGGAAAATTAGGAAATTAGCTTCATTAATTCTTCCTCTCCTTCACCTGTCTGCCTGCCTGCCTTCCTTATTTTTTCTTTTACTCTTTCAACAAATATTTCCATCTATACTCTGCCAGATGCTGTACATAATATCTGGGCATTCTGTCATCATTGAACTATTTTTGGTGAGGTGAGAATCTCAATTTACAAAATAAGATCATGGAAAAGAAATCTATCAGATAGAAAGTTCAGACAAAACATTTGTAGGAGAAGTGAGAGACTCTAGTGCTATATAAGTCAAGGGAAGAAAGGATTGAAAGAGGGAGCAATTATTTGAAGGAAGGGATGTAGATATTTTAATTGGAGAGACGGGGAAAAATGGAGAGGAGGGTGGAACTACTAAATGGGAGGTTAGGCAGTCAGCAGTCAGAACCCTAAATGGAAACAATGCTTTCAGCAAGTTAGATTTGAGCTAAAGATGTATATGTGGTTCTGCGGTTTAGAGTTTGTGATTGCTTGTCTTTAGATCAAAGAGAATGGAACATGTACAGGCATACCTCGGAGGTATTGTGTTTTGGTTTCAGACCACTGCAATAAAGAAAATATCACAATAAAGTGAGTCCCAAATTTAAAAAAATTTCCCAGTTCATATAAAAGTTATTTTTACACTATAATCTGTTAAATTGCAGTAGCATTATGTCTAAAAAGACAATGTACATACCTTAATTGAAAAATACTTTATTGCTAAGAAATGCTAAACATAATCTGAGCCTTCAACAAGTTGTAATCTTTTTGCTAGTGGGGGGTCTTGCCTTGATGTTGATGGCTACCAACTGACCAGGGTGGTGGTTGTTGAAGGTTGGGATGGCTGTGGCATTCCTTAAAATAAGACAACAATGAAGTTTCCCATATCAACTGACTCTTCCTTTCATGAACAATTTCTCGATAGCATGCAATGCTGTTTGACAACATTTTACCGACAGTAGACTTCTTTCAAAATTGGAGTCAATCCTCTCAAACCCTGCCACTGCTTTATCAACTAAATTTATCTAATATTCTAAATCCTTTGTTGTCATTTGAACAATCTTCAGAGCATCTTCACCAGGAGGAGATTCCACCTCAAGAAAACACTATCATTGCTCATCCATAAGAAGCAACTCTTTATCTGTTAAAGATTTATCCTGAGATTACAGCAATTCAGTCACATCTTCAGGCTCCACTTCTAATTCCACTTCTCCTGCTACTTTCAAAGTCACCCATTACGGTTGGGATCAACTTCTTTCAAACCCATGTTGATATTTTGACCTTTTCTCATAAATCACAACTGTTCTTAATGGCATCTAGAATGTGGTGAATTTTTTCCAGAAGGTTTTCAATTTATTTTGCCCAGGTCCCTAAAAGGAATCACTATCTATGTCAGCTATAGCTTTATGAAGTGTATTTCTTAAATAAGACTTGAAAGTCAAAACTTCTCTTTAATCCATTGGCTACAGAATAGATGTTGTGTTAGCAGGCATGAAAACAACACGAATCTCATTGTATATCTCCATCAGAGCTCTTCGGTGACCAGATGCATTGTCAATGAACAGTAGTATTTTGAAACGAATCTTTTTCTGAGCAATAGGCTTCAAAGGTGGGCTTAAAATATTCAGCAAACCATGCTATAAACAGATGTGCTGTCATCCAAGCTTTGGTATTCTATTTATAGAGCACAGGCAGAGTAGATTGAGCATAATTCTTAAGGACCCTAGGATTTTCAGAATGGTAAATTATTGGCTTCAAGTCACCAGCTGCCTTAGACCCTAGCTAGATAGTCAGCCTGTTCTTTGAAACCAGGCATTGACTTCTCCTCTTTAGCTATGAAAGTCCTAGATGGCATCTTCTTCCAATATAAGGTTGTTTTGTCTACATTGAAAATCTGTTGTTTAGGGTAGCCACCTTCCTTAAGGACCTCAGCTAGATCTTCTTGATAACTTGCTGCAGCTTCTAAATCAGTACTTGCTGCTTCATCTTGCATGCACTTAACATTAATGGAGACAACTTATTTCCTTAAGCCTCATGAACCAGTCTCTGCTAGCTTCAAACTTTCCTTCAGCAGCTTCCTCACCTCTCTCAACCTTCATGGAATTGAAGAGATTTAGGGCCTTCCTCTGGATTAGTCTTTAGCTTAAGGGAATGTTGTGACTGGTTTGATTTTTTGATGCAGACCACTAAAACTTTTTCCATATAAACAATAAGGCTGCTTTGCTTTCTTGTGTTCACTGGAGTGGCATTTGTAGTTTCTTCCAAGAACTTTCCCTTTGCATTCACAAGTTGATTAACTGGCAGCGCAAGAGGCCTAGTTTTCAGTCTATCTGCTTTTAACGTGCCTTCCTCACCCAGCTGCATCATTTCTAGAGTTTGATTTAAAGTAAGAGACATGTAACTCTTCCTTTCACTTGAAAACCTAGAGGCCATTGAAGGGTTATTTACTGACCTAATTTCAGTATTGTTGTGTCTCAAGGAATAGGGAGGCCCAAGGAGAAGGAGAGATGGAGAATGGCCCATCGGTGGAGCAGTCAGAACACACACAGTTATTGATTAAATTTGCTGTCATATAGGTGTGGTTTGTGGCACCTCAAAACAATTACAATAGTAATGTCAAAGATCACTATTCGCAGATCACCATAACAAATAATAAAACATTTTGAAATATGCAAGAATTACCAAAATGTGATGCAGAGGCTCAAAGTGAGCAAATACTGTTGAAAAATGGTGCCAATAGACTTGCTTGATGGAGGCTTGCCACAAACCTTCAATTTGTAAAACATGCAATATCTGCAAAGGGCAATAAAGCGAAGCACAAGAAAACAAGGTATGCCTGTATACATGTTAATGGAAATGGTAGAGAAGGAAAAGGTAGCAATACCAAAGAAAAGAAAGAAAAAATAATGGCATAACTTTGTTGAGATGTCAGGTACAATGGGATCCACAGCCAGGGAGTGGAAGTGGAGGGGAAGACAGGAAAGTGTTTGGTAAGAAGACAGACGTCCCCTCCTGTTCAGGAAGTGATAAAGAAAAAACAAGAGCATGTGCTGTGGGGATTGAGGGTAGGAAACTGAGGTAGTTTTGTCTTTTGGGCCTTTTAAGTTTTTGTGATATATCTGAAACATTAGTAAGAGAAAAGTATCTACATGTTCATAGAAATGTACATCTTTAAAGAACGAAATTTACTTTAGGTATATTAAATCACAATAATCCTGCCTTTAAAACGAGAAAAAATGAGTTACATTGACCTACCTCCCCTTTTTTTTTTTGCTTCATCATGTAACGATACAATGATAATAAAAGTTATTTAGTCTCGGGAAAAGAAGAATGCAAAAATTATAAAATTATTTGTACAAATTAAGAAAAAATTATAATTTAGATGGTGAACAACTTGTTACTGTTTTTGATGATAATCAATGTATTTATATCACACTTCATGATTTCTAGTTCCTTAGAAATTGGGTAGACTGGCACATTTTTCTCTATTAAAATGATAAATGATCTTAAGTGATAGTAATGGATATGTTTATTGAATAATAAAAGCAATAAATAAGCTAAGAGTAGTAGCTTCAGTACATACTTATTAAATGTATATGTATTAAATGTATATTGTATTTTTATTACTAGCGATGTGGCTGTTTAAGAGAAGTAATTGTCATGTATGATTCTTTTTACAGTTAGTTATAAATTATTTCCTTATCATGCTTTAAAGATGTCTAAAATATTATGGTTTCAGAATTAGGAAAGATCAAATGATTTTTTTTTACAATTAATTCATATATTTCTAAATTATCTTTATGAATCATAGCTAACCAAAAACTTCAAAATTCTGGGCCCAATAAATATTACTGACAGAATAATCATCTTAATTTAGTAATAAAGGTACTATTTTTTTAAATTTGTTTATTTTTTTGCTGTACGCGGGCCTCTCACTGCTGTGGCCTCTCCCGTTGTGGAGCACAGGCTCCGGACGCGCTGGCCCAGTGGCCATGGCTCACGGGCCCAGCTGCTCCGCGGCATGTGGGATCTTCCTGGACCTGGGCACGAACCCGCGTCCCCTGCATCGGCAGGTGGACTCTCAACCACTACGCCACCAGGGAAGCCCTAAAGGTACATTTTTAGTGCTATATAGCACACTAACTAATACATACCTTTTTAAGAATATCAATCACAAATTTGCAGTATTTTTCCTGTTTGTGAAGAAGCTGCTTGTAACACTTTTTTTCCAGAGAAAGCCTTAGGCTGTGCTAAAGGATGAGGGCATGTTTCATATAGTGATAAATAACAACAAAAAATGAAACATCAAAAGTAGTGTGAACTACAACATACATGGAAATTTATTGAGATACTATTTCTAAGATTTTAAAAATCTTTAGAATTTATTCATTTTAAAAATTATTTTTAAGCAGTATCCCATATATAACAATCTCTTTTGTTAAGCCCTTTGTAATGTAGGAGTTTGAGAGGCTAATGTTCCTTTTCTAGAAGGATTATATCTATAGTGTCAGGAAGCAGCATAATCTACTTTTGATACCATTCAAGTACCACAGGGGTATAAGCTTACATTGTAAAATTTTTACTGGAACATTTGACCACTTGATTGTTGTAAAAAGTTCAAACAAAAATGAATGTTTTTTGACATTCTATTACATTAAATATTACTTTCCTCTATGTCTGATATATTTTGCTGTATTTCCTACCAAGTATATATGAAGAACTCTGAATTTATTTTCTACCATAATTATTTATCCTATATGGTGTGTTTATTTGTTTCTGTGGTATGTTAGAGAAATAAGTCTCGACTACCTTCTGGCTTTCTAATTCTTTTTCTGGATTGTGCATTCTGTTATTCACACTACATGTAGATTTTTTGTTTTCATTTTTGTCTTTATTAGGACTTCCCTGGCAGTCCAGTGATTAAGACTTTGCCCTCCAATGCAGGGGGTGTGGGTTCAATCCCCTGTCAGGGAGCTAAGATACCACATGCCTCGTGGCCAAAAACAAAAAACAAACAAACCAAAAAACCATAAAACAGAAGCAATGCTGTAACAAATTCAATAAAAGACTTTAAAAATGGTCCACATCAAAAAACATTTGGCTTTATCATCTGAAACCTCTATTTGCCTCTTTCCAAAATAAATGCTTATTCATCTATTTTTGCTTTTCTGTTTATAATACAATATAGATAATAATACTGTATGTACTTTTCAAATATTCTTTTCTCTAAAAGATATTTTGAGTATTGCTCATGTCTTTAAGTATGATACTTTGTTTCTTTGATAGTTATGCTACCTCAGATATGTGTTTTTCTTATTGTAATCCAGACCTTTGCTTGATCAGCACAGATATCTAGAGGGATATCACTCTAGTTAGTTTCCTTAGTTAAAGGAGGGATGTTTTCCTGAGTATGGAGACAATTCTGATAAGAAATAAAATGTCTTTGCTCCATGATTCTACATGAGAGTTGAGAGGACTCACATTTGAACAGGTTCTTCCATTGAATTCTCTCTCCCTTTTGTTTAAAGAGGGGGAACTACTTTTTAATCCTACTCTCACATTCATTATATCAGAGTGGTTTCATTGTTCTTTAGTCAATTGTTTGGGAATGAAAATCCAAGGCTCATTCCATTGCCCAGCTCTCAACTCTCCCACATATATTTTGCTAATAATGAGGAATTATACTAAGAGTATTTTTTTTGATGGACTTATTCTTATTGGTGTTGAGTGGTAGATTTTATAGGTCTTTGGATTTGAACACCTTCTGGTCCAATTTGCTGTAGAACTTAACAGAAATGAAATACTGCTAAAAGCAAGAACAAATGGGTTCTGATTTTTAATTCTAGAACTATTGCGGATTTAATATTTTTATATTTGTTCTGCCATTTGAAATGGATTCTGATAGGGAGAGATAAATTCCTGTATATAATAAAATTCCTTGGGTAAAGCTCACTGGTTTCTTTAATAAAGCCTTTTTCTTTGCTCCTTCCAAAATCTGTCAATAAAAATGTAATTACTATTTTTGTCAAGAGAAAAGGAAAATACTTGTTTTGTTTTTCAAGTGTCAGAAACAAAACCCTTACCTCACTAAAGAATAAGACAAAGATGTTCACTATGACTAGTACAGTTTTACTCAGCATTCGAGGTATTAACTAATGCAGTTAGGTAAGAAAATTCAGTTCTAATCTAAATAATTAGAAAGGAAATAAAACTACATTCATCATCAGAGTATATGACTGAATATTAGGATAAAACCAATATCAACACAATAACTACCAGAAATGTGACAATAAAAGTAAAACAGTAAATACGGGATGTAATGAGAGAGAAGATTCAATTTGAGTTAACAACAAAAAACAGTTACAGAAAAGTGCCTCAGTACAAACCTAAACAGTAATGTGCAAAACTGGAACGCAAAGAGTATATATTATTAAACAGAAAGAAATGTCTATGCTCTTGAATAGGAAGTTGTAACTTCACAAACAGTCAATTTTCCATAACCTAATTTATAGATTTAATTAAATTCATATAAAATAAAATTCCCAACAATTGCTTTTCATGGAGCCAGCTAACTTGATTATGATGTTCATTTGGAAAACATGAGTAAGCAAAATAAATAGACAAAGAAAAAGTAGAAAAGCAATATTAGGGGTTGTTCTTCCAGCTATTTAAACGTATAGCTTCTATAATTAATTGTGTGTGGTATTAATGCACAAATATAAGAGCAACATATCAAAATTTAAAATACCAGGAATATACACAGAAGATAGTAAAATTTGCTAGCTGATAAACTTGGCATCACATTACAATGAAAGAAGCTTAACTTTTTAAATAAATTATTTAATAGATATTCAGATGAGTATAGAATTGAACCTGTATGGTATTGTATAAAGGATAAATTCCAGATGGATGAGTGATCTAAATAGTAAACAGTGAAATAATACAGATGTTAAAAATGGTTAAATTCCTTTGTAATCTTGGAATGCGTAATATCATTGTAAAATTCCAAAGCAATAGTAATAGTGATTGATAAATACAACTCATTTAAAAAGCAAACAAACAAACCAAATCAGACTTTACATGCATTAAAAATAAAAATCAAAACGGAAATCACAAATAGGAAACAAAGGAAAAGTATTTGTAATTTATGTCACACACTTAGAATCTGTAATATCAATAAAGAAAATGAGATTATGTAAATTAAGTATATATTTAGAACTGAATATAGAATTTAAAAATATTAAACTCATATAAATATTAAATTTACTTACCTATCTGACTGGAAAAATCCAAGTTTGAGAATATACTGTAATGACAAGACTATGGGAAAATAGGCATTTTTCCACAATAAAATGAAAAATGTTATATTCCTTTGATGATATCAACAATATATACATTTACCCTTTCACCTAGCAATTTCAATTCTAAGAATCTACTCATTCTGCTTTTTATAATGAGATATATATTTGTGCAACATTTTCTTCATCTTTTCTTGAAAACTTCCTTTTATAAAATTAAGAATTCACTAAATACAATCTTGTAAGTGATTTAGTGCATAGGGAATTTCTGTACTCAACAACATGACCTCATTCTTCTTATGTTAGGGCATTTAATGCTTACTTTTGGAGTGTCTTTGGCAATTGAACACTGTATAACTTCTATCTTTGGACTAGCTATTCTATGGTACTTATACTCAGTATATGAATATTATATGGGTACTTCTACTCAATATACGAATACTACAGTGTAACAATGGAGACACAAGTCTAATGCAAGAAAAGCATTATCACAGTGTCCACCTAAATATTGGACCTCCAACTTAACCTAGGCTGCAAGAGATAAAATCAGCCTGTTAACCATTTTTGTCTGTACACACTGACCTCAAATGTATAAATTTTATTTTCTCTTCTCAAACCTAAAATAAATTAAAAAATTTAAGCTGTAAAAGATAATACTGATCTCTTCTCCAAGAATGACTTATACACAAATATGTTCATTTTGGTGTTATTTATGACATTAAAATTTTAAAACAACCCCAAATTAATGGAAGGGCTTGAATGAATAAGTTTTGTTATACCTGCCCAATTGAATACAAAGAATCCATAAAAATGAATGGGGAAAATTTTTATACATTGGTATGGAGTCATACCTTCATGCAAATATTCTTAAGAAGACAAGGAAAAGGTGCAAGAGAGTTTGTATGTGTATGTACACATATTAGCTGCATTTTATGAAAGAAATGAAGGAAAATATGCAAATATATATTTGAAAAAGGAAACACTGAAATAACCACAATTATAATACAAATTGTTTCTTTTAAAGAGTGAAAGGCATAGATTGGAGAGAATAGGAAGAGAAATATGGCGTTTGTTTTTCTAAATATTTATCATTTTATAGTTCTGCCTTTGGAATGGTATAATTTTACATATTTAAAAACCAAATTATGGTATCACACTTTCTGATTTCAAACTATACTATAAAGCTATAGTGATTATAACAGTATGATGCTGACATAAAAATAGACATAGACAAATAAACAGAACAGAGAGCCCAGAATTAAACCCCCATATATACAGTCAACTCATATATGACAAGAGAACCAAGAACACCCATTGTGGAATGGATAGTCTCTTCCTCAAATGGTGCTGGGAAAACTGGATAAACACAGGCAGAAAAATAAAATTGGACCCCTGTATTACACCACTCACAAAAATTAACTTGAAATTTCAAAAACTTAAACATAACACCTGATACCACAAAACTCCTAGAAGAAAATAATTGATCTTGGCAATGAGTTTTTGGATAAGACACCAAAAACACAAACAAAAGCAAAATTCAACAAATGGGACTATATAAAACCAAAAACTTCTGCACAGCAAAAGAAACAATTAATAAAATGAAAAGGCAACATACAGAATGGAAGAAAATGTTTGTAAACTGTATACCCAATAAGGAATTAATATCCAAAATATAAAAAGAACTCATACACCTCTATAACAACAAAAAAATTTTTAATGCCCTGAAGAACTAAATAGACATTTTCCAAAGAAGACATCCAAATGACCAACAGGTACATGAAAGTATGCTCAGCATCACTAATCATCAGGGAAATGCAAATCAAAACCCAATAAGATATCACCTCACACCTGTTAGAATGGTTATCATCAAAATGACAAGAGATAACAAATGTTGGCAAGGATATAGAGAAAAGGAAACCCTTCTGCACTGTTGGTGGGAATATAAAGTGGTTCAACCACTATGGAAAACAATATGGAGGTTTATCCAAAAATTAAATAGATCTACCATATGATCCAGCAATTCCACTCCTGGGTAAATACCCAAATAAAAACATGACATTGAAGAGATATATGCATTCCCATGTTATTGCAGCAGTATTCACAAGAGCCAAGATACAGAAACTACCTATGTGTCCATCGATGGAAGAATGAATAAAGAAGATGTGGTGTGTGGGGGTGTGGGGGTGTGTGTGTATATATATATATATATATATATAATATTATTCAGCCATGAGAAATAAGAATATTCTGCCATGTGTGACATGGATAGACTTTGAGAATGTTATGCTAAGTGAAACAAGTCAGACAAAGATAAATACCATATGATATCACTTATATGTGGAATCTAAAAAAGCCAAACTTGTAAAAACAGAGAGTGAAATGGTGGTTACCAGGGGATGGGGCTAAGAATGGAGGTGGGAGGGATAGGATAGATGTTGTTGAAAGGTACAAACTTGCAACCAGTAGTAGATAAGCCCTAGAGATCTAGTGCACAGTATAGTCAATATAGACAACAATACTGTATTATAATCATCAAACTTATCTTAATTATTCCAACTAAAGAAATACTTATGTGATGTGAAAGAGCTACTAATTATCACTACAATGTCAGTCATATTACAATACATATTTAACATGTAGTACATCTTAAACAATGTATGTCAAATGTATTTCAATTAAAAAAATAAAAACCAAATTAATTACAAAAGCAATTTCCTCTAATTGAAAACTAACTAAAATAAATTAATCCAACCATATATCATATTGGGGACCTAAACATACATGCACAAAAGATAATTATTTCAAATGACTTTAGAATACAACATTTTAACTTTGTGTCTTTAGTGTAATATATACTAAAACCAAATCGAGCTTCTAAGAAAGCCCAAATATTATTCAGGTGGCTAATACTGAATAGTAAACCAATAAGTATTATTGTACAGCTGTGTTTAAGTGCATGGAGCCCTGCTGCCTTTCTATAACATAGATTTGGGAAATGGGAATAGATATTCTGTTACTAAGACAAGTTGAAGCACTGATTTTGAATAGGATATTAAAGACAATGTTCTGTAAAGCATTTGATAACTTTTAATTCTCTTCCAAGTTACATAGGTAATATGAGCAGACGGGGTCACTATTTTACTGTTTGCTTAACCTCTGCCTTCTTCCCACAATTTATCAGGATATATTCATGTCCCTCACCATGTGGTAAGATTTTATTTTGCATCAGTCTTTTACTGAACTTCTTAGGCATATGAGTATCTCTTCCACAATATGGGAAAAATTAAACCTGTCTGATTTGAACTAGCCAGGTTTGGCTCTAGATAGTGGAGCTGGAAGCAGGAATTTAGGATTCCAGATGATAAAAATTCATGGTTTTTATGTCACATGATTTTTTTTTAACATCTTTATTGGGGTATAATTGCTTTACAATGGTGTGTTAGTTTCTGCTTTATAACAAAGTGAATCAGTTATACATATACATATGTTCCCATATGTCTTGCCTCTTGCGTCTCCCTCCCTCCCACTCTCCATATCCCACCCCTCCAGGCTGTCACAAAGCACCGAGCTAATATCCCTGTGCCATGCGGCTGCTTCCCACTAGCTATCTACCTTACTACGTTTGTTAGTGTGTATATGTCCATGACTCTCTCTCGCCCTGTCAAAGCTCACCCTTCCCCCTCCCCATATCCTCAAGTCCGTTCTCCAGTAGGTCTGTGTCTTTATTCCTGTCTTACCCCTAGGTTCTTCATGACCTTTTTTTTTTCTTAAATTCCATATATATGTGTTAGCATACGGTATTTGTCTTTTTCTTTCTGACTTACTTCACTCTGTATGACAGACTTTAGGTCTATCCATCTCATTACAAATAGCTCAATTTCGTTTCTTTTTAAGGCTGAGTAATATTCCATTGTATATATGTGCCACATCTTCTTTATCCATTCATCCGATGATGGGCACTTAGGTTGTTTCCATCTCCGGGCTATTGTAAATAGAGCTGCAATGAACATTTTGGTACATGACTCTTTTTGAATTTTGGTTTTCTCAGGGTATATGCCCAGTAGTGGGATTGCTGGGTCATATGGTAATTCTATTTGTAGTTTTTTAAGGAACCTCCATACTGTTCTCCATAGTGGCTGAACCAATTCACATTCCCACCAGCAGTGCAAGAGTGTTCCCTTTTCTCCACACCCTCTCCAGCATTTATTGTTTCTAGATTTTTTGATGATGGCCACTCTGACTGGTGTGAGATGATATCTCATTGTAGTTTTGATTTGCATTTCTCTAATGATTGATGATGTTGAGCATTCTTTCATGTGTTTGTTGGCATTCTGTATATCTTCTTTGGAGAAATGTCTATTTAGGTCTTCTGCCCATTTTTGGATTGGGTTGTTTGTTTTTTTGTTATTGAGCTGCATGAGCTGCTTGTAAATTTTGGAGATTGATCCTTTGTCAGTTGCTTCATTTGCAAATATTTTCTCCCATTCTGAGGGTTGTCTTTTGGTCTTGTTTATCGTTTCCTTTGCTGTGCAAAAGCTTTTAAGTTTCGTTAGGTCCCATTTGTTTATTTTTGTTTTTATTTCCATTACTCTAGGAGGTGGGTCAGAAAGGATCTTGCTGTGATTTATGTCATAGAGTGTTCTGCCTATGTTTTCCTCTAAAAGTTTGATAGTTTCTGGCCTTACATTTAGGTCTTTAATCCATTTTGAGCTTATTTTTGTGTATGGTGTTAGGGAGTGTTCTAATCTCATACTTTTACATGTACCTGTCCAGTTTTCCCAGTACCATTTATTGAAGAGGCTGTCCTTTCTCCACTGTACTTTCCTGGCACCTTTATCAAAGATAAGGTGTCCATATATGTCACATGATTTTTGATTAAATGCCTTTTCCAACTCTTAAATCATTTTTCATTTGATATTATTTTCAGATCCTGAGGCATCCAGGTTACCCTTATTTGGGCAAATTGACCTGTCAAATTTTAACACAAATAACAAATAGGTGGATTACTCGAAATATCTTACAGACACAAATTAGAAGATAAAATGTATTTAATGTTTTTCCCTGTATCATTTATGGAAATAATTAGAAATGGAATAATCAATCAATAGAAATTAATGCCACTCAAAGCAGGGTACAAGAGACAGAAATGTATTTCCTTGGACACAGGAAAGCCAAAGTGAGATATAACTGGAAGGCATGCTTGGGCATTAATTCTGCCTCCTTTCTTAAGGAGGTAGCCTTGACATTGTAGAGCTTGGTGAGGTCACAGGAAAATCTATTATTTGCGAATATTCAGTTAAATAAAAGAGTTCAGATTGTTATTTTAACACCATACTGAATGGTGGCCTGACTGTATTATAAAAAAATAGTGTTTCAGGAAGCTTAGTCTTTTTGGATCAGATAGGACTTTACCTTCTTTCAACAGTCGTTCATAACTTCTTTCCTTTGCAAATAAAGCTCAGAGAAATCAGACCAAGATGCTCTACAACTATTATTTTTCTTGTGAAATCACTTGTTTTTCCAGAAATTTCTGAAATCATTCCTAAATTGAGATTATGTATTAATTGTGTGTTCGGTCTCCTTCTGCCTATATTAGAGCCAATTATAAAGATGTTTTTATGTTAAACATTCTTTATTTCAAGATTTAGGAGCCAGAAAATGAAATTTCTTTAGCCAGGGATAGTTTCACATTGGTCAAATAGTCATAAAACGTTCAGTTCATGTTCTCCACACATCTTTCTATATTTAAAAGTTCATTATTGATCACATATATTGTTAAATTCACTTAGTATAAATAATAAATATTTAAAAGATAAAGATTAAATTCATGGATAACAGTAAAGCATATTTTCTTCTATAAGATTCCCTTTCTTAACCCTGTAGAATTTAAAGTTTTCCATTTCTTTAAAGTGCTTAACAAACCAGAACCAACTCACAGCAACATATACTGATGAACAAAGGTAAAAGATCTCTGACATGCCCAAGAATATCCATGGAGAACTTTAAAATCATAAAAGCTTAGATTAGTTCAAACGGAAGCAAAGTGGACATATTCCAGGCTCACATTTTTTCTAGGAAAATAATTGTATCCATTTGAGTCTGGCAGAGATAGGTTTTTGGATGAAATTTGATGGCAGACATAGTATGAAGCTCAATTAAAAAAAATCATAGTAGAAACATCAAGTAAAAAAATACAGTTAAATTACTATGGAAGTGAAAAATACTGTAGTTTAATAGCACTGACAGGCGAAGAAAAGCATACCTATTTTCACATTCAATGGCCAGATTACACCTTTAGATACGTTAATGACATCCAATAATGGATATGGGCTCACATTTTGTGCAAAAAGTTAAAACTGACCTAATAATATCACTGAAATTAACTTGAAGGCTAGATAGTAATAAATGTCCGCTCAATGAAGTGGAAATTGTTATATTGTAATAAATCAATAAATACTACTATATGGGATATAGTATTTTAAAAGGCTGGGAATTGTGTATTTTTCCACGGCGTGCAAAGGGACTTTCATTTTCTAACATAAAGAGAAAAGTAGGGGCTTCCCTGGTGGCGCAGTGGTTGAGAGTCTGCCTGCCGATGCAGGGGACACGGGTTTGTGCCCTGGTCCGGGGGGATCCCACATGCCGTGGAGCGGCTGGGCCCGTGGGCCATGGCCGCTGAGCCTGTACGTCCGGAGCCTGTGCTCTGCAACGGGAGAGGCCACAACAGTGAGAGGCCCGCATACCGCAAAAAAAAAAAAAAAAAAAAGAGAGAGAGAAAAGTATATCCAAATCTTCCAAGTCTCAGATTTAGGAGCTGGTCAAATTTAATCTCAGAAATATATATGTGTGTGTGTGTATACACACACACACACACACACACACACAGTATTTAGCAGCCTCAAAAATGTATATTGTAGAAAATATTAGAATAAATATATTAAGACAAATGGGTTATCATTTTCTAAGTTTATTAAAGGTTGTCAAAGTTGGGATTCTTGATCTATGGAGTCCATTTATGTTTTTTGGGAAGTCCAATTGTTTTTGTTAGGAATGGGTATGTAGCTTTTTAATTTTTTCAATAAGAATTAGAGTCACTAAAACGAGTAATGGTAATATGAAAATCCAAAACAAGAACCAGTGGAATGGGACTTCCCTGGTGGCACAGTGGTTAAGAATCCGCCTGCCAATGCAGGTGACATGGGGTTGAGCTCTGGTCCGGGAAGATCTCCCATGCCACGGAGCAACTAAGCCCATGTGCCACAACTACTGAGCCCCCATGCCACAATTACTGAAGCCCGCATGCCTAGAGCCCATGGTCTGCAACAAGAGAAGCCACCGCAATGAGAAGCCTGCGGACCACAACAAAGAGTAGCCTCCGCTCGCTGCAACTAGAGAAAGCCCACGCGCAACAACAAAGACCCAACGCAGCCAAAAATAAAGATAAAAAAAAAAAAAGAACCAGTGGCGCATCATTTGGAAGATAAGAAAAACAAGAATGTTCAAGAAAATATACAAAAATAATTAGAAACATAGTCCTAAATTTGAGAAGTGCAGATTACTTCAAAAATATTTTGTACCTATTCTTGTGAGAGTAACTGTACCATTTACGTTTAATTAGTACCATTTTAATTAGTATCATTTAAAGCTTAAATTCAGATACAGTTTTCAAGAGGGTAGTTATATGTTCATGCCCCTAAAGTCATATGACAAAGGGGGCTTCATGTGACCACTGAGGCACAGCCAGTCTGCTTAGAGACAGCTTGGGAGCCTCATATAAAGGTGATAGGTTTCTGCAGGTTTTTACTCTTTTTCTAAATACTTCTAAATGAATAGCATAATGCCAATTATTATCACATTAACTCATCAAATGCTAGTGGGTTTATCTTTCCTTTTTTAATGTGTCAATGTTGTTGATACCACTTTCCAGAGGAGATTGAGGAAAGATCAGTGATCGCAGCATAACTTTATGTAGGATGACTATGAGGGTCATGATTTAATACCATTTATCCTAAAGTAGAAAGTTTAAATATTTCCATTGTGCCCTTTTTAGGAGTTTTCATAATCTTATGATGAACCATCATTTTAGTTTACAGATTTGTCAGAATTGGTTAAAGCTCTCTATTAACAGTGACCTTTCCCTCCTCCAACCCCTAAATAAACAAAAAACATATTTAAAAGCATTTCAAGGTAAGGCTTATTTTTCTTACAGATTAAATCACTTGACTAGGGTTTTACTGCTGAATATGTTCTATATTCTTCCTAATACCAAAACAAAAGTAAAACTGCAAATGATGAACATGGATTTTTTAACCAATCAGAGCCTATGTCAAAACTCACTAAAATAATGAATCTTACTGCTGGAAGGAAGCTAAAACGACCTGCTTCACTAAACGTAAAGTGGCAGAAGCATTTACATGTTGAAAGCAGTCTTCTTTCTACGGAATCTCAAAACTCACAAAAGAAAATCAAGCCCTAGGGTAATAGAATCAGAACAGGACACTAAACACACACAAACACATGCATGCATGCATGCATGCACACACACACACACACACACACACACACACACACCATAAGAATAAAAAAGAATTCTCAGGCACAATGTGAGGCAGAAAAAAAATTAAGCTAAAACAACACAACTGTTCTCATTAGTGAATTTATATAGAACCTCACTAACAAATATTATATTTGAATCTTGTTAGAATGACACTTGGAAATGAAAAACTGGAACCATATTGCCATATCGGATACTGTGTTTAATTCTGGTGAATATAATAAAAGGTTTTTTTGTTTGTCTCTTAAAAAATTTATATATTTGCTAAGTAAAATGCACAATGGTTAAAAGCCTGACCATCAAAAAACAAGTAGCTTGATCTGGAACCCAAGATTGCTTTGAAAGTAATTCTGACATATGTGTTCTGACATAATTTTATCTGATTAAACCTAATACTATTAATTTTAATATAAAAATAAAGGTAATAATTATTATAGGCCCACCATGTACTTCTTATGATCTCTGACTTTAAGTCAAGCTTCAAAGTAAATATTAATAATGAGGGCTTACACATAAGCAAACAGGTTTGAATAGTTTAAGTAATTTGCCCAAAATAATAAAACTATGACACAGCAAAGCTAGGTTGTAAACTAAGGAATGTCTTCGTTCCAAATTTTGCAATCTCTTCTATTAAATCATAATAACAGGTTAAATTATTAATGTTTGGTTTTCTGAGGTATAAGTATAAATTAGATAATCATTAGGTATAAAAGACTATTAATAAATGGCACTGTTTCAAAACTTTTTTACTTATCAGTGTCGGGAAAAGAAAATCACACTCTATTCAGTCAATATGGTTTGTACTCTAGGGGATTAGGGGCCATTTCTGTCTGGTTCAAAATTGTATCTGCAATGTAAAACACAGTGCTTAGTACCTAAGAGGTGCTGAGTATTTTTTTGAATAAATGAATGAATATTGGTGGGTTTTATTTAACACTAAAGTTAATTTTGCTATATTAGAAATTAATTCCTCTATGACCTCCCTTATATTATTGTGATATTTTAGGAACTTAGTAAACAAAGCAGAAAACAAATTGTTCAATAAGGAAACAAACTCTTTTATGTGGAGGGCGGCAGGGTTTTCGTTTGCTTTGAAAGTATTAAAACTCTATCTATATCTATATATAGAGAGAGAATTTTTTAAATATATATATATATATATATTTACTGATTAATACAATCAAATTGTAAAATGTAAATTCAGGACATACAAAAGGAATAAACTAGTGATATCATTAGTCATGTTGGACATCTACATTTTCATAATATTTAACTGGAGGAAACTCAAGAGCATGATCAAATGTGCACCATGCCAGTAATATTGAACTACCATGATTCTTGGGCAAAACAGCCCATCTTACTATTTCCTAAGAAGAGAAATGTGCTATGTGATTGAAAAACTACTTTTCACATGAGCATTGACTCGTAAAATGCATAAAGTATTAGTCAACATTCCAAAATGTTAAGGTTAATGCTTACTATTTGTATTAGTTTGCAAGGGCTGCCATAACAACATACCACCGACTAGGTGGCTTAAAGAAGACTAATTTATTTTTTCACTATCCTGGAGGCTAGAAGCCATGATCAATATATGGTCAGGTCTTATTTCTTCTGAGATCTCTTTCCTTGGCTTGCAAATAGCCACCTTCTCTCTGTGTCTTCACCTGGTCTTCCCTTTGTGCACATGTGCCCCTGGTGTCTCTCTGTATGTTATAATCTCCTCTTTTTATAAAGACACAAGTCAGAATAGATTAGGGCCCACCAAACCAGCCTCATTTTTAACTTAACTACCTACCTCCATATATAGTCATTTCCTGAGGTACTGGAGGTTAGGACTTGAACATATGAATTTGGAGGAACACAGTTCAGCTTATAACACTAGTACAAATATTACAATTAATTAAGTATAACTTGTTTAGGTAAGCAAGATGGTTCATCTAGGAGATGACAACTGAATCCAGGTAAAAAGAAAAAGTCAAAAGTAGGCAAGACATAAAGGAGTGAAGACACTAAAACCCAAAATTTTTTTAAAAAGCAGAAAATAAAATTTTTAATTCTAATCAATGTGTTATTTTCTAAGCAATTCTAAAATTTTGCTTTCCTGCGTTGCCTGGATCATGAAACAACATTTTCAACCACCATTATTATTCTCTTTTAGAGAAAATTATTTAAGAAAATTGTCTCTGACAGCATTCAAAAATGTTGTTTATATATATATTTTTACTTCAATCATATTTTAATCTTAGATTTATTTTTAGAGCCCACAATTATACATTTTAGGCAAAATGTAATATAAGATATGATGATCCTAAGACTACTGAATACTGGATTGTTACCAGATAAGACAACACTCCTTCTCCTGAGATTCTCAACAGAGAAAAACATCAAACATGAACAAAAACAAAAAGCAAAAGCATTTGATTATTAATTGCCCTTACACTCCTACTTCTCAATTCAGTAGGCTCTGTTAATAGGGTGCAACTTAAAAGGGATACCTGAATTGTCTCCGTGTGGCCCTAAGTATAGAGCCAACTGAAGACAGAGTGATAAGATAACAGAGTGGGTAAAAAAAATGCGGAGGAAGGGCTTCCCTGGTGGCACAGTGGTTAAGAATCCACCTGCCAATGCAGGGGACATGGGTTCAAGCCCTGGTCCAGGAAGATCCCACATGCCACGGAGCAACTAAGCCCGTGCACCACAACTGCTGAGCCTGCGCCCTAGAGCCCGCGAGCCACAACTATTGAGCCCACGTGCCACAACTACTGAAGCCTGTGCACCTACAGCCTGTGCTCCACAACAAGAGAAGCCACCGCAATGAGAAGCCCATGCACCGCAACGAACAGTAGCCCCCTCTTGCCGCAAGTAGAGAAAGCCTGCGTGCAGCAATGAAGACCCAACGCAGCCAAAAATAAATAAATAAATATTTTTTTAAAAATGGGGAGGGAGGTTCATATCTCCTACTATAAAGCATGGAATCCTCCACTGCTGACATCCAGCATCATGAAAGTACAGAGCCAACTACTTTTACCCTCCACGATGGTGACTGTTAGAAAACAAGGGCCACAAATTTTATGGTATTTGACATCTCAATAAACACATTGAAAATCACTTTGGGAATAGAATAATTCTCAGTGGCATATTTGAAAGATGGCTAGAAAATAAATATGAAAGGAGTTTTGATACAATTATAGTCAATATTAAGAAAACTAACACAGTACTGGACAAATAATTTCCCTGTCCACAAATATTATTATTCCATCCTCAACCTATTCTCACCATGCCTTTTCTTTCCTTTCTGTTCAGGAAATGCTTTGCACACATACATTTGATGTTGGATATTAGTTAAGTTTGTCCCTTAAATTTTCAGACCTTTGTAAAAGTATTGACTTACTATTCTTGTTAGTTTTCCTTCAGGATGCTACATGTAACTTAAAAATCAATGGAATTATGGGTGTGTGTCTGTGTGTGTACAGAATGTCTTATTTTAGAGTCATTTTCTAGTTACTATATGTGTCAACCTACTCACAGTTATTAGGGACACTTAGTCCACTATGATACATGTTTTTATTTCTTTACAAAATAGTTTTTTTCACGTTTAATCAAAATTGCCAACTATCTGCATTTGCCTAATGATCTCCTGACATGTGATGTGTTACCAGGAGGACAATGTAGAAGGTTAAGAAGGATGGAAAGCTATGAAACATTCTGTGCTTTTTAGGATATCCTTCTTTTGGCCCTGAAACCTGAAATTATGGCTAATATAATAACCACAGTAAGAAAAACTTTTAAACACTTTACTTGCCATTCAACGTAATATCATATATTAAGTTAAATATTATGCCCCCAATATTTTTCATTATTCAAAGAAAGAAGCTTGTAAAAATAAAAAGTGAAATATATAAATTAAAACAATAAACATATGCTTATCTCGTCAGCAAAGCACATTGCCAAAAATAACACATTTTGATAGTTCAGTATTTAACTATATAAACTCTTATGAAAAATGTTTCAACATATAAGGAGCATAACAGAAATATTCTTTGCTAAAACTTTTTCCTTTACTATCAGTGCCATTTTTATGTGACTCAGGAAGATTATATTCCATATATTTACAATTAAATTCTATTCAATAAGAGAGAAATAATACTTAATGCATTTCATACAGACTATTGTTGCTAGAGTTTCTCAAGACCTAGACCTATGGGGTCATAATCCATGGATTCTAAAGTAAAATTACATTTTTATATGCTATATCGCCATCTAGCTCACTGCCTAGGTATTTACTCATTTATACATATTTGGAGGGAGGCGTACATGAGATTTTATATATCTCTGTGTGTTAAATGCATGACGTTATATATGCACAAAAACATATCGTGAGTATGCACCATGTATTTAAAAAATCAAGACATATACATATATTCAAATAGTACTTCATTTACTGCTGATGCTGTTAAATTTCTTTTTAAACAATTATCACTTATATCAGCAAAATACATTTCAATATTCACAGAGAGAGAGAGCCCCTAATATATGAGTCCATTCCAACATTCATAATTCACTGGATTACACCATTTTACAAATGGCATGACTGTGAAATTGGACTGGGTCTGCTTCACAAAATCTTGAATAAAAAACCACGTAACTATGATGAACTAAAATTATTTCCTAAATAAAAGACTATAATCAAAGTATGTCAGTTACATATGGTTTTACTGATTTATTGAATACTAGTTATAATAGTATTATACACTTAGCTGGCATTTTCCCAGTAGAACAAGTTTTTTAGAAATTTGACTTGTGCTCATACTGAACACACACACACACAATTAATAGGGATGCACATACATTACAGCAAAGAGCAACGGTCATCTCCATGAAGATTTGTGTTACACACTAAATTATTCTGTTATTGTTGCAATAAACTAACAGGCCACCAGAAAATTCAGTGGCCTATCTAGCAAGCATTTATTCTTCTACTCATGGTCTGTTTAACAACTGGGTGACACTGCATCATATTTCAGTGAGCTCCACTTGGCTCTGGGATTTGAGTAGGGTTCAGATATATTCCACATGTGTTTACATTCTCCGTGGGCAAGCACTACCCAGGGATATTACTTTCATGGTCGACCCAGGAGTAAAAGAGTTCAAGCCAAACCACACAAGAACCAAAACCACTTCCAGATCATTGAACAAACCAAGTCAAAGGCAAATCCATAATCTGTGCAGAAGAAAAGCATACTATACCCCAAGGGATATGGAATAGTGGGTGAAAGCAAATAACATTATGAACTAATACATATACACAAAAATATGCTTTAAGGACTGATATAAATATAATTTTTCTGGTAAATTGAGTTATTTGTGTTAATAAACTTAGAACAATTTTAGATTTACAGAATTATTGTGAAGATAAAGAGTTCCCATATACCCCATGCCCAGTCCCCCATATTATTAAAATCTTATATTAGTATGATACATTTGTCACAATTAATATTGATATATTTTATTAACTGAAGTTCATGCTTTATTGTGATTTCCTCATTTTTTTCTTAATGCCCCATTTCAGTTTCAGGATTTCATCCAGGATACCATCTTGCATCTAATAGTGTTGTTTCTTTAGACTCCTCTTGTCTATGACAGTTTCTCAGACATTCCTTGGTTTTGATGATCTTAACAGTTTTGATTACTGTTCACCATTTTGTAGAATGTCTCTCAATTGGGATTTGTCTGATTTTTGTCCCATGATTAGACTGGGGTTGTGTATTTTTTGGAGGAAGATCTCAGAAGTAAAATGCCATCCTTAGCACATTGCTTCATGAGTATATACTGTCAATATGACACCATTTTTGATGCTAACCTTGTTCATGTAACCTGAGGTAGTGTTTATTAGGTTTCTCCACTGTCAAGTAACTTTCTTCCCTTTCCATACTGTACTCCTGAAAACAGTCACTATGCACAGCTCACACTTAAGGTGTGGGGAGTTAATCTGTACCTTCTGAAGGGTAGCATATCTACATAAATGGTTTTAAATTCTTCTGTGCAGGAAATTTGTCTATTATTCCTCACTTATTCAACCATTTCTTTATATCAACATGAATGCATGGATATTTTATACCTTATAATCTAAAAGTATTCTATTTTGTTTCTCAAATTGTGCCAGGTCTTTTGGCTGGCCCCTGTATCACTTTTGTATTTCTTCATCATTGTGTGTGTGTGTGTGTGTGTGTGTGTGTCACTTCCTTACTCTCTGGCACTACAAAATACTCTACAATCATCATACACATTTTCTGTCCCAGTCCTAGAAACAGCCATTTCTCCAAAGAGTACTGGTTGCATTTTGGAGAATGGTATTACGGAACAAGATCTGGCCATCAACTGTAGTTTTTGCTACTGGGTTTTGTTGACTTGAACTATTTTTGAGTATACAAATGTAAGTATCCATAGGAAGTTATACATTTAAAGATAAAAATTACTTATTAATGCAATATCTTCTCTTCCAACAGATTACATGCTTCTAAGAGTCAAAGAAAACTAACTTGGGGTACTATACACTTAGGAGAAGCACAGGGATAGAAATTTTGGGATATATTTCTAGAAAATGTGCATCTTTGCATATATGTGTGTGTATATAGACACACATATGGATATATTTTATATATGTACATATATGTATATAAACATATACACAGTAAAATAAAGATATACATATGTGTATATTACTATATAGGAGAGTGCAAAAGATAAAAGTTAAAATTGTTTCCAGATTCAACCCTGATCATTCCTTTATATAACAAAAATTTTTGGTCATTTTAACATGTAAATAACTTATAGAAAAGGGGATAAATATAGATTAATATATATATATATCTGATTTCAATCTTTGTTAATAACTTCTCAGCAACCAATATAGACAATTTTGATAAAGATTATATGTGACCTTGAAAACCACATAAATTCAAGTTTCCAATTTCATCAGCTTTGCCCTGTATTTCAGCTAACTACTTTCTGGTTTCTCCTTCTGTCTTCCTTGGCCATGCTCTGATTCTCAGCCAAATCTATATACCTTAGATTGAAGATGATCAGTCAGATTTGTTTGTTCTGAGTATTTGTATGTGGTTATGACAAATACAGGATCATATATAAAGACATTATGTCTGAAGCCAGGCTTAGCCTCTGTTGGTGAGTCAACTTGGGTATAACAAGAGGAGTGGTCAAATGAAAACTACAATGAGGTATCACCTCACACCGGTCAGAATGGCCATCATCAAAAGTTCTACAAACAAAAAATAAATGCTGGAGAGGGTGTGGAGAAAAGGGAATCCTCCTATACTGTTGGTGGGAATGTAAATTGGTACAACCACTATGGAGAACAGTATGGAAGTTCCTTAAAAGACTAAAAATAGAACTAACATGTGAGCCAGCAATCCCACTCCTGGGCATATATCTGGAGAAAACCATAATTCGAAAAGATACATGCACCCCAGTGTTCACTGCAGCACTATTTACAATAGTCAAGACATGGAAGCAACTTAAATGTCCACTGACAGAGGAATGGATAAAGATGTGGTATATATATACAATGGAATATTAGCCATAGAATAGAACAAAATTATGCCATTTGCAGCAACATGGATGGACCTAGAGATTATCATATTAAGTGAAGTCAGTCAGATAAAGACAAATATCATATGATATCACTTATATGTGGAATCTTAAAAAATGATACAAATTAACTTATTTACAAAGCAGAAACAGACTCACAGGCTTTGAAAACTTATGCTTACCAAAGGAGAAACGTGGTGGGGTAGGGATAAATTAGGAGTTTGGGATTAACATATACACACTACTATATATAAAATAGATAACCAACAAGGACCTCCTGTATAGCACAGGGAACTCTACTCAATATTCTGTAATAACCTATATGGGAAAAGAGTCTGAAAAAGAATGGATATATGTATTTGTATAACTGAATAGGTATACACCTGAGACTAATGCAACATTGTAAATCAACTATACTCCAGTATAAAAAATTAATTTTAAAAAAGAGGGGTAGTGAGGAATAGTTGGGTCTAGTGTTTAGCAAGGGTCAGTGGGAAATGTTCAGTTCTTCAGCATCTATTATATTACACGGTAGTTATGTTTGGGGTAAGTGGAGAAAAATATGAGCTTATTTTAGGGACTTAGATGTTTATTCCTCAATAACATGGTCATTGCTTTATCAAATAACAAAAGCGTAACCCCAGGTTGTGGGCAGCATTGAATTCAAGAAACAGGAGTGTGAGCCACCACTAGGAATGACTTAGGCCAGTGAAAGTAGCACCAGTGAAATTTAATTTACCTACCAAGTCTCAGACTATTTGGAAAAACAGTGTGTTAGAACACTGTTTCACATATAATAAATAATATGTACCTAGGGATTGTAAATTAAGGAAAACATGATCTTTCCACAGATAATTCATGTCTAATCCCGCTTACATAGCATTTAAATATGCATTATGTTCCCTACGTGTTACATTTGGTGTTATGCTATAAATTGTTAGCGAGAATTTTTCCTAAGTGCCTGGACAAATTAGAAAAAAAAACTACTTATTTTTGACTTGTCATTCAGATATTATTTAGTAAACCCTATATCTTAGTAAATAAATAGTTATTTACAAAGCAATCTGTGAGGGATACAAAAAAAAATAAGACATGGTCCCTGTTCTGTGAATTTCAATACCCAAGATACATTTTGGGGGGACTCTTAAAGCACAAACGTCTAAAATCATAACATGTCAAGAAGTGTGAAATCTTGCTGATATACAAAAATATGAGAAAACCTAGATATGATGTTGCTAACCTAAAAATCCTTAAAATCTAAAATCAAAACTTGGAAAGAAAGGAAAGATCAACACAAATAGCAACTGTTTGCCAATAATTCTTTACTACATTGCCTTTAACTTTACATTCTTTTTATAATATTAAGTATCTTCTCTTTCCTATATGTTGATTGGTTTCTGCTAGAGACAGAGGATTTTTTATGGTATAATATAAGAACTTGTCAACTTTATGGGACAAGGAATTGAAACTTAATATCTTACATAGCACATGATGTGTCCAAGACAGCCTACACTGTTTTAATTAACAGACTTGCAATCAAGGAGTGGGGAGTGACATCAATGAAACTGTTAGCCTTGCTCCTTGATAGCAATGCAGATCTGTGTGGATACTCATTACTCTACTCTCAGGAAAGCCTAAGTGTTCCCACCTAGTGTCACTATACTTAGGCTCTCCATTTATTTAGTGTTTTGTAGCCAAGCTGTCCACAACATGAAACCTATAGTTGTCATACATTTGAAAGTACTTGTCACAAGATTAGTATTCAGAATTCAGTGGATCTGTACTTTCTTAATAGCACCAGGCAAACTGGAAAAAAAGACTGCAATTCTTTCTGGAGGTGACATCTAATATACACACCAAAATCTCCACACTGATGTGTTCTGTCTTCATAATTCTGTGGGTAATAAGGTACTACAGACTGCAGCCCTCTTCCATACTCAAGTTGTAGAACTCCATCATCTACTATGGTATCTAGTTACTTCCTTCACCATAGTAATTGTGCCTCATTTATCTTTATTTTGCCAGCATCTGGCATGGAGTATGACAAGAAGTGATTTTTCACAAATATTTATAGAATGCGATTGAATCAATAAACTTGAAAACAATGACCCAAATGCCCACAAAAGGAATTGCTTTAATTGGCCTGAGTTAACAGAAACAAGAAAAATCATAAAATCTTAAAACAACAGTAAGAGCACAAAAAGTATGGATACAGTATATATGAAACTCTCTTAGCCAACACTGACAGTTTTTAAATTTTCTTATTTACAGGAGACAATAGTCCAGATAAGAAAAAATTAGAATTTACATATTTAATATTGGCAGATTTTACTTTTGTGTTTATTCTTGTGATACCCACAAGATACCCCCCAAAATCACTATACAGAGTAACTTGTTGAATAACTAAGGCACAGATCTGAATCACGATTATTCATCTACATGTTCCACTCAGTGAGTGGATAGAGCCAGCCATCTATCACCTGCATGTCAGCCAAGCTTTGTTACCTGTATAAGCAGGATGAATGGTGACTTCAGTAAGATCTACTGGATTCCTGTTACCTGACTTCATCCTGTCACACACTGTATTTTACTGTCATTCTTATTTACCCACTACCTGAAGTTGGAGCAGTGAAACACTGTGTATATCACTTTAGCTTTTATTATTTTTAACATCTTTATTGGAGTATGATTGCTTTACAATGGTGTGTTAGTTTCTGCTGTATAACAAAGTGAATCAGCTATACATATACATATATCCCTATATCTTCTCCCTCTTGCACCTCCCTCCCACCCTCCCTATCCCACCTCTCAGAGGCAAATATAGTTTTGGTCATTGTTGGTAAGATGATAAGCATTGGTTTTATAGAATCATAAAAGTCATTTTTTTGGATCGATTTCATTTTGTGGTGAAAATAAATGTGTTAGTATTGTTTGGGAAACTGGGGCTTCTCAGGAATCTTAAAACTTGTCTATAAACGTGAATGTATAAATAAATTAATTTTGAATTAAATTTAAAGTTTCTTCTTTAAAATGTTTCTGAAAATTCTTCCAAAAAAATAGCCATGAAATATGAATGTCTCCATTTTTAAAAAGCAACAAAACAAAAAGAAAAAAATCCAAAGTTAAACTTTAAAACATATAAATTTTATTGAACATATTTTTGGAATAGTGCTTTAAACTCAGTAGATGACAGGTTGCTTATTTTATTTCAAAGGGAGTGAAACTAGTTTGGTTGGCTTTCAGAGCTTTTCAAATCCAGCACAAGAATTTGAAAACCTTTGTGTGTGTGTCTGCACATGTATATGTGACAGAAAGGGAAAAGGAGGCATTCTATCACAAAGAAAAATAAAATCATTAGGAAGGCACAGATTCACACAATTTAAAATGACAGAATCAGTTTACTGAGAGATTACAATTTAACATGCAATTGTAATGTGCTCACAAGTTTTCTGGGACCAAGCTTAGCCAGCCCTTTTAAAAAATCCTTAGCCTGTTCTTACTAGTGTTATACAAAATACTTAAAGGCTTTTGATTCATTTTCCTGATTAGTAAGTTAACTTTTCTTAAACGAAGCAGTAAATCCTACAATGTATATAAGCAAAAATAAAATTTCCCATGGATCTAAGAATTTGAAAAGTAAACAGCTTTATAATACAGTGGTTTTAGAAATAATGCTGTAAAAGTTAAAACTGAATGGTCTTTGCTTCAGTTGAGGCTTCACCTGATCTCTAAAATATGGGATATATCAAATTTTGGACATGGCTTAAGTATTGAAAGAATAGACTGAAGATGTATTTTAATAGAGTAGTATCTGAAAGGAGATGCAAAATGTATAAGATCGATAAGTGAGTTAGGGCAAATAATGCGAGGAACAATGTTGGAAAGAGTAAAAGATCATGAGAGTAAAGGCCTACATTGTTCAAGCTTAAAGTCATTTGCAACATTTCCTTGCCTTCAACTCACTTCAAGAATCATAAACTTGAAAGTGTCCTAATGGCTTCTGATTTTTGTGGAGTTCAAGAACAATAACCAAAAAAAAAAGTAGTGTATGATAAACCCCCTCAGAGTTTATCACAACTGAACCAGCAAAAGATTCAAACAGCTCCAGTCAGCAGCCCCTGGAGGTGCTGGAAGAGGAGTTAATGTTATGAACAGGATCATTGCCTTGTGGTTGCACTTGAAGTATAGCTTCTGCCTTTCATTTGGGTTAAGCAAGTGACCCTAAGTTCTGAAAAAAAAAATAACTACAGTTAGAATTAGAGACAGAGACAAAGAAGAAATATATACCAAGGCAGAGGAGAAAGAATGAGAAAATGAGAACGAATAAGGGGTATAAAGCTGCACTGTCCTATATGGTAACCATTAGCCATGTGAAGTTATTCAAATTTCAATTAATTAAAATTAAATAAAATTAAAAATTCACTTCCTCAGACTTGCTAGCCTCATTTCAGGTGCTCAGTATTTACACATGGCTACTCATTACCATATTGAACAGTGCAGATGGAGGGCATTTCCATCTTCTCAGAAAGTTATGGTTCAAAGGGCTAATATGGACAAAGAGGGAGAAATAAAAAGACAGCAGGGACATAATTAGAGGCTAAAATTAAGTGATAATAGAGAGAGAATGGGTTACAGTTAGAGGCAGACGTGGGAGAGAGAATACAAAAAGATGATACAAAGAATTCCTTTTATAACTTAAAAAAAAATTAAGACAGGGTAGAATATAGGAATAATAGGTGCAGAAAAAGTATAGAAGCCCACAATCACCTGAGTGGTTTATGATTTTTAAAAAATCCATAACTATCAACTCAGCATACATGATATTCAGACTTTAAGAAACTAACCACCAAAAAGACCAAAATAGGGTCACTGAATTTATAGTCTAAGCACCAAGATCATTTAAGGGTTTTTGTTTGACTTTTTAAAGCACATACAATTAACATTTCAGATTTGCTCGTCCTTCCTCTCTTCATTTGTATATGAAATAGAATAGCTGCCTTACTAGGTCAGGAAGTAAGTGGGTACCTGTAAAGAAAAAAACAATAGATTGTGAAAAAATCATAGCAAAGATAAACATTTTAAAATGTATATGTAAATTTTTACAATTTGAAGTCCTAATACTCAATTTTTTCTTTATTCTGAAAAATTGAATATGAATTTTATACAGAATATAGGTTATTAATTTTTAAATGAAAAAATTTTCAAAGATTAAGAAATTTAATGCAGAAATGAATGATAATGACCTGAATTTTATATAGGAAAAATGCACAATTTGGAAGAAAAATTCCATTAAAATCCAACTAGAGAACTTATCAAATAGGAGAGTTTGAGCAAAGAACTTAAAAGGAATATCTTCACTTTTCAGAAAATATTTAGATTTAATAACAATTTTTAAAAATTTACATTTACAATTTACATATTCATATTTAGAAACATTAAATAGAAAAAATATAGAAACAGGCTTTTAAATTGCATGTGGTCAATATTTAGTGATAATATTGACTGATAATCCAAATGGAAAAATTTACCTATATGTTCTCTTTTTATCTTGTGTTTTGAGAGAGTAGTTTACATTTACTCTACTGAAATAATCTAGAAAATAATCTTACTGAAATTTTCAAATTTTAAAGTCTCTGGAGAGAGGATAAAAAGAAAGAAAAACAGGATGATAATTGTCAGGTCCTTTACTTGGCAATAATAAACCATCCTTCTATGCATATAATTAGATCAGTTTTTGTGAATGCCATATCTTACACTTTCCTCCACTGTTTTGTATTTTCCACTACACAGGCCATTCACAGTCTCTACACTTTTTTGTCCAAAGAGATTTGATGCTTTTATATTCATCATTATGGAATTTCTCGAAAGAAGACATATAGATGGCCAAAAAGTACATGAAAAGATGATCAACATCACTAATTATCAGAGAAATGTAAAATCAATGGCCATCACCAAAAAGTCTACAAACAATAAATGCTGAAGAGGGTGTGGAGAAAAGGGAATCCTCCTACATTGTTGGTGGGAATGTAAGTTGGTACAACTACTATGGAGAACAGTATGGAAGTTCCTTAAAAAACTAAAAATAGAACTAATGTGTGAGCCAGCAATCCCACTCTTGGGCATATATCTGGAGAAAACCATAATTCGAAAAGATACATGCACCTCAGTGTTCGTTGCAGCACTATTTACACTAGTCAAGACAGGGAAGCAACTTAAATGTCCATTGACAGAGGAATGGATAAAGAAGATGTGGTACATGTATGCAATGGAATATTGCTCAGCTATAAAAAGGAACAAAATAATGCCATTTGCAGCAACATGGATGGACCTAGAGATTATCATACTAAGTGAAGTATGTCAGACAAAGACGAATATCATGTGATATCACTTATGTAAGGAATCTAATTTTTAAAAAATGACACAAAATAACTTATTTACAAAGCAGAAACAGACTTACAGATATTGAAAACAGACTTATGTTTACCAAAGAGGAAAAATGGGGGGGGGGATAAATCAGGAGCTTGGGATTATCATACACACACTACTAAATATAAAATAGATAACTAACAAGGACCTCCTGTATAGCACAAGGAACTCTACTCAATATTTTGTGATAACCTATATGAGAGAAGAATTTGAAAAAGAATGAACATACGTATAACTGAATCAATCTGCTGTATACCTGAAACCAACACAACACTGTAAATTAACTATACTCCAATAAAATTTTTAAAAATTACTACTAAAAAAAATGAAGTCTCTGGGGAACTTCTAATTCTAAATCTGAAAAGGTTTTCAATCCTTATATAAATCAACTGACCTTTTTGCAAAATTTTTTGCTCCTCAGTTCTTATGTATTTGGAAACTTTATACCCATCTTGTAGTTTTTTTGTTTTGTTTTTTTTGTTTTTTGTTTTGCAGTACGCAAGCCTCTCACTGTTGTGGCCTCTCCCATTGCGGACACAGGCTCCGGACACGCAGGCTCAGCGGCCATGGCTCACGGGCGCAGCCGCTCCGCGGCATGTGGGATCTTCCCGGACCGGGGCACAAACCCCTGTCCCCAGCATTCGTAGGCAGACTCTCAACCACTGTGCCACCAGGGAAGCCCCATCATGTAGTTTTGAGACAGCTCTGGCTGCCTCCTCTCACTCTTCAAGAGTTCCTCTCCATGCTCCTTAAAGGCTAGGGTTCCCTAGCTTTCCCTTCGCTAGCCACTAACTGGCTGTTTCACTCTACTTGCCCTCCTCCCCTGATGCTATTATTCACTCTAGATGTTGATTACATCTCCAAGTATACTTCATGCTTAGAATAATTCTCTAGATTCTGACATGTATCTCAACTGCTTTCTAGATTTCTCTATTTACATCAGCGATTTTAGTGGTCACCACATTTTCATCCTACGTACCTGCTTTTCTTGTTCTTTCCTACCAATCCCAATTCCTCTCCTTCCTTTCCCTCTAGTTCTCTAACTGGGATCAATGCCCCTTCTTTGTGTGCCCGTACACATGGAATGGCCTACTTTGGGACTGCAGATAATTCCACTTCTGACATTCAGCATATTGTATTGTGTCATCATCTTAAACGCCTATGATACCCAGGGAGCACCATGAAGTAGAGAATGCTTTATTATATATATATGTATTTTTAAAATTTCCAACCATTATGCAGTTCTTGGCATGAAAAGTTATCCAAAAAGATTTCATGAATGAATGAATGAAATCAGGATATGAAAATAAAACTAGATTTAATAAATACTTAACTACATGTTAGGCAATACTTCACACATTTAGTTGTTTAATATTATGACACTTTCCATAACCTTTTGAGGCAAGTATTATTATCTCTACATTAGTGGTGGTAGTAGGGAATAAGCCATTACGATATTAAGTAAAAGGCCTAAAATTATATGGTTGAGAAATGGTAAGTCTTTCAACACACCAACGGGAATCAACCAGATAACTTTAAAAAGAAAGAAAACACAAGGTATCACAGAAAGTACACAAACTCTAAGTAAATTCGGACACATAATTTGGCTCGTAGTTTGTAGCACCCTATTGCTATAGAACGTAAAATGACAAAGCATAGAAAAATTAAAGCATTTTTTAAAATGTATTTTTATAAATAAATTAGCAAACGTTCATATATATACAAGTGATATTAAAGGTAGTAAAAACTGAACTTATCTATTCAGAGATGATATAATAAATTATTTCCTTTGCTAAGTACATATATTTTTTAAATAATAGATGATTTTTGTGATGAGTTGAATCACACAAGTATACTGAGGTTTTTAGGAGACAACTCTACAATATTTCAATGAATCACTTAGCTCCCTTCTCAGAGGTAAATTCAGTTCTGACAAAAACTATAAGATTGACCAGGATGATTTCTGATTCCTGCACTTCAAATAGGTTTGATCATGCAGAAGAAGATTTTTTTAAACTAAATTTATGATTGAATTGAAATAGTCAAAGACTAGGTGTTTATACAGAGTGGAAACAAAATACAGAAAGAAAAAGTAGATAAGGACAGCAGAGTAGCCCTATTTAATGTGGGATTAAAAAAAGTGGTAAGTAAAAGCACAAATGACTCTACTTAACAAAGTCTAATTAAACTGTATGGAGAAAGACTTATGTTGCACCATCTTGACAAGCTTGGTTCACAGGTTTAGACTTCTAAAAAAATTAAATGAACTGACATTTGCATCATTTTGAAATTAGTAAATATTGTCTATTTCAGCCTCAGATGCCAGGAAACTCAACTAATTTGAAATAGGATTTAGTCTTTCAGGATCATATGAAGCTGTTTAAGACCTTTGGAACAATTATAATCTCCATGGCAACAAAATATTTTGCTAGTTTTTTGTTTAATGCTGCTTTCACTGTATCTAGATCATGCCCAGTACATAGCAGGTGTTCAATAAAATTTGATAATGTGTTCATCCTATCATTTATTATTCAACCATAGTTTATTGAGTAAAAATTCTTACCTAGGGATGTGCTTGGGTTGCAAAGTGTAAATAAGGTCAAGGAGCTTAGTGTGATGAAGCCAAAAACAGGAAATACAGCACATCTTGTTGCAACCTAGAGGAAACTGCTGAGTTTTATAGGAGTATCAAGGAATTCCTTTTCAATCTGCTTATAAGACAAGTTGGGGAGAAGCAGATTTGGGAGCTGGACATGGAAATGTGGATGAGTGTGAAGGTAGAGGAGCAGGGACCAGACTGCCTAGGCTTTGATCCTAACCTTGTCCTTACTAGCTGGATGACCTTGGGCAAATTATTTGCTTTCCTCCCAATGACTCCTCATCTCTAGAGGATGGATACCAATCAATAATACCTTTCTAATTTATTTTGCTCTTTTTTTTTTAGAATTAAATGATCTAATGTATGTAAAAGACAGAGAAATATTCTGACACATAGTAAGCACTCAGTAAAACATTGCCATTGCTACTTTTCCATAACATTATTCTCATGATAGAAACCAGTATATATTATATTGGCATCATGTTTTATATATTGTTTGCTGAGGATGCACATTATATTAGGGTTAAGTACTGAGATGATGGACTATTTCTCTTTGATTAAATAAGATCATACTCTGGAAGGAAGGAATCCTGGGGGAAATAATCGAAACATAAGAATACACAAAAAGTCTCCCATACATTCAAACTGTAGCCTACTAAAAGCAAATTAAATGACAATATCAATAGATGCAATTAGAAGTATAGACTTTAAAAACTGGATCTATATTTTATCCAAATATGTTTCAAAAAAAGCAGTTGGCCTCATTTTATTCTTAAGACAGAGAGGCAGGAGTAGATGTTTCAGAAAAGCCCAAATGAACTTTTTGGCCAACCCAATAGAAATGACAACAACCTCTGCAATCCCGTTTTCTTTCTTTCACCAGGGCAAGCTATTAAAACCTCACTAGTCTCTAGTTTCTTTATGTTTAAAATGTGGCTAGTAACACTTAGTTTATCTCAGAGCATTGAGTAAGAATCAAATGAGATAAAAGACATATTTTAAATACACTTGAAAAATGATAAATTAAGGCACACAAAGTCACAGATACAATGAAAAGTGTTAAACAGTTTTTCAAGGTTTCATAGATAAATACATTTTATAGGCAATAAATAAAGGATACAATTGACTAATTCATCTATACAGAAATTTTGCTGCTTGATAAAAAAAAAGCTTTTCTACTGCCTTCAAGCTGGTTACAAACCCAAATAGCCACACCTCTCTTGCAATTGCTGCTGTATGGCAGCCACACTTTTCTTCAAAAATGGATTTTGTACCTATCCTTTATTAGTAGCTCTTTTATTTTATGTCCCTGTGTGGTGACGCTTTAAGAAACAAGACAGGATGTGAGTGAGAGGGGCCAATAATGTAACATTGCATTCTGGGAGGTTGATCCACCTGAGAAATACTGAATGTAGAGATAAATGCAGTCAAAACTTTAGTATTGTAAGAATGATGACGATTTTAGATTGTCAAGTAGATCAGCTGGTAGTTATGGAGAGTGCAATTAAGTAAGGGTGGGCAATACTAGTGTCACATTTCAACAGAATCCAATAAATGGACACTAATGGACTTAAGAAAACATACTTGAAATTTTGAGACCCATCTCTCATCTTGGATATGAGTAAATCAGAAGGTACTAAACCAGACATATTTTGAAGAAAATTTTCAGAAAGCTATGATAGTTTTGCTTTTATTTTGCTATTGTGCTTCCCTTCCCCTTGTTTATGATCAACTATTTAAAATGCACTTTAATTAAACAAAAAACCAAAAAAATAAGATTGGTTTCAACCTGCTTCACTTTTCATTAACTTTCCCTGGAACAATATACTGGCAGCCTGGACATTGCTCCTCAACATTTCACTTCCCTGAAAACGAATGGTCCCTTTCAATTCACATAATCTCATCACTTTTTAAAGTTGGGATAGTTAAAAATATAAAGTGGTAGAATAATTGTTTCTATTCCCTTTATACAGCTATCTTCTTTGTATATTAGTTCTCTGTTAATTTATCTTTGTCTGCTTTAAATTCATTTTATCAACCCATTCATCTACTTGGCACATTAATTTAAAAATTTCAAACTTGTCTACCCTGACATTCAATTCCTTGTCAAGTAAACCTTTTTCCCCTTAATCCCCATATCTGACTGGGATCATTTTTCCTTCACTCTACAGAATTGTGTTGTAGTATAGGAATGCTGATGAAATATTACTTTTATTTTTGTTTGTTTTAAAGTATTATAAAATATCTTAATTTTTGAAGATTACTACTTGTAGAATTTTATATTTATTGCACTGCTTTAATGATATAATTCCACTGTCTTCTGGATTCCACTGATTTTGCTGAGAAGTCAGATGTCAGTTTTACTGGTTCTTAATTTAAAATACTGTCTTTAAAAAATTGTTTTCTTGAATATTTTCCCTGTTTTTCCCAAATATTTTACTATGATGTTTATAGATGTCATTTTATTTTCATTTATACTACTTGGTGTTCACAATGCTTTATGAATCTGTGTTTTGGTATCTTTCTTCAGTTTTAGAAAATTCATGGTGAATATATCTTCAGATATTACTTCTACTCCATTTTCTTCTCTCCTTTTCCCCTATAAATCAAATTGTATGCAGGCTAAACTTTTTCACTGCTTTGCACTTGTCTATAATGCTCCTTTCTGTGCTGCCTTATTCTTTCCTCTCTGTGTTTCATTTTGAATATTTTCCACTAGATAGCCTTAACTTCAGACTGGATTTGAAATAGGAAGGCCAGAAAACTTGAAGACAGGTTGAAAATAACTAGTCAAAGTGGAACAGAAAGAGAAAAAAGAGTGAGAAACAAAGAAGAATAGAGCATGGCTGATATGTGTTACATCAGCAAATGAAAAACTTGTATGTAACTAGTATCCAAGAAGGAGAGGAAAGATAGGATAAACCAGAAGAACTTTTTGAAGAAATAAAGAGTTGGGGATTTCCAGATTGATGAAAGATATTATTGTATATGTGCAAGAAATTCAGCAAAACTCCAAGCAAATAATATACAAAGGAAACCACACCCAGCATGTTATAAATTAATTATTTAAAACCAAAAAAGGATAAATCTTAAGGGACAAGGCTAAAAATACTCATTACATATAGTAGAACAACAAAACGAGTGACTAATGATGTCAACATCCCATCAGGGAAAACATAAATAAATAAAAAATAAAACATAAATAAATAGAAAATAAATACTAATTTTTAGCTACAATTTTATATTCAGTAAAAATATTGCTTAAATTTTAATGGATTTTAAAGGACATTTCCAGGCAAAGCCTGAAAGTATTTGCATCTAGTAAATGCACTATAATAAATGGTTAAACTAAATTCTTCAAGTGGAATGGAAAACAGATAAAAAGCCAGATTTATATATGTGATGAAGACCCAGAAAAAGAATATCTCTAGGGAAATAACAGAACATCATTGTTTTAGTATTTGTATTTTTATATTTTTTAAATTGTTAAAAACCTAGTGACTCTTTAGAGTAAAATGTTAGAGGGTTTATAATACAGAAGGAAGTAAAATATAAGATGTCCACAAATATTTGAAGGGAAGTAAATATATTTTACTGTGATATGGTTTGATGTTTTGTAAAATGATTATGAAATATCATATTATTATGTATTAATATCTCTAGCATAGCAAACTCAAAAATATATAGATAATAAGTCAATAAAGGGTACACTCACCACAAATAGGCAGAGGACAAAAACCAAAGAAATAAAAACAAAAACACTAATTTGAAGAGATACATGTACCCCAATGTTCATAGCAGCATTATTTACAATTGCCAAGATATGGTAGCAGCCTAAGTGTCCATCAATAGATGAGTGGATAAAGAAGATATGGTATATATATACACACAATGGAATACTACTGAGCCATAAAAATGATCAGAATTTTGTCATTTGCAGCAACATGGATGGACTTGGAGAGCATTATGCTAAGTAAAACAAGTGAGACAGAGAGACAAATATGGTATGAGATGACTTATATGTGGAATCTAAAAGATACAACAAACTGGTGAATATTAAAAAAATAAGCAGACTCAGAGATAAAGAGAATAAACTAGTGGTTACCAGTGGGAGAGGTGAAGGGTAATGTAGGGGTAGGGGAGTGGGAGGTACAAACTATTGGATGTAAGATAGGATGAAAGAGGTATTGTACAACACGGGGAATATAGCCAATATTTTGTAATAACTGTAAATGGAAAGTAACTTTTAAAAATTGTATAAAAAATTAAATTTTTTTTTAAAAAAAAGGTATTGCCAGGAAAATAAGAGACAAGATTGTTAATGAAGAAGAATAAAATATTTAACCAGGAAACTTGTATAAAATTGTTCAAGAGGATGAACAAAAAAAAAATCAAAAACAAAAACAAATGGGATAAATTAAAACCAAATACCAAGACAGGAATCTTAACCCAGACAAATCCATTATTAATTTTATATGTTTGAATTAAGATTCTTCATGAAAAGGCAAGGATTTTCAGACCAGATGATGAAGTAAAACCACATTATATGTTGCTTATAAGAAACACATTAAAAAAAAAAGACATAGTGGCTGAAACTAAAATGTTGAAAATTACATACTATGAAAACACTAAGCTAAAGTAGGCTGTAGTGGCTATAATAATACCTGACAAGGTAGATTTCAAGTCAAATGTATTACCAGAGTTAAAAAGGGTATTTTATAATTAAAGGAGGATCAATTATTCAAGAAGATCTAACAATCCTAAGTGTTTACCCACTAACAGAGCTATAAGATACTTGAAGAAAAATTGACAAAGCTAAAAATAGTAGACAAATCCATAATAAATGTTAAATATTTCAATAATACTCTCTTAGTAATTGATAGAGAAAGTGTAGACAAATGAGTAAAGATACAGATATTTGATCAGTACTATCAACCAACTTAAGTTCTGTGGATCTAATTGACCTAACTGACATCTAAAGGACAAATACAACTTACCACTGAAGCTTAAATATTCCTCTCAAGTGTACATAGTACATTAACTAAGGTAATTAATAAGATGGACCATAAAAACAACTCTAAATTAGTATAATTTAAGCAGAGTCTATTTTCTGACCCATGTTTATTCCAAGTACTCTTTATTCTTTTGTGTAGATCCCTATTTCCATTTGGTTGTTACTTTCTTTTTGTCTGAAGAACAACATTTAACATTTTTCAGTATGGATCTCCTGGAGATAATTATCTCATATTTCATGTTATAAAATATTTATTTTGTTTCTATTTTAAATGATATTTAACTAGGTATAGAATTCTACACTGGGGAGCATAGAGGAAAATGGAGCAGTAGTGGAAAAATGGAGCATAGAGAAAAATGGACCCTCAAACCTAAATGCAGGGAGAGAAGAAAAGGAAGGATAGAAAGAGCTTCAGCCTGTGATGCAGCTCTGACAAAGTATTGGCCAGGATGATCAGAGCCTCAGGACAAAGATGTCCCATTTAAGGAATCACATATTAGGCAGGAATATGTATCATAGCTCAAGTACCTGAACCATGTTCAGTCATTGGCTGGGAGTAGTCTGGGAAGAGTGTGGTTTGATAAAATGTTCTGGAAGATCCTTAAGTTATGGCAATTGGAGGCTCTCAAGTAACTTTACTCTTTCCAACACAGATTCTCTCTTGAAGAGAGTTCTGAGTGGAGCACTCCCCTGGCTGCCACAGAGACATCCTTATCCTGATATAGAGCATCTTTGATAAGGCTACAACAAATATCTTCCTTACGATGGAAGATCGAATACTTTCCCCTTGAGCTCAGGAACAAGACTGTCTGCTTTCTATTCAGCATTGTATCAGAAGTGTGTGTATATATATATATATATATATATATATATATATATATACACACACACACACACATATATATATTTATGCCATATATATGTATTATATATTAATATAAAGGTATATTACATCTGACTTTTGAAGGATGCAGTATTCTCTCATATCTTTAAGGATAATAGTAGTATTTCTTCCCCATAAATAAACTGATTCTCTCAAGTTGCTTTGGTTTGTTTTCATATTATTTTCTTTCCTGGTGATCTTGATCAAGCATCTTATGTATAAGATAGGGATACTAAAAAGCAAGGTCAACTAACAGGTGTGTGGCAATACTTGGCCTCTCTATCCTTACTGTAGACTGATCTTGCTGGCACTTATTGTAGATATCCCTGGTGATAATATTTTTTATTTAGTTATTTTTTCATTTGCTTGGACTTCCCATATATTGTAGAGAAGATAATGTCCGTCTCCTGCCTTAAGTGTGAATACCTTTGTCCCAGTTAGAATACCAAATAGCAGAAAAAGCCCTTGGGTGTTCCTTAATCCTCATGTGATCGTCTCCCAAGCTTCAACTTTTCCTCCAAGAAAGAAAATTTATATTTTACACTCTAGAGTATAATTCTGAGTCTTCTCTTAAGTAGGGAAGTTACAATCTCCTGCCTGCTTGGAATGGGGGAGGATACTTGGGTATAATTTCTTCTCAATTAGACTTTCAACCAGTCCACCTGCTGTAAAGGTCACCTTCCTTTACCTTTCAGAGTTTACTGTCACCAATTAGTATGGCTTCTGGAAGCTCTATGGGGATGGGTTTACTTCATTCTTAAATTTCCCCACTGCTAAATTAAGGTTCTGTCTTCCCAAGCTTACTGCATGTAAGCAGAAGGCACTGCTATCTCTTTAATCCTTTTAGACATTTAGGCTATATGTATGTATACATGTGTGTGCAGTTTTTCTGTCATCCCATGATCTCATGCTCTTGGGTTTTACTTTGAGGTTTTAAATCCAATAGCTTGAGTTCTCCTGGTGCTTGTGACTGATGACTTTCACTTACTATGAACTTTGTAATTTCTGATTTTGAGCTTGTGAGCTCATCTTAATCTGGCCTCTTTTGATTTTCTCCTTTATAAATCCTACATGGACCAATGTGTCCCTCCAGAGCAATTTTGCATTTGATTTCTAGACTCCCTAGGATTTTCATGACACCAGGATCATTGTTTAATTGCTACTATCTCAGCTTAGGATATCCCCATATTATGAGCATAGTGTAAATTCATGTTCAAACACATCAAAGTTGCAGGGCTACTCTTTTGATTTCTTGTGAGAATTGTTGCCCCACACAGAGTTATGACAAAGGCAAGCTTAATTTTCTCTGGTGGCAGATTTAGTTAGTTCCCTTACCACTAATACTAAAGGCCTTTGACAGAATCTACTCTATAGGAATTTTGTACGCCTGAAAGCACAGTACTCAAACCATCACTATTTCAATAATTTCACAGGACTGTTGCTGTATCATCTTATTTACCTCTGTCTAGTGCTCAGTGCATTCTTCACTTCTGGCATTTAGAATGCCCCCCCTTTTTTTTTGCAAACTATTGCATAAATTTTTAAATCATTTTATCTATAATCTAGTTTTTCAGAATAAAAATAAATAATTGCAATTCTATTACTGAAGTCCAACACACAATTTAAGTAATGTTATAAAGAAACCATAATTTATATTTCTTAATAGTGATATGTGTTCATCAAGATAAAGAACTTACTAAATAGGACTGGGGTGTATTTCCTTTTTCAGTACCCTTTATGAAAATCTCTAAGCTTTTAGTGCTACTATATTTGTTCACAACTCAATCAATCCTTTAGACCTATATTTACATTGGTTATTGGTTTGCTGCACTAGGCAAAGATTTTCTCAGTCCTCAAAATAAACTGTTTTTTTCTATCTTCTCATCTACCAGGTGGAAATATTCTAATGTGTCTTAAGTTATATCTTTTTGCTTGACATTGTGCTCCCAGCTTATCCTTTAGCGGATTCTCTGTAATAAACCGAGAAACAATTTCTAGCTTTACCTACTTTCATGCACCTCCTTAGGAATTCAGCATTAGAGGTCTGGTTGATTTGTGAGGCTGTCTTTTTCAGTTGATGGTGAGGATGGCTCATAGTGACACTTTGAAGCTACTCAAGAAGCTGAATGTGACATCCATGGCAAGTCTGTGTTCACAGCAGGAGAGATCTTGTGCTCAGCTCTGCTCTACTGACCCTTCACTCAATTTATCCTTTCATGCTATAAGCCATGATTCAGAAATAGATACTGGCTTTCTCTGTTTTTCAAGTATCTACCACTTGCCAAATAATATACACAAGACAAGTTTGCCCAGGAAGAAACTTGTATAATTTAATGACTGATTCATAACAGAAGTCACTATATTGTTAAGGGTTTTCTTCCAGGTGTATATTATAAAACACATCAGTTCATCAATTATGTTCAAGAAAGTGTGTGGGTATATATCTCCTTAGGAAATTACATATATATATATATATATATATATATATATATATATATAGCATGTGTGTGCATGTCGACTTACTCCATGAATTCATATAGTTTCATGGGTTAAATATCATCAATATTCTGACATTTAAGAATTTATATTTCAAGCCTTATTCCCTGTCCACTCATACAATCCAACTGTCTATTCAATATTTATATCCAACTGTCCAATCAGTATGTGATAGAAAGCTCAAATTTTCTACTTTCAAAACTTACTGGCTTTATATCTCATTTTTTGTTCTATACCACTCTTCTCCATTTCAGGTGGTCCCATCATTTCTGTTGCTCAGGTGAAAAATACTGAAGTTTTCCTTGACTCTTGTTTATCATAGTTCCATATCCAATCAGTCATTAACTCCTGTTTACATTTCGTCAACATATGTCTAAAATCTAAAACTTCTCAATACCCCCACTATCAGCACAAGGTATTCAATTGTCTCTCACATGAATTATTGTAATAGCTTCCTGAGTGTTCCTAGTTTTACTTTTTCATGCTTCCTTCCTACTGCATATTATCAATACTTGAACCAGAGTAAATTTTTAATAAGTCAGATTATATTGCTGCTCTGCTAAAAAGTCTATGGCTCCCTATGTCTCTAGTATAAAATAATAGCTAAGAACAATCTTATTATGTTGGCAGCATTATCACAATTTTACAAATGGAGTAACTAAAGCACAAAAAGATCATTTTCTTGACCCATACTCTGGCTAATAATGGTAGTATATGATTTGAGGCCAGGAAGTCTTTTTGCAGAGTCTACGCTTCCAACCATGATAATATATTATCTCTCAGTAGCAGGTACCTAAGAAGCCCTAAATGTTTGCACCCATTCTCTCCCTACTTCCCACTGACTTCTCTTACTTCATTCTCCTTTTAGTTTCCCATTTGTTCAAACTGAACTTGATATTCCCCAAAGATTCCAGGCATAATTCTGCATCAGGCCCTCCTCCTGCACTGGCTCTTCCCTCCTACTAGAGCTTTCCTGTACCAGAAATTCATTTGGATCACACTCTTATTACATAACTTCACTCAAATGTTGCCTTCTCACTCAGATCTATCTTGCCTTTATTGAAAATTTCAACATCCCCCTCCCCTGGCCTTACACCACTATAGATCCACACAAAACCTATCACCATAGGTTTTGTCCATAAGCCTATCACCCTCTAATTAGTTGCACTTAGTTTATTTTTGTGTCATGTAGAAAAAAACAGAGAGGAAAATAAAATTACTAATTTAGGAAATAATAAAAGTTAAATTTTATGTATCTTAATCACTCTTTAATTTATGGGTAGCCTTTTCCTCGAGTTTACTGTGAAATATTTACTAAGAATTCTAAATTGTGATAAGTGAAAACACTTGAATTTGTACGGCAAAGCTAAGGATAGACTGAGGTAGAAATTTCCAATTTTTTAAGGCTGACTTTAGCGACAAAATAAACTAAATATAATGAACATTAACAATTGACATTTTTATTACCATTATCAGGCTCACTGTTATTTCTCCTCCAAACAGTTTTTTACCATATATAATTCCTTTCATAAAAGATGAAAGCATTTTGAAAATAGGCTATTAACAAATATTTATTGAGCACTTCCTAAATCTTAATATGTTAAATAAGATCTCAGTCATCACAAATGTTTGAGGTTTTTTATCCCATATTTTTATAAATAAGTAATTCAATTTACAGAGTTTAAATGTCTCACTGAAGTTTATCCAGTTGGTGACTTATCCAGAATATAAATTCAATATTTTCTTCCACTAGAGAATGAGCTCATTGCCCACTGACATCCCCAAATTTCTCCCACCCACTCTCATTACTGAGAAATGAAAACCCATGTGTACATATCAGTTAACCTAAGAATATTTATTACTGTGGCTAGTGTCATTTCACAATGTCCATTTTCCTAAATGTTTTAAAATATTAGCCTAAGTCTAATATAATTATTACCTTTTCTATTGATTTAATTGCTTCCCAGGAAGTCAAATGTGTTTTTATGTACACTGACATAATTTATAAAGAAGAGATCAAATGCAGGGCAGTCTGTGCTGGCAGTCACACACACAATTACAGAAATGTAATTAATTCCTGCTCATTTTTATACACTTCTTATGCTCTGAAATTCTTTTGAGGTTGGCTTTTCCCCAGGTATATAGTTTATGGTCTCTGATATTCAAGGATGTTCTTTGTCAAACTATATCGTCTCAAGTAAGTTTACTTATGTGGATTGAAGTTTGTAAAGCAGAATGACTTTCAGCTTCCACATCATTTCTTGAATGCTACCATAAATTAGTTTGTAACAGAGTTAAATATTTCTTGAACGGACTAATATCTAGACATTCATTTTTAGCATAAAAGAGACTCTCCATCCTTCCCTTGTATATTCTCTACTGATAGTTTGCATTTGAATTTACTTTATAACATCTGTGTAAATAAGATTTTTTAAATAAAATTTGAAGAAAACATAGAGAATTGAGATTTAAGATTAACATGTTTCAACTACTTTTTAAAGTAGTTGAATAAGAAAGAAGCTGTAATATCTTCTTAAAAAATAATATTGAGAAACAGGCTAAAACATGTTGGATAACATTACAGGGAATGATATTCAGAACCAAATCAATATAAGACAGTTGTAATGCCTCAAAAATATGTTTTTGTTAATTTTTTAAAAAATTGTGAAAAAAGAAATAGTAAAACTCGAATATTAAATTAGCCATACAACTGGCTAACTTCAACTGACCTGTAATTTGCTTTTTTGTAACATGGAAATAATAATGCCTGCCTGTCCTTCCTCATAAAAATTTTACAACATCAAAGCTGTTGACAAATATGAAAATATAAACTACTATGGAGAAATCAAACCTCCTTAATCTACCTGTGCTGCCCTTTTTGATTTGGCCTACCCCTATATTACCATCCTCACCTCCAAACACATTCTATTCAACAAAGTAGGCTATTGTAATTTTATTATATTATGTACTGTTACCACAACCAGTTGGAAACTTTCACACCTTCTAGCCTGTAGTCCTATTTCCCCATTGAAGGTGTTTCTTCATCTGAATTTCTCTCTCTTCTACTCATTTCTGTAGTCTATTCTGTATCAGTCAGTGTACAGACAGGAGAACTAAAACATCTTCTGGATGTTTCAAGCACATAAACATTTAGTCACAAATTATTTTAGATGGCCTAAAATTGCAAAAAGGAAAAACGAAGATTTCATAGAAATGTGGAAGATGCTACCATGCTAGCTGGAGCCCACTAGTCTACCTTTTCATGTGGAGCCTCCCCTGTTGTGCTGCCAATGGTGTTGCAGCCCACAGTTTCCTGGAGGTACCCAAATCTGCTGATTCTTCTACTGCAGTCAGAGTGAGAAATGACACTTTCTCTTTTATATTCCCTTATTTCCTATCAGGGAATCCCAATAACAGCAACTGAGTAGAAAACAGCTGTTGAGGGAGTCTAGGCAGTGTGGTTTTTAGGTCCCCTGTGAAACTGTGGAGAGCTAAGGAAGATGGGAACAGAACTTGGAACCAATACACAATATCTGTCAGAGTGCCTGTACTAATTGTCTAGGGCTGTTGTTACAAAGCATTACAGACTGTATGGCCTTAAACAACAGAAATTTATTTTCTCACCATTCTGAAGACCAAAATTTCAAAACCAAAGTGTCGGCAGGGTTAGTTCTTTCTGAGAGCTGTGAGGGAAGTTTCTGTTCTAGAGCTTTCTCCTTGACCTGTAGATGGCTGTCTTCTTCCTATGTCTCTTCACATTATCTTCCCTCTGTGTGTGTATGTCCAACTTTTCCCTTCTATATTGGATTAGGGCCCATCCTAATGACCTCATTTTAATTTTATTAAGTCTATAAAGATCCTATCTCCAGATCAAGTCACATTCTGAGATACTGGAGTTTAGGACTTCAACATATGAATTTTAGGGAAACATAATTCAACCCATAAGAGTGTCCTAATATGGCAACTACATAAATGATTCATAGCCCATATGGGAATTTATTGAACTTTTCTATTTGTATGTTTTTTTCCCACTACTCTAGGAGGAATCTTGTTTTCTCTTTTAACTTTGTCTAGTAGCTAGCTGCTTGGCACATCAGAGTCTCAATATATGTCAGCTGGTCAATCGTTATAGATTAATGGAGCTAAACATTTAATGTTACATTAAAGGCTTCCAAAACTAGAAGTCAGTTTGCATTTCAAAATTATTCAACATTGCTTCCCTATGTTGACTCTCCCATTAATTTGCTCACTATCAATCTATTGATATTCTATACATCAGACACTGATTTTACAAGACACTGAAATGTTACACACTGAAGATAGAAATTCAGATAAATGTGTTACTCCTTCGGAAAGCTGATATTCAACAGGAAGACAGAACTAAATCAACAATATTCTCAAAGCTTAACAACTGCTCTTAGAAAAATCCCATGCTCTGGGAGTAAAGGTGCACTGATTAGAGAGCTGATCTTTCTACAGTACTCATTTCAACTCCCAAATATTGATCATGATGCTCATCCCACCACTAACACCCTCCACATTACTCTCTACCTATCTAATATATATCCATCAATACTTAAGTTATTTGTCCCTCTGTCTCTATAAACTAATACATGCTAAGTTCCCTACCACAGTGCCTGGAACTTTCTTTCTACATTTCTCTCCATTCCTCTCTCCTGTCTTCCATTCTGCTTCATCCTCTCTTCCTCTATTTCTTTCATTTATCACTTCATTTCAGCAAATTCATAACAATTACATCCAGCTTTGCTAAAACCTGACATACATGTTGATTAAAATTAATGTACTATCCAAAATAATGCCATCAAAACCACAAGCCTTTGGGGAAAATGGAATTTAGATTTATATCTGAATATTTATAATCAGAATTTTATAGTGTATTTTCTTTTATGCCTTGTATAGTAAGACTTGCATATATACATTTATTTTTAATGTCAGTAATTAACTCATTGAGTCCTTTTCTTGTATTATATTTTTTTATTTTTTATTTTTTCGGTACTTGGGCCTCTCACTGCTGCGGCCTCTCCCATTGCGGAGCACAGGCTCCAGATGCAAAGGCCCAGCGGCCACAGCCCACGGGCCCAGCCGCTCTGCGGCAGGCGGGACCCTCCTGGACCGGGGCACGAACCCGCATTCCCTGCATCAGCAGGCGGACTCTCAACCACTGCGCCACTAGGGAAGCCCTTCTTGCATTATTTAATCAATCTTTTTTAATACGAATACTAATTTTAAAATCAATCTTTTTTAATACGAATACTAATTTTAAAATTCTATAACCATATATGTCCATTACATTACATTAAATTGTATTGTTCTGAAATGCTCTTTTTGTACAGATTTGAGAAAACTCATTTCTGGTCACAATTCTTTCCTCCCAGAGTAAGCCACCTGGAATGCACTGTGCTCATATTAATTTGTCCATGTGCTATTATCTTTCCTATATGCATATTGGATAAATCTGAAAGCAAAGTATGAATAAATTGAGAAAAAGTAAATTATGTTTGTTAAGAGGATTGGCATTCATAACTGCTGTCATCACCATCACTGTTATATAGTTATCCAGACAGACAGAATCCACCTAAAATTTGTAAGGATGCAAGACACAGAGAAGATATCATAGATTCCAATACCTTTGTGAAACACTGAAAAGGGTAGCCAAATATCATAAAGCATTCCCTTTACTTTATGCCAATGGGGACAGAAATATTCTAATATACATGATTTACTTGTGGAAAAGTTCCAGACTACATATAAAAACAAATGATTAGGGCTTCCCTGGTGGCACAGTGGTTGAGAGTCTGCCTGCCAATGCAGGGGACACGGGTTCGTGCCCCGGTCTGGGAAGATCCCACATACTGTGGAGCGGCTAGGCCCATGAGCCATGGCCGCTGAGCCTGCGCGTCCGGAGCCTGTGCTCCGCAACAGGAGAGGCCACAACAGTGAGAGGCCTGCGTACCACAAAAAAACAAAAACAAGACTACAAATAGAACTACCATACGACCCAGCAATCCCACTACTGTGCCTATACCCTGAGAAAACCATAATTCAAAAAGTCATGTACCACAATGTTCATCGCAGCTCTATTTACAATAGCCAGGTCATGGAAGCAACCTAAGTGTCCATCAACAGATGAATGGATAAAGAAGATGTGGCACATATATACAATGGAATATTACTCAGCCATAAAAAAACGAAATTGAGTTATTTGTAGTGAGGTGGATGGACCTAGAGTCTGTCATATAGAGTGAAGTAAGTCAGAAAGAGAAAAACAAATACCATATGCTAACACATATATATAAAATGTCATGAAGAACCTAGAGGCAAGACGGGAATAAAGACGCAGACCTACTAGAGAATGGACTTGAGGACAGGGGGAGGGGGAAGGGTAAGCTGGGACAAAGTGAGAGAGTGGTAGCGTATATATGGACATATACACTACCAAATGTAAAATACATAGCTAGTGGGAAGCAGTCACATAGCACAGGGAGATCCGCTCGGTGCTTTGTGACCAGCTAGAAGGGCGGGATAGGGAGGGTGGGAGGGAGGGAGACAGAAGAGGGAAGAGATATGGGGATATATGTATATGTATAACTGATTCACTTTGTTATAAAGCAGAAACTAACACACCATTGTAAAGCAATTATACTCCAATAAAAATGTTTAAAAAAAGGAAAAACAAAAAAGGAGTGCTTGTAATATCTAATTATGCTCTTTAAAGAAAGATGAGTCAATCTGCCACAAGTAGTATAGTTGCAAGGCTTAGCTTCTTAAAAACATTAATGTGAAATAACATAGTTCTTTCAAACTGAGCTTTTCTTACTTTTACCAGCATGCTACACAAAATGATTTCTTACTTTTACCAGCGTGTTAGACAAATTTAACAAATAAATGACATTTTAATGCAAAAAGAAGAAATGTATTGGTTTAAATTATCATATTTATAAAACCATCAGAACAAATAAATACACTCACTTAAAATTATTTGAGGGATTAAGTAAGAACCTTAAATATGTTATTAAGTAGGAAACCAATATTTTAACAATAAAGAATAATGTAGTTTGCCTACTGTGTACTGTTCTGGGTTATTCTGACATTTCAACTATACATACATATATTTATGTATATATATATATATGTTTCTGTTTGACTGCAGTGTAAAATCTATGAATTAACATGAAGATTTTTGAAAAGAATGATTACTTTTTAACCAATGTTATGCTTATTTTTTCTTGACTTTATTAAAATATAATACGTGATGGGAAATGATATAGTTTCTCTTCACATGAAGATCACATAAAACAGTGATATTTCATTAAAAAAATTTTTTTTCCACCAAGTTACTCACAGGTTTGTCATTAGTTACAATAAAAACCATAAAAAATTAATATGCCTCAGGTATTACTTATTTACTTAGGTGACATGCCAATTGCCAAAATTCTGTCATGCTAGCTTTTAGGAGAATTAATAACATTTATGTTGAGAATAATGACTGCATTGCACTTGTATTTATAAAATATAAAATACTGTGAAACCATACTTTTAATTCTCATTTTATTTGTCTACATTTAAGGTAATTTATCCAATTACATCATGATTAAGTAACAAGAACAAGACATACTTATGCCCTAAAAATAACTATAGTAAAAACAAACAAAAAAAGCTTGACAAGAGACAAACGAATGTTTCAGGCACTAGACACTAAAGTATGATTTTGATTACAGACACAAAGAAAACAAATGTTATCTTTGATATTAACTCAGGTTTTCTGCCTATTACATTGTGTTTTTTTTTTATTCTAAGATCAGGTATGGGAAACCAAGCAGAGTCCAAAGCCTTACTGAGATGAGGAGGTAGAGACTAGAAATCTGGAGAGGCTGAGATGGCTGAAACTTACAAAGTTAGGTTCTAGAAAAAGGGAACTACGAAGAAAAATAAATCCAGAAATATGCTTAGTGTCCCAATTGATATTTGCTGAATATGAAATTATGCAAGTGTGGAGAATAATTCTAAAAGCCCAGGAAAAGAAAAAGTGAAAAATTGTAAACTTAAAACTATCTTCACTAATCACGCAGGGCAAGTAGCTATTGGAGGTATTTACAGGCCAAATGAATAGTTTTTGGTGACCACCTGGGCCCTTTAGTGGAGACACCAGAAGACTCATGTCTTAGTAATAGGGCTGAACTATCCCTGGAGTAAATGTTACAGTTTATATTCTCTACAACAGCTAGTATCACATTGACTTGCAAATAATTTAACAGCCAGACAAAACAAACTACAGCACTCTTTAAGAAAGAAAACAAAATCCAGTCACTCAACAAGAAAATACCATGACCAGTATCCTACCAAAATATGACAAGAGGCAGAAAATTTCCCAAAAGTGTATCAGTAAATGTAAAGGCATAGCAAGATAATAAAATAGAAGTATTTTTTAAAAAGTACCAGAGCCTCTGTAATCCATGAGGAAATTTCCATTTGTCCAACATATGTGTGATTGCAGACCAAGCAACAGAGGACAGTGTGGGGATGAGAAGAAAAATTAAAGTAATAATAACCATTTTTTCCCAATGTGTGTGTGTACATATGCACACATATATAACATACATTTATACATTATACATATATATAAAACATTACATATATATTTCTTCCACTTTTATTCTTTGCCCTTTTTATTATTTTTTTCTGTATGCCTTTTGATGCACCAAAATTCTTAAAATTTTTTAATGGAATTCATTTATCTTTTTTTACAGCAAGAAATTTGAGTCCTTTTAAAGAAATACTTGTCCATCTGAACTTGAAGAGGCTATACTATTGCTTTCTAGAATCTTTGATACACCATTCACTGTTTCCATATGGAAATCGAATGTATCAGTACCATCCCTTTCACAATGTATTGTAGTGCCACCTTATGTGTACTGATCTCTATATTTGGTGTCTTTGATCTAATTAGCTATTCCTGTGACAATAACCACACTATCTTAAATAGATATTAACAATTTTCAAAAAGCTACCCTAAGTCCTCAAATTTGTTCTTTCAAACATGTTTAGGTTATCATGGGATGCTTGCAATTTGATATGTAATTTGGATTGTGAATTTACACACACCTGCTAAGACTTTTACTGGGACTAAAGTAATTATTCATGTTTGAAGAAGATTAAAGTTGTTTCCATTTAAAAGCTTCAGCTTTATGAACTTCATATATTCCATTTACTTAGCTATTCCTAATGTCTTATTTAGGTTCCTGAGGTTCTTTTAGGTTCCTTAAGTTCTTGGAAACTAGAGTTGCCATGGCATAGTGTCCTATGTATCAATAAGTTTGATATGTTAATATTTTGCTTAGGATTTTTATATCATGTTCATGACAGAAATTGAGCTATTAACCAAAATGATCTACCTTTTTCAGGTTTGTCTTTTATTTTATTTGTTTAGTTTTAGCAAAGTTATTGGGTTTTCATAAAATTTGTTGGAAAATGCTTCATTTTCCATATTTCATTGTTTTGTGTTATTTGCTTATTAAATGTTTGACACAATTCACCCTTAAATCATTTAAATAATTTTGGTCTGGAATTATATATGTGTGTGGGTGTGCACACATGCACATGTGTGTGTTAAATTTATTATTTTGTTGGTTTTAAGTTCTCTTTTTTTCTGGATTTGTAATTTTATTTAATTTTTAAATTGATTTACTTACACACGTTTATTATTATTTTTTATCTTTTTAGTATCAGTAGAATCTGGAGGAATAAAACCTGCATTCCTGAGTTTGGTATTTTGACAATCCTTTTTAGTTTAATTTTTAATTCCTATTTCAAATTTATTGGTATTTTTAAAGAATTTCTAATGTTTTTGATTGTTTTTTCTATTAATTCTTCTTTTCAAATTCTTTAATTTTTAGTCATATAATTATTTTCGATTTTCTACTTCCCTGGGATTTGCTTATCATTTGCTTATATCATCCAAATTCATAAAATTATAATTAACAATTTATTTCAAATTTTACCTTTTTCTGAATATGTTTTTAATACTAAGCCTGTGGAAAAAATATAGGAACAGGTCTTAAAGGAGTTGTATCAGGATCTAAGGAATGTAGTGTTGGATCAGCTTGAAATGTGTTGATTTATGCAGAACAAGGAGAAATTCTGGTTTCCATGTGCTGACTCAAGTGCCTGGGAATGATTAGCGTTTTTCTTGGTTGGCTGATGTAATCATAAACCCAAAGGTGATTTAACAAAATATAGTTGAAACTCCTGAACTTCCTTGTTATTCTGTAGAAAAAGATGTCAAGAGAAAAAGAGGGAGTGAGAGAAATCAGAAATTTAAAGTGGATCTGTCATACAAAACTTGTTTAATCATTCTCTACCCATTTTCTCTAGAAGGAAAAAAGAGTTCTTTATAAAGACTGTGATTGAGATTTCTCAGCATTTTCAAACAACATGGGGCTACTATCTGCAGGCAGAGAATGCCAGTGGAAGTGATGCCATGAAACTGAGCTCACTGAAATGAATGGAGATGACAGAATCTGTGGTGGCTGTGGCCAAATGGCATGGTTACCATAATGGGCAGCAGAGTCAAAGAATTAGAATTGTTTGGGTCACAGAGATTTTTGATGTGGCTGGTTGACCAAGATCCCAACAATGGAAACAGATGGGCAGCCTACAGAAGTTATATTTGTTTTGCATATGCAGGAAATATCCATATCTGTTAAACAGAATTGACTAGAGTCACTATATTGGTTACAATTATAGTACTTAATTCCAAGACTTGAGCCAGCTAACAGAGTCAAAGAACTTTAAATAAAGGTGAAGTTGTATCCTCTTACAGAAGTATCCTGCTACTTAACCATGTGTTACCCTGTAATTTTCCCTTTAGTAGACCTTAAAAGAAAATCCAGCCATAGATAGCAACACAGATGAACCCTGAGGACATTATGCTAAGAGAAATTAGCCAGTCACAGAAGGAAAAGTACTGCATAATTCATTTATACGAGGTATCTAAAGTAATCAAAATAATAGAAACAGTGTAGAATGGTTGTTGTTAGGGGCTAAGGGAAGTAAAAATACAGAGTTGCTATTCAACACATATAAAATTCCTATGCAAGGTGAATGTTTTAGAGATCTGCTGTGCAACATTGTGCCTATAGTTAACAATACTGTATCATACACTTAAATTTTTTTTTTAATAGGATAGATTTCATACCCCATGTTCTTACCACAGTAACAAAAGAGGCACCTGAGGACAATTTACAAGGGTAATTGTACATTAGCGAAGGGGAAATAAACAGAGTTTATGAAATGCTGGCTTTAAACTGAAACTACCATCTGGAGAACAAAACTGTCATTGTATTCAACCAGTCAGAGAATAGCTTTACGAATATCTGGTAATCAATAGAGTTTCAACTGGGGTTCATTTTACAGTTGGCCCAGGTCTTCCTCAAACCTCTCTGTGGTTATTTCCCCAGTTCTAGAATGTATTGTTTCAACAGACATACTGAACAACTGGCAGCAATTTCTCATTGGTTTTTATGATCCATGGAATGATGATTTATACTGTAGGGAAGGCCAAATGCCTTTATCTACACAAGTAGTAAGTTAAAGGCAAATATAGAGGGACTCCAAAGAGTAATGCTGCCTTCAAGGACTTGAAAGATGCAAGAGTAGTGATTTCTACCACAGCCATATTCAATTTGACTATTATCCTATACACAAAATATGTGTCTTAAAAAATGATGGCTTTTCATTAACTTTAAAAAAAAACCTTCATTATCTAATGCTACATAATAAACCACCCCAAAACTCTGGTATAAAACAATTTTATTATTCTAACAGATGTGGATCTTCGAATTTTTTTGTTCAGTAGTCATTTTTAAGCATCTAAACATCTAAGAATGTTTATCATTGAGTATGTATTCAATATATATTTTGAATGGTTATAAATTATCTATCAATATTGAACTACTTTAAAATTTTTAAACCGGGCAAACATTTTCACACATCTCTGTTCTTAGACTCTTGGCAATATTTTTCTCCTTGAATGCTTGCATTTATTTAATAAAATATTAAGCATTTATTAAAACATAAAATATTGTAACTATCAGAGCCCAGAGTATCTGAAAACGAAAGCACTTTTTGTAAGTGGGTCATTAGATGTAATCTTAAGAGATTTCCCCCCTATTTATGTTTCTTTGTTCCATACCTAAATATTCTGATAATGGAAGAAAAGAAATCTTGTGTGTTGGGTCAGAGCATAGCATACATTTGTATATCTCAACTTCACGAAATACTGTCTCCAAGATACCAATTAATGGAATTTTTTAATTGGACGCTTTACATATCTTTGGTCAGGGAAACGTTATATAGGAAAATATATTTTGTATTAGTGATATTTAGTATGCTCACAGATGGTAGATTAATGCACAGATGGAAATCACACCTTAGTTTAGAGTAAGTGTCTCTTTCAGTAAGAGTAAATAATACTCCATTTCACGATGGGAGGAGTTTGGTACTGTCAATTTGCTGGTAGGTAAATGGCTGGCATTTCCAAAGTATGATTAAGTATAGAAACCAATGAATTGTCCTTCTGCCAGCAAATGAAACATTTAGCAGTAAAATTAAGTACAAGTTAAATGTACTTAACCCATGCATATTATTCCGTTTTCATTTTTACCATCATGACAATTTGATCATGAGCTCATTGGACAAGACTATCTAGAACTGGGATAAAAGCTTACTAACATTCAGACAGTAAGTCATTTTGCTAACCTTTCTATTCAAGGTATCTTCACTATAGAAGTCCTAAGGGGCAAACCCTTAACTTATTCTGAGATGTCCCCAAACTCCACCTTCCTATGAATTCATTTGTTCTTTATATACAGGAGCTCACACTCTAAGCAGAGTAGAGATGTACTGTTTAAAGATAAATCTTTGTATTTGACAGCTTTGTGGTGCTTCAGAGATTCTAATGAGCCGGGATATAAATTTGTAGCAGGTCACTCTGGCTGATGGGAATAAATTAAATAACTCTCCGTTTACCAAACTCCAATTGTTTTTTACCCTCAGCAGGCAACTAGTTAAAAATAACCCCCATTGCAGCACACGTATAGGATATTTCAGCAGGAAAAGTCACTGTGGGAAGGTGAAGAATCTGCTTACACAGTATACATATGGCTTCAGGACATGCTTGCGCCCAATCTCTTTTGTACACTTTAATTGGCATTGTTAATTAGATTTACCTAATGTAACGGCTAGGTGGGTCAGAGTAAGTTTGGAAGAGGCAGCCTGGATTTCATGTTCACTTGGGCTTCATGTTATATTAGGGCCAGTGGAAAACCACTGGCCCTAATATAAATGAGAAGATTTAAAAATAAGATTTAAAAATAAATGAGAAGATTTATTGACCAAAAACAGTAAAGCACAGTTGTATGATTGCTATGGGTCCCATGCTGCAACAGAATTTGCCTTAGACACTGAATTAATCATGTCTCCACAACTAGTCCATATAGTCCACGTAGTCAAATGCTTCTACCACTGTGTGAAAAGCTGGAAACCCTTCTGAATGCATTCAGAGCTGGAAACTTCTTTAGTTACTTACTAAATAGGTAAAAATAGCATATCTAAATAGAATATATTTTTCCTCAAAGGCAGTCCAACTAAAACTTAGTCCTCTTAGTGCTGGAAGGGATAGAGTATAACTTTTTCCTTCAATTATAAGGTAATATTTTACCCTGCCTACACCACTGGTTGGACAAGAAACTTTAAAGAAGTGTCAGACCACTGAATTATCCCTAAAGCATCTCTCTCTTTTGTGACAATTGACTTAATCATAGCTCTCTTAGAAGGTCGGATACTTGCCCTTCAGGTCGTGAGGGATGATGTCATCAACATGTTGAACAGAATATCTGTGATGATGAGCAATTATCCTTCCTAGAGACTCAATTTTGGTACAAAACTAGAGGGGTAATTCATTCCCTAAGAGTAGAATGAAATATGTACTTTTGTCACTGTCTTTTGAGAACATTTCCTCCTCTTATTAATTCTTATCACAAGGGTGGGAAAAAAACTAATCTCATCAATAGATATATAATACAAGATAAAAGTAGCTTTATTAATTTGCTCAAGTAGGGAGACTACATCTGGACAGCATCTGTAAGCAGATTCATCACCCAATTAAACTGATGATTATCTGTCATTCTCTAATTCCCATCTGTCTATTGAGCCAATTGAAGTGGATAATTTAATGAGACTGTGTTAGCAATCATCATTTTCATGTATTTCAAGGTTTTAATGTGGACAGATCTCTGCAGTTCCACCAAGAATGATCCATTTGTAGAGGGTTGTATGTGTGTTGTTTGTTTTGGTTTGTTGTTTTTTTAAATGGACTGTAAACTCTAGGGATTTCCATCTGACTCTTCTTCCAAAATACAGATTCCAAAATAAGCTATATATATTTATATTTATATATTTATATATGTTTACAATTACAAAGTCCCAGAAATTACAGTGAGAATATATGTGGTGATCTATTTGGACATACTGAGGCATTTCTTCTTTTTTTTTGTTTTTAAAGCATCAAAAATTAGCTCTTGGGGCTTCCCTGGTGGTGCAGTGGTTGAGAGTCCACCTGCCGATGCAGGGGACACAGGTTTGTGCCCCGGTCCAGGAAGATCTCACATGCCACAGAGCAGCTAGGCCCATGAGCCATGCCCGCTGAGCCTGTGCGTCCGGAGCCTGTGCTCTGCAACGGGAGAGGCCACAACAGTGAAAGGCCCATGTACCGCAAAAAAAAAAAAAAAAAAATTAGCTCTTAACTTTCAGTACACAATTGAGTGTATATAGAAAAATCTAAGGAGTTGATAGTTTCCACTTAAATCAGATGAAATATTATCATAAAAATGGAAAATCTGAACAGTTGTGTATGGGTATGGCTACAGTTTTTTTTTTGAATTTTTATTAGAGTATAGTTGATTTACAACATACTGAGGCATTTCTCTCAAAATTGTAATTATCACCTAAGTCCCATATGCTCTCAAACTTAGTTATAAACTACAAATTTTCTTTAGTTCACAAGAATTTATAATAGCTCAGATTCAGGTCTAATATTTCCTCAAAGTGCTGAATTTTTTTTCCATATCCAATGACTTTGACAGTTGTCTAGAGTCCCTTGGTAATAATTAAGAGAAATAACCTTAGTATATATTTATAGTGTTACTGTGTGGTCTCCTTCAGGTGTGTCTAAACTTCCATTTCTCAATTGATTTTAGGTCTATTAACTTATCTAGAGCTAGAAATTGGCTTAGGGGTCAAGGATCTGTTGTGGTGGCTTAGGATATACCTTACAAACATGGAAATTTGAGGTTATATAAGCTAAGTTGAAACTTAAGTGGCCATTCATAACTTTTGATTCTGGAAACTCCACAATTAATTAAGACCAACAAAATATTTCTGGTTCAGACTACTGTGACTCTACTGGCTCTTTGGTATCTACACTCACTTTATCACTAGGAGTTAGCTCTTACTAACAGATGTCTGTCACTATGAAATTCTTCTATCTTCTGAAATATGGAGACATTTTAACTTTACTATTTCAAACCTGTATCACCAACTGTAGCACTCAGAATGGGCTAGCGTAGGCTGAAGTATAATAAACACCCCCAAATCTCAGTGGCAACACAAAAATGTTACACTTTACTTATGCTATATAAGGTCAGCAATGGTTGGAGGACCCAGAGACCCAGAATGAACTGTGATCTACCTGCACACATACTCCATAATGTCTGAGTGAACGATGCATTGTCCTCTAAAACTTTTACTCAGCGGCAGCTGTTCAAGACAGGGGTGTAGGAAGATCCTGAACTCCTCCCATGGACACACCAAATCTAGTTACATATGGAAAAATTCCCTTTGAAAAGACCTGAAAACTAGCTGAATAGTTTTTCCAGAACAAAGGAAAAAAGAGCCACATTGAGACAGGTAAGAGAGGTAGATTGCCAAAACCTCACCCCCAGCACAGTGACCTACAATCAGGAGGAATCTCACAAGTAAAGAGCTTTTCCCTGAGGAGTGAGGGATTTTTTCCCCATGTCAGGCACTCCAAACCTTGGGACCTGCACTGGAAAGATAAGCCCCCAAATTGTCTGGCTTTGAAAACCAGTGGGGCTTATGTCCAGGAGACCCAAAGAGCTATATGGAATTGAGATCCTGCTCTCTTAAAGGGCTTGTGTGAAGGCTTACTCACCCCAGGACCCAGCACAAAAACAACAATTTGAAAAGCACCTAGACTATATGCAAAGGAGATTCATTTGCTAATCTTAAAGTGTGTGCTGAAGGGGCAAGGGCCTGTTGGGGTTCTCTCTAGGGATGGAGGTGGTGGTGGGTACCAGTTTTGCACTCTCCTTCTACCTTGTTAACAGCAGCAGGCACACCCTGCCTCCATACTCTCCTGCAGCCCTGTTAAGCCAGGGGGCATGCCCTCCCCCCATACTCTTTTGCAGCCTTGCCAAAACCAGCAGGCAGGCTGTACCTCCACATTCTCCTGTGTCACTGCTAAAGCTGGCAGGCACACACAGTCCACACAGGGAATGTCCCTTGAGCATCTGGCACTAGTAGCCAGCAGAGTTAGTGTTTCTGAGCCCTACAGGACTGAAACAATTGGAGAGAGAGTTCTTGGCAGGCTACCACCCCACAGGGCATACCACAGAAAGCTAAATGAGACATAATCCCAGTCTTCCTATGAAAAAGGAATTTATTTACTTGTCCTGGAGCTTCAACCTGAGGGGCAGGCTTCAGGTTTACCACACATCTAGAGGCTACAGAAGAGGTCTCAGGAAACATAGCCCAGGGAACATGATCTTCGCACTCTCCCTTGGCCTTGCTACAGCTCACTGGTACCTCCCAGAAACGAGCTTTTACACTTGTCTAAAACCCTGATTTTTGCAACCACTGTCAAGGAAACACTTCTGGATCAACTGGTCTGGAGGTCAGCAGGGTTTAAAATTGAGGTCCCAGAGGACTGTATATATTTGCATAATTTAGAAGCTGCTGCCTGAGAAACTGGCTCCCAAACAGACTGAAATTAAGTACAGACTAAAAAAAAAATTTTTTTTGAACACTGACAGGTGTTGCACATCCTTAACTACTGGAATCTATGAAGAATAAATCAGGAAGCTTGGACAATCACATAGATTTCAGAGACAACCAAGAGTAAGAACAAGGTTGAATGACAAGTTTCATCTCCTACACAAAGCCACTCCTTCAAGTCTGGGAAAGGTAGCTCTTCCACCTAATACACAGAAACAAACACAGAAAGTAAAGCAAAATGAAGAAACAAAGCAATATGTTCCAGATGAAAGAACCAGATAAAACTCTAGAAAAAAACCTTAATGAAACAGAGATAAGTAATTCATCTGATAAAGAATTCAAAGTTATAGACATAAAGATGCTCACTGAATGGATAGAATAGATGAACATAGTAAGAACATGAACAAAGAGATGGAAAATATAAGAAAGTATCAAACAGAAGTCACAGAGCTGAAAAATGTAATAACTAAACTGAAAAACACACTAAAAGGGTTCAAGAGCAGACTAGATGAAACTGGAGAAAGCACCAGTCATCTCAAGACAAGGCAGTAGAACTCACCCTGTCAGAGCAGAAAAAGAGAAAAGAGTTTTTTTAAAAAAGTAAAGATAGCTCAAAGGACATATTGCACCACTTAAAACAGACTACCATTCACATCATAGGGCTCCCAGAAGGAGAAGAGAGAGGGAAAGTAGTAGAAATATTATTTGGGGATATAATGACTGAAAACTACCCTAACTGGGGAAAGAAGACAAACATTCATATCCAGGAACCGGAAAGTTCCAAATAAGATAAACCCAAAGAGACACAAGCCAAGACATATTATAATTAAAGTGTCAAAAGATAAAGACAAGAGAGAATATTAAAAACAACAGGAGAAAAACTTCTTGTTATGTACAAGGAAACTCCCATAAGCCTATGAGCAGATTTTTTCAGCAGAACTTTGTATATCAGAGGAAGTGGCGCAATATATTCAAAATGCTGAAAGAAAAACCTTCCAACCAAGAATATTCTACTCAGCAAACTTCTTATTCAGAATTGGAGAGAAAAGAGTTTTCCATAAAGGAAAGGCTAAAGGAGTTCATCACCACTAAACAAGACTTTAATAAGAAATGTTAAAGTGACTTCTTTAAGCTGGAAAAAAAGAGCACTAATTAGTAACAACAACAAGAAAAGTAAAAATCTCACTGGTAAAGGTAAATTTATAGTAAAGATAGTGGATTAACTATAAAGCTAGTAGGAAGGTTCAAAGACAAAAGTAAAAAAAAACTGTAACTAAATAATTAGTTAAGGGATACACAAAATACAAAGATATAAAAATGACATCAAAAACATAAAACACAGGGATAGGGAGTAAAAATGTAAAGTTTTAGAATGTGTTCATACTTAACTTGCTATCAATTTAAAATAGATTGTTAAATGAAAGCTGTTATGTGAGCCTTAGGGTATCCACAAAGCAAAAACCTATAGTAGAAACAAAAAAGATAATGAGAAAGAAATCTAAGCACAACACTAAAAAAAGGCATCAAACAAAAAGGAAGAGAGCAAGAGAAGAAAGAAACAAGAATTATGAAACAGCCAGAAAATAATTAACAAAATGGCAATAAGTACATAACTAACAATAACTACTTTAAATAAAAATGGAATAATTCTTGAATCAAAAGATACAGTGGCTAAATGAATTTTAAAAAGAGCCATCTGTAGCTGCCTACAAGGGACTTACTTCAGATATAAGGACACACAGACTTAAAGTGAAAAGATGGAAAAAGATGTTTCATGCAAATTGAAACTAAAAGAAATCTGGGATAGCTGTATTTATATCAGAGACAAAATTCACTTTAAAACAAAGACTGTCATTAAAAACAAAGATTTGCATTACATAATAATAAAGGGGTCAATCCAACGAGAAATATAACATTTGTAAATTTTCATGCACCCAGTATTGATGTACATATATATAAAGCTAATATTAACAGACAAAGGGAGAAATTGACAGCAAATCTTAGGACACCCAGACTGCAAATAGGACACCCAGACTGAAAAGTCAACAAGGAAACACAGGCCTTAAATGACAAATTAGACTAGAGAGACTTAATAGATATATACAGAATATTCCATCCCAAAGCAGAATACACATTCTTTTCACGTACACATGGAACATTCTTTAGGATAGATCACATGTTAGACCACAAAAAAAGTCTCAGCAAATTTAAAATGACTGAAATCATATCAAGCATTTTTCCATCCATAAAGGTAATAAACTAGAAATCATTAACAAGAAAAAAACTTGAAAAAAATAATAAATATGTGGTTAAACAACATGCTACTGAAAAAGCAATGAGTCAAAGAAATCAAAGAGAAGTCAAACTATAACTTGAGAGAAATAAAAATGAAAATACAATATACCAAAATCTATGTGATGCAGCAAAAGCAATTCTAAGAGGGACAGTCATAGTGATACAGACTACCTCAAATGACCAGAAAAGTCTCAAAAAAACAATTGAACATTACAACCCAAGAAACTAGAAAAGGAAGAAAAAATGAAGCCAGAGTTAGTAGAAGAAAGGAAATAATAAAGGTAAGAAGATAATAAAAAGAGAAAATAAATGAAATAGAGTCTTAAAGAGTAGAAAAAAATTTTAAAATTAAGAGCTGATTCTCTGAAAGATAAAACTGACAAACCTTTAACTAGACTCACTAAAACAAACAAAAAAAGAGGATAAAATTAGAAATGAAAAAGGAAAAATTATAACTGAAAACCAAAACATTCAAAGACTCATAGGAGACTAATATGAATAATTACACACCAACAGATTGGACAATGCAGAAGAAATAGATAAATTCCCAAAACATACAATCTTCCAAGACTGAATTTTGAAGAAACAGAAAATCTAAATAGACCAGTTACTAGTAAGGAGATTGAATCAGTAAGAAAAAGACCCCCATCAAACAAAGTTCAGGATCAAACAGTTTCACAGGTGAATTCTACCAAACATTCAAAGAAGAGTTAATACCTATCCCTCACAAACAATCCCAAAAAATTGTAGTGGGAATGCTCCCAAACTCATTTTATGGGTCCAGCATTACCATGATACCAAAACTTGACAAGGACACCACACACAAAAAAGATTATAGGAAAATACTGCTGATGAATATAGATGTAAAAATCCTCAATAAAAATATTAGCAACCAAAACAATACATTAAAAAGATCATACACCAAAATCAAGTGGGATTTATTCCAGGGATACAAGGATGGTTCAACAGCCACAAATCAAGATGATAGTCCACATTAACAAAATGAAAGGTAAAAATCATATGATCATCTCAATAGATGAAGAAAAAGCCTTTGACATTCATTTATGATAAAAAACCTCTAAACAAAGTGGGTATAGAAGAAACATAACTCAACAATAATAAAGGCAATATATGCCAAGTACACAGCTAACATCATACTCAACAAAGAAATGCTGAATGCTTTTCCTCTAAGATCAGAAACCAACAAAAATGTCCACTCTTGCCACTTTTATTCAACTTAGTATCAGAAGTCCTAAGACAGAGCAATTAGACAAGAAAAAGAAATAAAAGTCATCCAAATCAGAAAGAAGGGAGTAATACTGTCACTATCTGCAGACAATATAATTTTATATACAGCAAAATAATAAAGACTTCACCAAAAAAAACTATTCGAATAAACAAATTCACTAACGCCACAGGGAACAAAATCAATATCCAAAAATCTGTTGTATTTTTATACACTAAAAACAAACTATCAAAGAGAAATGAAGAAAATGATCCCATTTACAGCTGCATCAAAAAGAATGAAATACCTAGGAATAAATTTAACCAAGGAGATAATAGACTTGCATATTGAAAACAAGTCCTTAATGAAATAAATTGAAAAAGATACAAATAAATGGAAAGATATTCTGTGCTCTTGGATTGAAAGAATCAATATTGATAAAATATGTGTACTCCAAAGCAATCTACAGATTCAATGCAATTTCTATCAAAACTCAAATGGCATTTTTCAGAGAAACAGAACATATATTCCTAAAACTTGTAAGAAACCACAAAAGACCTCAAAGAGATAAAGAAATCTGGAGAAAGAGGCACAAAGATGAAGGCATCTTGCTCCCTGATTTCAAACTATATTACAAAGCTATAGTAATTAAAACAGTATGGTATTGGCATAAAAACAGACACATAGATAGATGGAACAGAATGGACAGCCCAGAAATAAACCCATGCATATGTGATCAATTAATTTATGACAAAGGAGCCAAGATTATACAATGTGCAAAGGACAATCTCTTCAATAAATGGTGTTGAGAAAATTGATAAACAACATGAAAAAGAATGAAACTTGACCACTACTTTACACTATACATGGAGATTAACTCAAAATGGATTAAAGATTTGAATGTAAGACCTGAAACCATAGAACTTGTAGAAGAAAACATAGATGGTAAGCTACTTGACATAAGCCTTGGTAAAGGTTTTTCAATCTGACAACCAAAAGGAAAAACAAACAAATGGACTATATCATACTAAAAATCTTTTGCAAGGCAAAGGGAACCATGAACAAAATGAAAAGCCAACCTACTAAAAGGAAGAAAATATTTGCTAATCCTATATCTGGTAAGGGGCTAATATCTACAATATATAAACAACTCATACAACTCAATAGAAATAATCCCAAACAATTTGTTTAAAAACTGGGCAGATCTAAACAGACTTTTCAAAGATGAAACACAGATGTGCCAATATATACAAGAAAAGATGCTCAAAATATTAATCTTCATGGAAATGCAAATCAAAACTATGAGATGTCACCTCACACCTGTTAGAATGGCTATTATCAAAATGACAAGAAATAAGTGTTGGCCAGGATGTGGAAAAAGGGAACCCTCATGCACTGTTGGTGGGAATATAAATTGGTACAGCCAATATGGAAAACAGTTCCTTGAAAAACTGAAAATAGAGTCAGCAATTCTACTTCTGGGTATCTATCCAGTGAAAATGAAAACATTAACTCAGAAAGATATACAAGCCCAGTATTCATTGCAGCATTATTTACAATAGCCAAGGTATGGAAACAACCTAGATGTCCATCAATGGATGAATGGTTAAAGAAGAAGTGGTATACATACATACATATATACACACACACACACACACACACACACGAGATACTACTCAGCCATTAAAAAGAATGAAATCTTGCCATCTGCAATAACACACATGGTCTTTGAGGGTATTATGCTAAATGACAGAGAAAGACCAATGCCAAGTGACCTCAGTTATATCTGGAATTTAAAACGAATGAATGAATAAACAACAACTAAAACAAGCTCATAGATACAGAGAACAGATTGGCGGTTGCCAGAGACAGTGGGTGGGAGATATGTGAAATGAGTGAAGGGGATCAAAGGTACAAACTTCCAGTTATAAAATAAATAAGTCATGGGGATGTACAGCATGGTGACTATAGTTAATAATACTGTATTGCATATTGGAAAATTGCTAAGAGCATACAGTAAGTCCCCTACATACGAACAAGTTCCATTCCGAGAGCACATTCATAAGTCCATTTTGTTCATAAGTCCACCAAGTTAGCCTAGGTACACAACACAATCGGCTATACAGTACTGTACCGTAATAGGTTTATAATACTTTTCACACAAATAATACATAAAAAACAAACACAAAATATAAACACTTTTAATCTTACAGTACAGTACCTTGGAAAGTACAGTAGTACAGTACAACAGCTGGCATACAGGGGCTGGCATTGAGTGAACAGGCAAGAAGAGTTACTGACTGGAGGAAGGAGAGGAGGTGGGAGATGGTAGAGCTGAAGGATCGTCAGCAATAGGAGACAGAGGGCAAGCTGCAATTTCACTCACGCCTGACGTTGATGGCACAGGTTCTGGTTCCTTGCTGGATTCAATTCTATCTACCCTCTTGAAAAAACAATCCAGTGATGTCTGAATACTAGGCTCTTTTTTTCCCATCATAGATGACACGGTAGCACTGTATTACATTCCAAACAGTGGCTTCAGCCTTCGTGTACCATTCTACATTTAGGTCCTGTGCCTCAAAAACTAACGGTGCCTCCACAAATAGAACTCACATGATTGGACATGTGAACACACGTCTGCATCTTTGAAGGTTCGCAACTTGAAGGTTCATATGTAGGGGACTTAACTGTAAATCTTAAATGTCCTCATCTCAAGAAAAAGACTTTTGTAACTATGTATGGTGATGGATATAAACTAGACTTATTGTGATAATCCTTCACACAATATATCAAATATTGAATCATTATGTTGTACACCAGGAACATGTATATGTCAATTATATATATATTATTATATACATGTAATATTATTACATACATTATTATATTATTATAAATATATATATATATTATTACATTCTACAACATTCATGGCTACTTCAACTTCCAACATACCAAATAATAACAGTCAACTAAAAATGTACCTCTGCATGCAATCCAGATTTATTTTTTAGAACCATTTTCCCTAATCAAATTTTAGGTCAATAAATAATAACACAATATAAAATATACCCCATTAGTTAAATGATTCCTTATTATTATTTACAAACTAACATTTGCTTAAGTTAAACTTTCAAATAATAATTCCACATTATATATAAATATTTGGATGAGTAATAAAAAATTTCCTGTCTATTCTCTCATATTTTATGGTACATAATTACATTTACTCTCTGCCACTTTCTTTCAGGATGCCCATTTATAACTTTAGTACATCTGACATAAAATGATGTTCACAGAAATTCCCTGGAAGGGCCATTCATGATGGGAGAGAAGTTTAGTTCCTTACTGCCAAAATGATGTCAAATCCTATAGATCAAATGAGAGCTATAAATAACCTGAAACTGTGATTTATATTTTGAAATAATATGAGAGGTGTTACATTGAATTTTCCTTTTTATTCACCAAACTTATAATTCTCCATGTGATCATATAGTGTTAACATAGGAAAGTCAAGTGTTTAGGAAAATAGCAATGTAGAGGAGGTAATAGCCTTTACCTCCTTTAGGCTTAGGATTCTTTAAAATATCTAATTAGTACTGATGTGTCTATTTTTTTAAAGTCAACAAAATTAGTCGATATAATTAGTGTAACTCCAAAGAGCTAATGAAGATAACATAATTATTCTTCAATATATGCTATTCTTTTCTCCAATATATTATCTGCATTTGCCACTCCTAAAAAAAACTTTTTTTTTAAGCCTGCTCTTTTGTTAACAATGTAATTAATGGGCTTTTAGATTACATTTTCTAAACAAATGCTGAAAGCACAACATCAATGCCAAATAATGTTATCTTTATATCTTTGTCATCTTGTTATAGACTTCAATGTTGATGCTATGTTTTAACATGGCTTGTGACTTATCACTTACCATAAATTAGGAAGTGTCGAGCAATAAAAATGAGTACACAGTGTTTTATTTTATAAATTATCAGCTTTGAGTAAAGAAAGCCTTTTAGCAATACATGCCTAGAAAATTTAAAATACCATGAACTATTACCTTATATTTACATTAAGGCTAAGTTGACTATCAATAATTTCTATTTAATATTATTTTATCAATTTACTGTATTTGAAAACAGAAAAGAAATACAAAACTAAAATTATGAGTGATTAATTTCAACTATAGAGAAATTTTATGATATTAGAGAAAGGCTTTTGAACTCTTTTTATTGGTTATATTTTTATAACAATATGATTTTCCAACCCATAAATTAATACTGACTAGTTATCAATTTATAGATTGTTACATTCTCAATTTTTAAATCTATCTTTTTAACCAATTTAAATTCACTATAATTATGTAACACAAAGTTATGATTATATAAGTCATATACATATATGTGTGTGTGTACAAATTAAATATATTTTAAAATTAAAATGTGATAGTGAAAATAATGGCTTCCTGAAACGGCCTATATATTAAATCTTATAATTGTGAATACTTTAGGCTACATTACAAAATAATTCAGGCTTCAAATGAAATTAAGGTCGATAATCAATTGACCTTGAAATAGGGAGATTTTTGCAGATTATTCAGATAAACATAATATAATTACAAGGTTGTTTAAAAGTGGAAGAGGGAAACAGAAGAGTGACTATGGAAGAAAGGCAGAGAATGATGCAATATTTCTGGTTTCAAAAATGGAAGAAGGGGGTTCTAGGAGCTAGAAAAGACAGGGAAACAGATTTGTCCCCAGAAACTCTAGGAAGGAATGCAGCCCCGCAGACACCTTGTTTATAGCCCAGTGAGACTCATATCAGACTTATTACCTATGGAACAGTAAGATAATAAATTCGTGTTTTTTAAGACACTAAGTTTGTGAAAAATTATTAAGACAGCAGATAAACTAATACACCAAATGGACTTATTTTTTAAAACACATTCTGGAAAAAGAGATTAAATGTGCAGTCAAGACACCCTTTTTCTGCCAATTACCTTTATGGATGTAATACCATAAATAAGGGGACAGTGGCAGAAAATTGAGTGGGCTTTCTAAGGCATCAAGAATCAACATATCCAGGAACTCAAGGGTAAGAAAGCTGACACAGGACCAAAATTTTGGTGACATGATAGGTAATAGAATGCATGGTGGTTTAAGAAACCTTTTTCTAATCAAGTGTACAGGATTTGTTGGGGGTGGGGAAAGGGAAAGCACTCAATCTGCCTAACATGGATAAACCAAAACTTGCATTGGTAATGTAAATTCTTCACAAACGTTTAAGTTTTGAATGAACTGTCTTTTGCATCTGGATGAACCTGAGAAAAGAGAACATGCTGGAGGAATACAATACACTGGTTAATTTTTTCCCAGCCTATAAGAGCAGAAGCTTCTATTCCTCTTACTCCTGCTGCTTGGCTATTGCTCCATAATGTCAACAAATTGAGTTCTACAAGTATTAAGGAACCATGTCATCCTGAGTAAGTAGAGAAAAATCTTATCTATTGTAACCTAATGGAGAAAGGCCAAAATGAAATAATTAAAGAGAGAAAAATGAAATAAAGAATTATCAAGAAAATACAATTAGAGCAAAAACAAAAGCAAACACCCAGAAATTAAAAAAAAAATGTATTTCCAAATTTCAAATAAAAACATAACTGAGGGCTTCCCTGGTGGCGCAGTGGTTGAGAGTCTGCCTGCCGATGCAGGGGACACAGGTTCGTGCCCCAGTCCAGGGAGATCCCACATGCCACGGAATGGCTAGGCCCGTGAGCCATGGTCGCTAAGCCTGAGCGTCCGGAGCCTGTGCTCCGCAACGGGAGAGGCGACAACAGTGAGAGGCCCACGTACCGCAAAAAAAAAAAAACCCAACATAACTGAGAAAAAGGAATGGCTATTTCTGAAAAACAAATTTATTTTCAAGTATATAAACTGAAAAAAAAATTTAGAATTTAGAATTATGTCACGAAGAATGACAAATCATTTGTTAAAAATCAAAGAAACATGAGATGTGGCAAAGTCAGTACTTAATTGGGAATTTAAAGCATTGAATACACATATTGGAGAAGAAGAAAGAAATGAAATTAATAATCTAAGCTTCTACCTAAGGCAACTGAAAAATGAAGAGCAATTAACTCCAAAGTAAGCAGAAGAATTAATAAAATTAGAGCAGAAATGAATAAAATTAAAAACAGGAAACCAGTTGAGAAAGATCAATGAAACCAAAAGCTGGTTCTCTGAAAAGATGAAGAAAATCAATAAGCCTCCAGCCAAGTAACTAAGAAAAAAAGGGAGAGGACACAACTTATTAATATCAGAAATGAAAGGGGACATCACTACAGATTCCATGGACATTAAAGGATAATAAAGTAATATTATGAACAATTCAGTGAAAAAATTTAATAACCTTGATAAAGTGGATTAATTTCTTGAAAGATAATCTGACAAACTCACATAAAATTAGACAATATGAATAGGCCTATAACATTAAAGAAATTGAGTCAATAATTAATAAACTTCCAAAACAGAAAGCACCAGGTCCAGATGGATTCACTGATGAATTCCACCAAACACTTAAGGAAGAAATGATACCAGTTCTCTTACCTCTTTAAAAAGATAGAAGCAGAAAAAATACTGACTCATTTGATGAGGTCAGCATTACACTAATACCTAAACTAGACAAAGATATGATAATGAAATTAACACAGATGCAAAAAATCCTCAACAAAATTTTAGCAAATTAAATCCAACAATATGTAAAAAGAATTATACACTACAACAAGTGGGGTTTATTCCAGGTATGCAAGACTGGTTTAATGTTTGAAAATGAATTAATGTAATCCCTCATATCAACACACTAAAGAAGAAAAATCACATGATCATATCAACAGATGGAGAAACAGAATTTGAGAAAATCCAACACTCATTCATAAAAACTCTTAGTAAACATCCTTAACTTGACAAAACATCTGCCAAAACTTACAGCTAAAATCCTACTTAGTGATGAAAAATTTCAAGCTTTCCCACTAATATCAGGAACAAGACAAGGATATCCCCTCTCATTACTGTCCTTCAACATCATACTGGAATAACTAGCTAATGCAGAAAGACAAGAAAAGGAAATAAAAGTTATACATATTGGGACGAAATGAAGTTGTCTTTGTTCACAAATGACTTGATTATCTATGTAGAAAATTTGAAAGAATCAACAAACAACTTCTGGAACTAATAAGCAATTATAGCAAGGTTGCAAGACACAAGGTTAATTTACAAAACTCAATGACCTACCTATATATGAGACATAAACAATGGAGTTTGAAGTTAAAAACATGATACCAGTTGTATTAGCAGCCCTCTCAAATGAAATACTTATATAAAAATCTAACAATATAGATACAAGATCTATTTGAGGAAAACTGCAAAACTACTGAAATAAATGAAAAGAACTAAATAAATGGAGAGATACTCTATGTTTATGAATACAATGACTCAATACTGCCAAGATGTCAGTTCTTCTGAAGTTGACCTATAGCTTCAATATATCTCAATCAAAATGCCATCAAGTTATTTTGTTAATATTCATAAATTGATACTAAAGTTTATATGGAAAAGCAAGAGACCCAGAATAGACTAAGGAAAACAACAAAGTTAGAAGGCCGATAGTACCCATCTTCAAGACTCACCAAGACAAGTGTGGTGTTGGCAAAAGAATATACAAACAGATCAACTGAACAAAATAGAGAGCCCAGAAATAAACCCCTATTAATATAGTTAACTTATCTTTGACAAAGGAAAAAAAGGCAACACAATGGTTCAAAGAATTTTCCAACAATGGTGCTGAAACAACATGACATCGACATCCAAAAAATGGATCTAGATACAGAACTTAAGACTGTCCCAAAAATTAACTCAAAATGGGTCATGGACCTCAAAGTAAAATGCACAACTATAAAACTCCTGAAGGTAACTTAGAAAATCTAGAGAACCTTGGGTATGGAGATGACTTTTTAGATATGACACCAGAAGTACAATCTATGAAAGAAAGGATAAACTAAACTTCATTATGATTAAAAGCTTCTGTTCTATAAAATACAATGTAAAGAAAATGTCAAGACAAGCCACAGACTGGGCAAAAATATGTGCAGCACATCTTATGGACTCTTATTCCAAATATACAAAGAACTCTTAAAACCAACGATAGGAAAACAAACTACCACATTTAAAAATGGGCCCAATACTTTAACAGGCACCTCACCAAAGAAGATATACAGATGGAAAATAAGCACATTGAAAGATACTCCACATCATACGTTATTACAGAAATGCAAATTAAAACAATGAGATACCACTACACACCTATTAGATGGCCCAAATCCAGAACACTGACATCAAATGCTGGCAAGGATTTGGAGCAACAGGAATTCTCTCTCATTCACTGCTAGTGGAAATGCAAAATGGCACAGCCAATTTTGAAGATAGTTGGGTAGTTTCTACAAAAATAAATATTTGCAAACTGTCTTAGTCAGCTTGGATTCCTAACCATCATCTTCCTGGACTTCAACTATATGTTAGATTATTTGATATTGTTCCACAGCTCTTGGATGCTCTTTATTGATTTTTTTGTCTTTTCCCTCTCTTTTGCTTTGTGTTTGTTTTTGTAATTTCTGTTGTCCTGTTTTCAAGTATACAGATTTTCTCTGAGGTATCCAAAGTAGTCCATGGTAGGAATTCACCTCTGAAATAGTGCTTTTAAAAAATTGTGTTTTCATTTTATTCTTTATCTACAATTTCCATTTGTCTTAAAATTCCTCATCTCTTTTTTCTCCTATCATTCCCACTTGGCACTTTAACATAGTTCAGAGTTATTTTAATTTTCTTGTCACTTCCAAAATCTTTTTCTTCTATGGCTCTAGAGCTATTAATGGCTTTATGTCTTAATAAGTCAGTTTTGATGCTGTTTTCTTTTTCAGTGTTTCAATTTTTGAATAAATGCCAAAAATGTGTATCAAATTAGAGAGGCTGAGAAAAATATTATACTTGGTAATGTGCACACCCATCTCTCCTTTGATGGAACTTTTTCGTGAAGTGCAAGGTCAATATAGTCAATTAAGCTTCTTATTTGGGGGGAGATGGCATGAGCTACAATTGCTTTGAGATTACTGCTATTTAAAAATTCCACTTTATATTGCATTTTGTGGAGTTTTAGAGATCCAGAGCATTTTTCTCACTTTTCCTTTCCTACCCTCAGCTTTCAGCAGGTCTAACACACATGCACCAGAGATTGATTCTCTTGCATTCTTCTACCTGAGCCAACAGTAGATAATGGTTTCTTCTTATTAACTGAAGGCTCATGGTGAGACAGGAGTAGTTTCTTGGTTTTCTTTCTCCAGCCTTAGGCAGGCTCATTATCTACCAAAGTGAAAAAGCTTATGTGCCTTATCTTTGAGGAGACTCAACACCCTCTGGAATTTATTTTACTTGTTTGCCTTGAAATATCAGTTCTCTACAGGTTCAAGGAAACACGGTTCTGTAGATTAACTGACTGTTTCTCACTGTTAGAATGTGAACAATTTTTCTTCTGGGTTCTTTCACCTTCAAAAGGATGAGATTCTCATTGTTCTCATAAGTCTGCTTAATAACTAGTAAGTTCAAAGCATACATCACTAAATCATGGCTGAATGTTGGCAAATTCAAATAATTTTGTGGCAAAAGAGTAAATGTATACTGATTTCCATTTTATAGCGATATTTACTCTGCCTTGCTGAACTCTAAAACTGAGATTATGAAGAAGGTATTAGCCAGGCTATAAAGAGTAGATTACCAGTTCCTCTCGGTTTGTTGCATTTCCTGAAAAAGCTTTTTACATAAAAGGTAAAACTGAAGCAATCAAATAGTCTATATTAACTTTTCAGATCATCTTGCTTATGTACTGACCATAGTGTTCTTGAAATGTCAGTTATTGGAAATCAAAACTTCTTTTTCCAATATTTAGAGAAATAATGTGTGTTGCCCCTGGGATTCTTTATCATTCAGTGTGTTTGTTTGGTTTTTTTTTTGTGGTACGCGGGCCTCTCACTGCTGTGGCCTCTCCCGTTGCGGAGCACAGGCTCCAGATCCGCAGGCTCAGCGGCCATGGCTCACGGGCCCAGCCGCTCCACGGCATGTGGGATCTTCCCGTACTGGGACACGAACCCGTATCCCCTGCATTGGCAGGCGGACTCTCAACCACTGCACCACCAGGGAAGCCCTCATTCCGTGTTTTTAAAGGAGTAGTGCATGGTTGTAGTGTACGCCTTGGCAGGTTGTTTTGGGGGGTTTTTTGGGGTAATGCAAGTGCCTGACTTATGCTTTGATTGCTAAGGCATCCACTTCAAAGCGGCATCCACTTCAAGGATGGCTATCTCAAATAAACCCATGACTAGATAAAGGTTAGGAGGCAATACCTTAAAGGCTGTATAGTAGGAAAAGACATATTTATAAAGCATTTAAAGAGTATAAGAGAAGGGAGATGAATTCAAATGGGTCACAGATTAAATGTAAAGATTGACAATCCATTCTAGCTTGCAGAAGATGTGCTGGAGGATGTGATACCTGAGCTATGTCTTGAAAGATAAGTAATATTTCATAAAGTATAAGGTGGGGTCAGCTTGGAAAAAACAGGAGTTTGTAAAGGGCTTTGCATGTTCTGGTAGTAAAATTTAAACAGTAGACATGCCAATTTATATGGATTCAAAGAATTTGAACACCTTTAAACAGAATTACAGAATGCATAAATCCATATTCACTTAAGTTTCTTTATGTAAATATTTTCTCTCCAGTGATGCTGTAACAGAAATACCCTAATATAAACTTTCTTGTACACTATGGTCCAATAGCTCTGACACTCAAACTAGTGGATTAAGCATCCATTATTCTTTTTGAAGTGGTTTTTCTTGCTTGTTTTTTTCGGTATGTGGGCCTCTCACTGTTGTGGACTCTCCTGTTGTGGAGCACAGGCTCCGCAGCGCAGGCTCAACGGCCATGGCTCACGGGCCTAGCCGCTCCGTGGCATGTGGTATCTTCCCAGACCGGGCACGAACCCGTGTCCCCTGCATCAGCAGACGGATTCTCAACCACTGCGCCACCAGGGAAGCCCTGAAGTGTGTTTTTATACGGTGATTTCTAAGACAGTCTTTTAGTAAAATTAGGTGTTTTTTACTGACTTGACCTACTCATTCACTGAATTGAAATGAATGGCCAACCTGGGAAACTGGAACAAAACAAATTCATGTTGCTTTCATTTTGTTTACATGATTCATTAGCGGAGAAAGGTACAAAGTGGAAAATAAAAGACAGGGAAGCGAAGAAATAATAGCAGATGTGGGATATACAATCACTGCCTAAATCTTCCAACAGAGGAATTTGAATTGACATTGAAAAATTAGCTTCTGGAAAGCTTTTACTTACTGGTTACCTATACTATATTACCTACCTAACTTTAAGAATGGTCAACACCTAGGAAAAGTAGGAAAAAACAATCAGGTGAATCAAGTCGATTTGACAAACACCTGGCTTTACTTTCTTCCTCACCAGGGCTGGGAATACACATGTTGCAAACAAAAGATAAATCACTAGGTGTGTGGTCTCCTAAAATTTAGTCCTATCCAATCCGTGAATACTCTAAAAGAGAGAAAGAAAAGCTCTGAAGTTGTTGAAGAAATGAAATGGAGCAGGACCATATGGGGCCCTCCTGTGTACAAATCCTTTCCAGGTCCCCCATTTTCTTGTCTGTAGAGAAAAGGCTTCACCCTCCTTGACCTTCCTTGAGTTCCAAAAGGAATATTCAAATAGTTGCTTATCAGGGAAGGGCAGGAATGCAGAAACAAAGTAGCAGCAGTAAAGAAACAATAGTTCAGTCATGGGGCAGGGTCCTGGTTCCTCTTCAAGGAATATACATAACAATATCTTTAAGTTCTTCTGTGGGAACAAAGGTCCCAGCCCAGGTGGAGGATGATAACTTCAGTCTGAGCACAAGATTCCTGGAGCACTGCCCTCTTACCTCACCACAAACCAATCAAAAGAAAGTCTGCAAACAGTGGAAGATAAGGAAGACTCTGATCCCCTCCGCAAATGATTCTCCCTGTAAAAACATTCATGGTTCAGCAGAATCTTTGGAGTTGATTTTTGTTTTTTAGTTTGTTTTTAACCTTTTATTTTATGTTGGAGTACAGCCTATTAATAAAGTTGTGATAGTTTCAGGTGCACAGCAAAGCGACTCAGCCATACATATACATGTATCCATTCTCCTCCAAACTCGGCTCCCATCCAGGCTGCCACATAACATCGAGCAGAATTCCCTGTGCTATACAGTAGGTCCTTGTTGGCTATCCACTTTAAATACAGCAGTCGATCCCAAACTCCCTAACTATGCTTTCCCCCACTCCATCCCCCCAGTAACCATAAGTTTGTTCTCTAAGTCTGTGAGTCTGTTTCTGTTTGTAAGTAAATTCCTTAGTATCATTTCTTTTTAGATTCCACATATAAGGGATATCATACAATATTTCTCTTTCTCTGACTTACTTCAGTCAGTATAACAGTCTCTAGGTCCATCCATGTAGCTGCAAATGGCATTTCATTCTTTTTAATGGCTGAGTAATAGTCCATTATATGTATGTACCACATCTTCATCTTCTTTATCCATTCCTCTGTTGATGGACATTTAGGTTGCTTCCATGTCTTGGCTATTTGTAAAAAGTGCTGCAATGAACACTGGGGTGCATATATCCTTCCAGACCATGTTTTTCTCCAGGTATATGCCCAGGAGCGGGATTGCAGTGTCATATGGTAGCTCTATTTTTAGTTTCTTAAGGAATCCCCATACTGTTCTCCATAGTGGCTGTACCAATGTACATTCCCACCAACGGTGTAGGAGGGTTCCCTTCTGTCTACACACTCTCCAGCATTTATTGTTTGTGAATTTTTTGATGATAGCCATTTTGACTGGTTAAGGTGATACCTCATTGTAGTTTTGATTTGCACGTCTCTAATAATTAGTGACGTTGAACATCTTTTCATGTGTCTCTTGGCCATCTGCATGTCTTCTTTGGAGAAATGTCTATTTAGGTCTTCTGCCCAGTTGTTGATTGGGTTGTTTGTTTTGATGATATTAAGCCTCTTACCAATGGCATTTTTCATAGAACTAGAACAAAAATATCTTAAAATTTGTATGGAGACACAAAAGACTCCAAAGAGCTAAAGCAATCTTAAGAAAAATGGAGCTGGAGGAATCAGGCTCCCTGACTTCAGAGTATACTACAAAGCTATAGTCATAAAAACAGTATGGTGCTGGCACAAAAATAGAAATATAGATCACTGGAACAGGATAGAAAGCCCAGAAATAAAGCCATGCACCTATGGTCAATTAATCTACAACAAAGGAGACAAGACTACACAGTGGTAGAAAGAAAGTCTCTTCAACAAATTGTTTTGGGAAAACTGGACAGCTACATCTAAAAAAATGAAATTAGATCACTCTTTAACACCATACACAAAAATAAGCTCAAAATGGTTTAAAGGCCTAAATGTGAGATTGGACACTATAAAACTCCTAGAGGAAAACATAGGCAGAACACTCTCTGACATGATTTGCAACAATATCTTTTTTGATCCATTTCCCAGAATAATAGAAATAAAAGCAAAAATAAACAAATGGGACCTAATTAAACTCAAAAGCTTTTGCATGGCCAAAAGGAGACCATGAACAAAATGAAAAGACAACCCACAGATTGGGAGAAAATATTTGCAAATGATCTGACAAGGGATTAGTCTCCAAAATTTACAAACAGCTCATGGAGTTGATTTTTGGACATGAGTCTGCCTTCTCTCCAGGTTGCCAGCCTCCTGAAGAAAGCAAACTTTTGTTTCCAACCAACACTTGTCTTTCCGAGTATTGGCTTTCAAGCAGTGAGCAGCTGAACCTGAGTTCGGTAACAGAAACACAGACAGGGAACTCCGATTACTTTCAGCTTGACCTGCCGTTAGTCTTGCCCTTCAAAATCCTTCAAAAATTTCTAGAAAGGTAATGTTGGGGAGAAAGAAATTTTCTTTTACCCTTCTGGATTCTTCTGGCAGGTCTAAGACTTAAATTGATGTGACAGAGTTTAACAGGAGAAAGTCAAACAAAAGCTTAATAACATACATACTTTGGAGAGACCCAGAAAAATTCCAGAGTAACTCACCAAAATGACTGAAATACCTTAAATACCATCTTGAGCTAAAGACAAAAGATGTTGGGGGTAGTGGTTTGGGAAGGAAGGGAATTCACAAGGAGATGGAAAAGCAAATATTTCATAAGCAAGTGTTCCGTAAATAAGCGTTTGGTGGGCCATACAAAGACAATGGGACATAGGAATTTTAAATAAATTTTGATAGACTCTTCCCTGTCTAAACACCTAGCTCATCCTATACTTATGTACGGTGTTAGCTCCCTTCCTGGAACAAGTCCTCTATCTACATTCTTTAGGCAGTTAGGGGAAAGGTCAAAGTCTCTTCCTGAGTCTGTTTGGCCTTGTTTTCAGCTCAAAATAATTCACATGCCAAACAGACATTTTGGGGTGCCAAATTTTCTCCGCTATAGTAATTACCTAGGTTATTCTGAAAATAACAAACTGATCTAGTAAAAGTTTTCAAACAAAAGAGATTAACTATTCTCTGAAATTTAACCAGTAGGTTAATGAATATTTTAGGGTTGAGTCTTCCCTTGATTTTCAAGTGCCAGTGATACCTTTTACAAGCAATTTTCTCAAGAAGTTGGCATAATTGGAGCTAAAATTAAGTGTATATATATATATAATTGGCAGATGTTAGACTTAAACTATATGCAAAAAGCAGTGTTTCTTCTTACAGTGGTTTAAAAATAAACATTAATTAATTGGGATTAAATATGAACCAGTAAAAAACTTTAAAAATATTAGTTAAAATGACAAAATAAAAAGAAGTTCCACCTGAAGACATACATGTGCATATATAATTATTTTAGATGATTCAAATATCATTAGCTTCTTGGAGTTATATCTATAAATTATGTTAAATCTGTTCTTATATTACTATATAAATATTACATTAACATGTGAATTGTATTGCAATACTATTTGCTGATTCTGAGACTCGGATGTATTAATTTCTTAAAATGAAATTTGCAAACATTGTAATAAAACAACAGGTTATTGAGCTGGCTAGCTGTAATTAAACTTCAGGTGGTGTAACAAAAATTAAATTTTTTAACAGGTAGTCTCCCAATGCCCCTGAAAAATAGGTAATTGATGAAAATAACCATAATTCAATATAATTAGTACAAGAAATTCTCATACCCATATTACAATATAACTGTTTAAAATACAACATAAAATGTTATCCATTTCAAACTTCACAACTTTTAACTTTAGTTAAAAACTGGAAACATTTTAGTGCAGGATAATAGTTTTCTGACTTCTCTTGCAGACAGGGATTGTTGCCTGCCATTCCAGTAAAGAAAGAATGTTGCCTATCTTTCTTCTACAAAGATCAAGCCATCAGCCACTACAGCTGCTCCCTTCCACCCATGGTATGCCCTGAAAGGAATTCAGGATGGAGACAAACAGGAAGCGTTCTGGACTTTGGATACTGGCCCTAGATAGTTAAGCTTCATATCTAAGGAATAGTTCCAATGAATCCAGAATCTTGCATCTTCCTCTACATAGAAAAGCACTAAAATTAATTTTTTTTTTTTTTTTTGCGGTACGCGGGCCTCTCACTGTTGTGGCCTCTCCTGTTGTGGAGCACAGGATCTGGACGCGCAGGCTCAGCGGCCATGGCTCACGGGCCTAGCCGCTCCGCGGCATGTGGGATCTTCCAGGACCGGGGCACGAACCCGTGTCCCCTGCATCGGCAGGCAGACTCTCAACCACTGCGCCACCAGGGAAGCCCAGCACTAAAATTATTAACTTGAGATGTCTGTTCTTTGTGATTAGCAGTAATCTTTTGATCTTCAACTACATGTTTTTTTCCCCCCAGCAAAAAACTCCTGGCTCCTCCCTTAACTCTAAGGAACTGCTCCAAAGAGATACCTGAGAGGCCTGTCTCCCAGGCTATAGTATTCAGTAAGACATCCAAATAAAACTTAATATGCAACTTTTAGGTTGTGTTTTCTCTTCAGTTGATACTCTTCTTCTTGCTTTTTGACTACTACGTTTGTACTTATGAGTTTAAAACACCCTTTTGTCCTGAGTGAAAAATTCTAGGCTGTTAGACATGTTTTATCAAATCTTAGATACCATCATTTTAAAATACACAATTATTTTATGTAGGGCTAAGATTATTGAAAAAAGGGACAAAAATGACAATTATCTATAACATGGTGCTTTCTTATGACTTATTTACAAAATAACTCATTTATATTTAGACATAGATTTCTATAATATAATCAACTCATATATTTTTTCACTTATAGAATCCAACTCTTCCAAATAATTTTTCTCCTAAAGTTTTTAACGTCTGTTTTCCATTCCATATCCTCCTCTGTGCTGTCAGTACTGTTAGTGGTATGGCATTAAAAAAAATGTTTTATAATAGCTGAGATTTTTTCTCCCCAATACATTTATATCCGTCCCCCAATTTTTGAGATCCTGATTTTTTACCTCCTCTAAATGTGACAATGAAATGTTTGCAGGACAGTAGGCAAGACTCATGGTTTCTCTTCAAATAATCCTTAAATTATTGTTGATTGAAATTTCAAATGGCTGAGGGTCACACTAACAAAAATAGTAAGGTTTCCCCCATATGCAGGCTGTGACACTGGTGTCATTGTGACTATCACCTGCCAATGACAATTTTAATATGCCATTGAACTTAAGATGTGTCCTACCTACAGATACATAAAGATATGGGAAAATGTGCATCTTACAATTGAGGGATTATGTAATTAATATTGCAGAAGGATACAATATTTAATAATATTTTATTATGAATTAGTGAATAGCTTTTTCCATTTGCCTTGTCCTTAAGATCCCTCATTATGTTTATAAAATTAATATATTTATGACATTTTCAATTTATACTATGTATATATATTTTCATATTTGTGTATGTACACAGGTATGTATGTAAAATAATTCTTTATTCGCCATAGGAAATAATGTGTATTTGCCCCATGTTTTCCAGTTTCATTATGAGGATTTGGGTAAGAGTATAGAAATATATCTTTAGGTGTCCAAATTTATTTCTTGCAACCTGTTTTCAATTTTTATCACCATCAGTAAACTGTTATTTTGGTTCCAGTCTACGTCTCTGCTCTCATGAAACAATTTGTTTCAAAAGGCTATAGCTCTGTTCAACAGGAAATTCCAACATAGTATAGCACTTAAGAACATGACATTGAAAAACCAATAAGTGCACCATTAAGGAAATGCGGTTACCTAGATTTGTGTTTGGTGTTACCAGAAGGTAGATGGTAAGGTGTTATTAACATTCAGTGGTGAATTTATTCTATGGTTTATGAAGGACAACTGAAAACAGACACCAACGATAATGACATTTTTCAAGTCCTATCACTTCACTTTCAACCTGGTATTCCACCCCATGAACCATATATTTTTGGTTTTTTTTTTTTTTAAATGCTTACCTGCCTAGGTTTATGATTGACCTCTCTTCTATTTCTTCTGAAAACTATTTCCCTCATTTCTTTATTTTTTTTATTTCTATTCTATCTTCCAGTAAATACACATATTCTTTACTAGAACTGTATTCCACCATTTCTTTCTTCTATCTATGGATTCTATCTAATAAATAAAAGAGTGGCTCCAAGAGTCCAAATAGTACAACACTTTATGTGAATGACAGCCAACTCTACTTTCAGTTTTCTGACCTCTACTTTCATAGGTCAAACTGATTGCAGACATATGCATATGGATAGTGTTGCTTTTTTGTTTTTGTTATTTTTTATGAATAATTTACTTGTGTTTTATATCATCAAGTCTGAATAATATTGCAAATAATATTTCAACAAAGTTCCTGAAAATAGTAGACATTTTTCAGTGACTAAAGTGACCACACTCATAGCTACATAAAAGATCACTCAAGATGAACTGACTTAGGAAACTGGAAGATTAGACAATGTAGTCTTTGCATAATTGTGGTAATGTGGCTACACACAAAGCCATATTGCCTAATGCTATCACCAAGACCTCGGATCATATCACTGATGGGGAGTTATAAAATCAAGTATAATATTCATGAAATTAAGGATTGACCTCTAAAGGGAGGATTTTAATGCTGCAAAATAGCTTCGACATGTAATTCTCCTTTCCCATAATCCGGCTAATGATACCTACATTCATTGGCAAAATTAAAAATATTTTGTTACTCAATTCCTAATTACAAAATATTTTATAATGAGTAAATGGATTACAATTATAGATATTCTGCCTTCTGTTTAAAAAAGCGTTTTATACACAGAAAATATTTTTACTCCTGTCATCTCATGATGAAGACATTTCCACCGCCTGCACCACTGTCTCTACCGTGCTCAATTCAGACTCAGCAATTGGAGAATCTACCCTGAAGAAGGTTTTGTCGGCTAGGGAGATGGAAGATACATTGGTGTGGGCCTGTGTGTATGTGTGTGATGGCTGTGGCTGTGGCAAAGGAAGACACAACTGGAAAGCGCCCCCTCTGTGCAGCCTGCAACTCATTTTATAGGCAATGAATTTGGCAAGGGGATGCAAACCAAGTAGCAAATTGTTGGCATTTAGTTTTAAAATCAAATATGAGTAATTCTGGTGGAAAAGAATCCATTGTTGAAAAGTACCATTTCTGTTAAAGCACAACATGTAGACATATGTAATCATATATGTACACACATATTTACTTTTTCTGTTCTGATACGACATTCATTCTACCAAGGGGGTCAGAGCTTTTAGGTTAGATGCTTTACTGCTATCACCAGTGGTTTCTCAAACCTCACACCTCTGCTTCCATATCAACCCTGTGCAAAATGTCATCAGTATTATCTGGGGGTGTTTAAGAACTTATTCTCTTTATTCATAGATTTGCTAGAACACCTTTTCATTCTCAATACAACATTATATTTATAAAGTTCTTAGAAGGTCACACGAGGTCAGATTTAATGGTTTGCTCGATTATACAGGAGAGAACTAGGTGAGGACATTTGGACACGATTGGCTTCTAAGTTTAATTTTCTCTCTTAAAATTCCATGAAATCTGTGCTCATTACTCAACACTTTCATTGCTCAAAAGAAGACGTCACTTGAAGGGGAAGCCTGTTATACAAAGATGTCCTAACATTTCCACATAATTCATCTCTGTACCCGAAGCGATATATCACTTTTCTTGATTAATGCCCACCAGAACAAAATAACCTGGGATGGTTTCTTGTAGTTTGCATTAATATTATCTGGCCGACACACCTAGAGGTTACTGGTCTATTGAGTAGCAGTTAATAGCTAGCTGTAGAATGCTTATTTAAGTTTTCAATTTAAATGCCTAGATAATGCTGGGGGCAGTGCAGATATATAAACAACTTGTTCTTGGCCTTAAGAGGTGTGATTATTGCTTAGGATGAGCAACTGTTCAAGATATCCTCAGGGGATGTGAGATGTGACAGATGACACACTGATACTATTGAGAAGGAGCCTGCCAGATGGTCAGAACCTGCAGCTGTGGAATGAGGACAGTATGAAGGGACCTGGGGCAAAAAAACAGTCTCTGTAGCAATCTGGTAGCAGCAACATTTGGAAACCTGAGAGACCGGGTCTAAGGGTATGGGAGAAAAACCTCACAAAGTACATGAGTTAGATAAGAACTGAAAGTAGACTCATTTCACAATTCAGTCTTTTCCTGATTAAATCATCTTCTATGGCCTGAGAGGTTGGCTGTTTCTACTTCATCTTGATATAACATACAAGTTACAGTAAAATTTAAAATTTTACTTTAAAAAGTGAATTTTTCCCCCCCTCGGGCTACAGAGAAAAGAGTTGGTTATTGCTCTGGCCACAGTTTCAGCACGTTCTTTAAGTCGCCCTGTTATCAAAATCTTTTGCTCTCTTCAGTCTCCATATGCTGTTTACAGCTTGTAGTGCTGAGGATCATTAATTCTTTGTCCAACCGGTATATCATTGGTGGATGAGGACACAAGGAAGTATGAACTGCTAATGAATGTTTGGAGGACAGGAAGGCAAGAGTCTCTGTCAGCCTCATTTTTAGTGTTATTCGAGAAGCACAATACAATGGTGGGAAAATAGTTATTAAAGGGAAACATCAAAATTTACCCATCCCAGCAAGAATATGCCTTTCAGATGAAACATAATATTTCTGACATGTTTTAAATGTAAGGAATGATACTTTGCTAGATTATAGGAGAGAGAAGCTGTCACTGTAATTACACATCACTATTCTTTAGATTTTTTTTTTTTTTTTGAGGTACGCGGGCCTCTCACTGTTGTGGCCTCTCCCGTTGTGGAGCACAGGCTCCGGACGCACAGGCTCAGCGGCCATGGCTCACGGGCCCAGCTGCTCCGCGGCATGTGGGATCTTCCCGGACCGGGGCACGAACCCATGTCCCCTGCATTGGCAGGTGGACTCTCAAGCACTGCGCCACCAGGGAAGCCCATATTCTTTAGATTTTTAATTAAATATTTTAATATAAGTCAAATACAATAAAATGCTCTCATGCCAATGCCATGATTACTACAGTTTTATAGTAAGTCTTGAAAGTGAAAAGGTAAGTGTCTGACCACCTTTAAATTATTTTTCAAAATACTTCTGGCTATTCTAGGTAAATGGCATTTCCAATAAATTGTAAAGTTTGTCAAGTTTACAAAATTTCTTGCTGAGATTATGACTGGGATTGAAACGAAGCTATAAAGTCTTCCAAGCTATGTATGTAGTTCAATAATCTGTTTATTTAAATTTTAATTTTTCAAGGTTACTCGTCTATTGAGTAGTAAGTAGTTCATAGCTAGCTGTAATTTATAGTTTATTTTGTCAAATTCATTCCTAAGTATTTTGATTTTGATACTACTGTAAATGATGTCATTATGTTAATTTTATATTGAAATATTTTGTCCATGGTGTCTAAAACTGCGATTAAAAAATATCTATTGCTCTTTTATTTTGAATCTTGCCATGATCACTTTACTTTATTGTATATATTTAGATTTCTTTCAGTTTGATTTTGGTGTTTTGTTTTGTTTTTTTACAAAGATTATCATATGGTTTGAAGACAGTTTTAGAGTGGGGCATCTTTGCCCTGTTGCAAAACTTAGAATGAAATTGTTCAGTCCTTCAACATTAAATATATACTAGTTCTAGGTTTTTCATAAATGACTTATCAAATTGAAAGGTAGTGCTCCACTCAAGACAGTGGAGTCGTAGGACGTGGAATTCACCTCCTCCCACAGATACATCAAAAATACACCTACAAATGGAACAATTCTCACAGAACACCTACTGAACACCAGCAGAAGACCTCAAATACCTGAAAGGACAAGAAAGATCTCTACGTAACCAGGTAGGATGACAGGAAAAAAAAGAGGAAGCAGGACGGGACCTGCACACTTGGGAGGGAGCTGAAAAAGAGGGAAGGTTACCACACTCTGGGAAGCCCCCTCACTGGCAGGGAGATCAGCCAGGACAGAAAAGGAGCTTCAGAGGCTCCTTTTGCTCCTTCTGCAGAATGCAGCCCACTATCTATGGCAGGCAGAAAAGAGAGAGACCTACGTGGATGCACGTGTCACTGCCCTGTGCACCCCAGCTGCCTCCTAGGAGGGTTCCTGTTCCAACCACCACCTCAGCGGGCCCTGGGAGCAGGCATCAGTGGGTTGCCCACTCACAGAGGTGGGGTTGAAACCACAGCTGAGCCCCAGGGGCTGTGTGACTCAGGAAGCAGGGCTGAAATCTCTCAACATGGCTGCGTGCACTATGGATTTACACCTCCGCCTCTGGCTTTGTAAATTCATCACCTGTGGGACAACCAAATAGACAATGGGTGCTCCTGCAGCTGGGACAGATCTGGCCTTAGCAGCTGTGGGCTTTGTGGGTGCATGCACACGGGGGGCTGGCCTGGGCCTGGGTCTGAGTTGCCTCCATAGCTCCCAGAGTGGGTCCAGGTTCGTAACTACTGCAGTCCATGGACCTGACTTCAGCGCACTGCACTGGTGGCCTTGTGGAAACAGTGCCTGAGAGACATGAGGCATTGTGTGATCCAATCCTGCCTACCTCGCACTGCAGCTCACAAACACAGCTCAGAAACAGATCTGGGGTTTCTACTCCAACACCTCGGGAACAGATCCTGCCCCTGACAAGGCAGTGACAACCACAGAGCTAAGGGGAGGACCTGCTCAACCTCCAGTGCAGGACCTGGTCACCACAACACCAGTCACACCTCCTATCAAGGGGATAATGGCCAGCATATACCGAGGAAAGAGGTGGCAAGGCATCTATATTAAAAACGGCCTTCACACCAAATATATTAAACCCATGCAGGTGACACAGGGATGTTCCCACATAAAAATAGTCCCCCAAGATCACAGTAGATAACTGTTTCTCCTAAACTCATAGAGCAAGAGAAAAAAAGTAAAATGAAGAATCAGAGGAATGATTCTCAATTAAAACATCAAGAGAATTCTCTTGAAAAAATAAACAATGAAACAGACCTCTTCAGTCTAATAGACATTGATTTCAAAAAGGAGATAATAAAAATACTGAAGGAATTTAGAAAGGCTATTAACAGAAATGCAAATTACTGTAAAAAGGAACTATAAACTATAAGGACGAGTCAAGAAAAGTTAGAAAATTTATTTCCAGAGATGGAAGCTGAACTAAAGGCAATGAATGCAGAATGAATAATGCAGAAGAAGGAATAAGTGACCTGGAAGATAGAATAATGGAAATCACCCAATCAGAACAGCAGACAGAAAGCCAAATGATAAAAAATGAAAGCAATATAAGAGACTTTTGGGATAATATAAAGCAGGACACTCTACTGATAATAGGGATCCCAGAAGGAGAAGAAAGAGAAAAGGGGATTGAAAATGTATTTGAAGAAATTATGGCTGAAAACTTCCCAAACCTAAAGAAGGAAACAGCTATCCAAGTACAGGAAGCACAGAGGGTCCCATACAAGGTAAACCCAAACAGACCTACACCAAGACATATTATAATAAAAATGGCAAAATTTAAAGAGGATTCTAAGGCAGCAAGAGAAAAAGAGTTAATTACAAGAGAACCATAAAGCTATCAGCTGATTTCTCTACAGAAATGTTGCAGGCCAGAAGGGAGTGGCAAGATATATTCAAAGTACTGAAAGGGAAAAATCTGCAACCTAGGATGTTCTACCCAGCAAGATTATCATTTAGAATAGAAGGAGAGATAAAGAATTTTTCAGACAAGCAAAAAGTAAAAGAATACAGCAATATTAAACCTATCCTAAAGGAAATATTGAAAGGTCTTCTCTAAATAGAAAAGAAGTAGGAATCTATAGGAAAGAGAAAATCACAATTGAAAAGTAAGTAACTTAAATAAGCCAGTACACAGATTAAAAAATATCAAAAAAATTCTGTGAAAGCAATGATAACCACAATGAACAGCAAAAGGATATACAAGAAGATGTAAAAGAAGACATCAAAATTATAAAGTGTGGGGGAGAAGAGTAACAAAATATAGATTTTTTTTCTAGAATATGTTTGAGTCTATATGACTACCAGTCTAAGGCAAGTAGATGTAGGAAGGGAATACTATACTTGAAAAATAGGGTAAGCACAAATCAAAAACATACAATAGATTTACAGAAACCAAAAAGAAGAGAACATAATTATAATACAAATTGAAGCACAAAAGGAAAAACAAGAAGGGGCAAAGAAGAAATATAAAATCAATGGAAAAACAAGATTAAAGGGGAAATAAATATATATCTATCAATAATTACCTTAAATGCCAATAGAATCAATGCTCCAATCAAAAGACACAGAGTGGCAGAGTGGATAAAAAAACAAGAGCCTACAATATACTCCCTACAAGAGACCCACTTTAGGGCAAAGGACACACATAGACTGAAAGTGAGGGAATGGAGAAAGATATTTCATGCAAACAGAAATGAAAAGAAAGTGGGAGTCATAATACTCATATCAAACAAAACAGGCATTAAAACAAAGGCTATAAAGAAAGATAAAGGACACTATAATGCCCAAAGGATCAATACAAGGAGAGGATATTACACTCATCAACATATATACACCCAATATAGGAGCACCAAAATACATAAAACAAACACTAACAGACATAAAGGGAGAAACTGACAGGAATACAATAATAGTAGGATACTTTAACACCCCACTCACATCAATGGACAGATTTTTGAGACAGAAAATCAGTAAGGCAACAGAGAACATAAATGATACAATAGAACAGTAATGTAATTGAAATTTCAGGACATTACATCCAAAAAAAGAATATACATTCTTTTCAAGTGCACATGGAACATTGTCTAGGATTGACCACATACTAGGGCAGAGAAACAAGCCTCAACAAATTTAAGAGTATAGAAATCATTTCAACCATCTTTTCTGACCAAAATGGCATGAAACTAGAAGTCAACCACAGAAAAAGAAATGAGAAAAAAACCAATTATATGGAAATTAAACCACTAAACAACATGCTACTAAAAAAACAGTGGGTCAACAATGAAATCAAAGAAAAAAGTAAAAAAAACCACCTTGAGGCAAATGACAATGAAAACATAATCATGCAAAATCTATAGGATGCAGCAAAAGCACTGCATAGAGGGACGTTCATAGCAATACAGACCTTCTTTAAGAAACAAGAAAAATCTCAAACAATCTAACCTACCACTTAAAAGCAGTAGAAAAAGTAGAACAAACAAAACCTAAAGTCAACAGAAGGAAGGAGATAATAAGAGAGGAAAAAATAAAATAAAGATTAAAAAATAGAAAAAAATCAATGAAAGCAAGAGCTGGTTCTTTGAAAGGGTAAACAAAATTGACAAACCTCTGGTCAGTCTCACCAAGAAGAGAGAAGTCCCAAATAAACAAAATAAGAAATGAAAGAGGAGAAATCACAACTGATATCACAGAAATACCAAAAGCCATAAGAGAACACTATGAACAATTGTATGCCAACATATTTGACAACCTAGAAGAAATGGACAACTTTTGAGAAATATAGAGCCCACCAAAACAGAATCGAGAAGAAATAGATAATTTGAACAGACAGATCACTAGAAGTGAAATAGAATCTGTGATTTAAAAAAAAAAAATCCCTACAAATAAAAGTCCAGGGCCAGATGGAGTCGTAGGTAAATTCTACGAAACATACAAAGAAGAACTTATGCTGATCCTTCTGAAACTCTTCCAAAATATTAAAGAGGAAGGAACACTCCCAAAGACATTCTTTGAAGCCATCATCACCCTGATACCAAAACCAAAGACACTACCAAAAAACAAAATTACAGGCCAATAACTTTGATGAATATAGATGCAAATATTTTCAACTGAATATTAGCAAACCAAATCCAACAACACATAAAAATGATCATATACTGCAACCAAGCTGGATTTACCCCAGGGTCACAAGGATGGTTCAACATATGCAAATCAAACAATGTGATACACCACATCATGAAAAGATAAAAACCATATGATCATCTCAATAGATGCAGAAAAATCATTTGATAAAATTCAACATCAGTTTATGATAAAAACCCTTATGAAAGTAGATATAGAGGGAACATATCTCAACATAATAAAAGCTATTTATGATAAACCCACAGCCAATATAATACTCAATGCTGAAAAGCTGAAAACCTTCTTGCTAACATCTGGAACAAGACAAGGATGCCCACTCTCACCACTTCTCTTCAACATAGTATTGGAAGTCCTAAGCACAGCAATCAGACAAGAAAAAGAAATAAACTGTATTCAAATTGGCAGGGAAGAGGTAAACTTGTCATTATATGCAGATGACCTGATACTCTATATAGAAAACCCCAAAAACTCAACACAAACTACTAGAATTGATAAATGAATTCAGCAAGGTAGCAGGATACAAGATTAACATACAGAAGTAAGTTGCATTTCTTTACACTAACAATGAAATATCAGAAAGGGAACATAAAATCACACAAAAAAAGATTATTTAGGAGTAAATCTCACCAAGGAGGTGAAAGACTTATATGCTGAGAACTACAAAACATTAATAAAGGAAATTGAAGATGCCACAAAGAAATGGAAAGATATCCCATGCTCTTGAATTGGAAGAATTAGTATTGTTAAAATGGCCATACTACCCAAAGAAATCTACAGATTTAATGCAATACCTATCAAAATACTCATGACATTTTTCACAGAACTAGAATAATCTTAATATTTATATGGAACCATAAAAGACCCAGAATTGTCAAAGCAATCCTGAGGAAAAAGAAAGCAGAAGGCATAACCCTCCCAGACTTCAGACAATACTACAAAACTATAGTAATCAAAACAGCATGGTCCTGGCACAAAAACAGACACATGCATCAATGCAATAGAATAGAGTCCAGAGATAAACCCATACACCTATGGACAATTAATCTTCAACAAAGAAGGCAAGAATATACAAAGGAGAAAAGACAGTCTCTTCAGCAAGTGGTGTGGAGAATGTCAGACAGCTGCATGTACATCAATGAAGCTAGAACACACCCTCACACCATACACAAAGATAAACTCAACATGGCTTAAAGACTTAAATATAAGACATGACACCATAAATCTCCTAGAAGACATCACAGGCAAAACATTCTCTGAAATAAATCATACCAATGTTTTCTTAGGTCAGTCTTCCAAGGCAATAGAAATAAAATCATACATAAAGAAAGGGGACCTAATCAAACTTACAAGCTTTTGCACAGTGAAGAAAACCATAAACAAAATGAAAATACAACCTATGGACTGGGAGAAAATATTTGCAAATGATGTGACCAACAAGGGTTTAATTTCCAAAATGTTCAAACAGCTCCTACAATTCAGTAACAAAAAAACCCAAACAGCCCAGTCGAAAAATGGGCAGAAGACCTAAATAGACATTTCTCCAAAGAAGGCATACAGATGGCTTATAGGCACATGAAAAGATGTTCATCATTGCTAATTATTATAGAAATGCAAATCAAAACTACAACGAGGCACCACTTCACATCAATCAGAATGGCCATTACTAAAAAGTCTACAAATAATAAATGCTGGAGAGGGTGTGGAGAAAAGGTAAACCTCCTAGAGTGTTGGTAGGAATGTAAATTGGTGCATCCTCTATGGAGAACGGTATGGAGGTTCCTCAAAAAAGTAAAAATAGAGTTGCCACATGATCCAGAAATTCCACTCCTGGGCATATACCCAGACAAAAGTATAGTTTGAAAAGATACACGCACCCCTATGTTCATTGCAGCACTATTTACGATAGCCAAGACATGGAAACAAGCTAAATATCCATCAACAGATGAATGGATAAAGATGATGCATTATATACTTACAAAGGAATATTACTCAGCCATTATAAAGAATGAAATAATGCCATTTTCAGCAACATGGATGGACCTAGAGTTTATCATACTAAGCAAAGTCAGTCAGAAAAAGAAAGACAAATGCCATATCATATCCCTTATATGTGGAATCTAAAATATGACACAAATGAACATATCTACGAAACAAAAACAGACTCATAGATATAGACAACAGACTTGTGGTTGCCAAGGTGGGGGTAAGGGAGGGAAGAACTGGGAGTTTGGAATTAGCAGATGCAAATTATTATATATAGGATGGAGAAACAACAAGGTCCTATTGTATAGCACAGGAAACTATATTCAATATCCTGTGATAAAACATAATGGAAAAGAATATAAAAAAGAATATATATATGTATAACTGAGTCACTTTGCTGTACAGCAGAAATTAAACACAACATTGTAAATCAACTATACTTCAATAAAATTTTTTTAAAAAGTAGTTGTTCTATTCATAGTTGACTGATTTTTAAAACTCATGAATATGTTTTCAGAAACTCATGAATATGTTTTTAGTATTGCAAATGCTTTCTTTGCACCTATTGAGATGGCTTTGTGAGTTACTTTTCCTTTATTCTGTTACTGTGGTGAATCATGCTGTTTCTCAAATACTGAAGAAATATTGTATTCCTGAGTATACATTTAACTGAACAATGATACATTGCCATATATGATGCTGTTTTGTGGAGGATCTTTGTATTTGTCTTCAAATGCGATATTGGTCTGTAATTTTCTTGCAACGTCTATGTCAGACTTGGGTGTCAGAGATGTGCTGTCCTCAAAAATGAGTTAAGTATTCTCTATTTAGAATTAAATCTGTAAAGTCATTTTAATATACTCTTTGTAGAAAGGTTTATGGATAAAAATTAAATGTCTAATAGGTATAAGTTTAATCAGAAATTCTAGTTTTTTGAATCAGTTTTGGGACATTGTTTTTCTAAAGTTTTTGAAATTATTTCTCAAATTTTATAAATTCATCCATTAAATATGTTATCTATTTTATTGATTTAATGCTGTTCAGAAATCCCCATTATTCTCCTTTTAATGTCTGAAGGATCTGTTTTAATGTCTGTACATCTGTCTAATGATGTTCTCTCATTTATTCCTGCTATTGATAACTTGTGTGTGTTATCACTTGTTTACCTAGTAGTCTTGTAAAGAATTTACCAACTTTATTTCCCTTTCCAAATAACAACCATTTGCCTTTGTTTTCACTTAAAAAGATTCTTCCTTCTATTCTCTTTATGACTGCTTTCATCATTATTATTTCTTTCCTTGCATTTACTATGGGGTAAATTGCTCTTTTAAAAACTTTCTTAATGTAGAAACATCTATCATTGCTTTTAAACATTTTCTTTTTCCAATACGGGGATTTTGTAGTAAAAATTTTCATCTAAGCAATGCTTAATCTGGTCTCACAAATTCAGATAGTCTGTATTTTCATTACTCAACTTGAAATGTTTTAAAATTTCTCTGGTGTTTTATTTTTTGATTCACTGTTCGTATATGTGTGTTGATTAATTGAAAAATTCAATGATATACTAATATATTATCACTATTGATATGCAATTTAACTAGATAGTAATCAGAGCATGGACTGTTATATTTCAATCATTTAAAGTTTAATGGAGTTATTGATTTGTTATTTGATTATTATTTGGCCCAGCAGCTAGTCTACCTTGGTGAATATCAGTCTGTAGAAACAAAAAATATACTCTTTAACAGTTGCTTATACTGTTCCATGAATGTCAATTTGGCCAGTTTGGTTGACAGTTCTGCTCACATTGTCTATATTGTTACTGATATTCATTTATCAGTTTTATCAGTTACTGTAAGAAGTACTTTTAAAACCTTAAACCATCGTCTTGATCTGTTTTACCTCTTAATTCTGCCAATTTTGCTTTCAAAAATGTTGAAACACTTTTGTCACATAGATATTTAGGGATTTTCATGTTAAAATTGAGAAAAGATGCATACATTGTTCTATAAAATGTTGCTTTATAATGTGTGTAAAACACTTCAGATTTGTTGAATCTATTTGGCCTATGTCAGATTTCTAAACTAATAAAATGTAGAGATGTACATATTTTGAAAATTCTATAGTAAAAACATGTTCATATTCAACTTTTTTCTTGCTTAATTAAGATTTTCTTGATAGTAGTAAACTGTTACAATATTTTAATCAAGAAAAATGGTCTAGCCTTTATGGGTACTCTAAATTGATAGCAACAATCCTGCCTTGGAAAGTAATTTGCTGGGAGTAATCAGTTCCAACTCTTACCACTTTCTATGTGTATGACCTCATTTATTTGTACTTAGATCCCTGGTCTATAAATTTGGCTTGTTGAGGTAATTGAATGAGTTCGTCCATGTAAATATATATCTTTTTAAATGGCAGCTACACATTAAGATCCCAAGTGTTGCCTAATGGAATGATCAGTAGCTTTATAAATGTAATGATTAATATTGCATAAGTTTAATACAAGTCATACAGATAAAGTTAGATAGAGGCAAGTATTTTTTAAAGATGGTATTAAGAAAAAACTTTCTATACCAAATATGAAAATATAGCTGATACATATTTTAAGAAAGTGGATATTCTTTGATAATATTAAGGCTAATATTTTCCATGACAAACAGTGGTATTCAATTAGATCTACATGCTATCAATAGAAAACACATCTAGTAATACTACCCACTTAAAGCAGCAGCAGGTGGAAGCTTTGAAAATACACCTTTATATTTTAGCAACAAGGTTCTCTTCTGGACACTATGGATATATAAGTATTTATAGGCTCTTAATTATTGATAATAGGTTTACAAATAGTATCTATATAATTTTATCTCCCTATTTACCCACCAATGTCAGTACCTATCTATCTATATCCACCTACATATATAAAGACAGAGATCAATATATCCATACATAAATGTATATATAGAGAGATCAAGACATAGAGATTATCTGTGTAGATGTATAGAGAGATATCTGTATATCTGTATCTCTGGAGAGAGATAGCTATCTATCAATTTGGGTGGTAGAGATAGAGAGAAAATGTATTATCAGTTACTGAACTTTATTTTCTCAATATCTTGATTAGATGGGGAAAATAAAATTATTATATCTACTCTGTAGAATAAACACTATTCATCTGGTTGCGGTGACCCAACTTACAATCCACAGGTCATGACAAATATAGTCTCTCTTGAACTTTGTGGAAAATCTCATCCTTGTAAGAGCAAGGAAAAGAAAATATAGCCTTTACTATATTCTTTGAAAGCATTATTTAATTCTGTTACTGGCCAATCTTTATTTCCAGGAATAATTATAAATAAGTCAAAATAAATAAAATTAGCTACCTTAAGGTTTTGAGAGTCATTTCCCTCTTTACCCAATTTTTTTGTGATCATGCTAATAACCAAGAATAGAAAAAAGGAAAATGTAAACTAGAAACAAGTTGAATTTGGAAGAGATTACAAAAACCTTTAAATCAAAAGAAGAAAATTAATGTTATCCTTATTTAAGCATGCCCCAATAAAGAAACTATGGAAAGAGCTTTAAGAAAACAATTTTGACAGCTTAACTGTGTAGAAGATCATGTAGACTGAATTCAAGCTTCATGTAAGTAATATGACCATAATAAGGAAAATATGTCCTATTGCAATTTGGTCTATAAATATTCTGCCCATGTCATTGTAAGATTATTGACAAAATTCTTCTGGGAAACATATGGTTTACTGAGTTATAACAATGTTAACACCACCTGTGTCCCTAATTAGAACGTTTCAATTTAGTTAATCCTTAAATATCAAAGTCATGCTCATTACTTGTTACCAGGGCTAAGTTAATCACATAATAATGAGTAATATCAAGATGTCAAAATCACTAGAACTTCTGAGGCTAACTGCATATAAAAAGGATCAAATAAATATACTTATCATGGTCCGCTAAAGCACAATTAAGTACATATTTCTATTTTTCCCCATAGTATATTGCCAGTTCCAGGCCCAATGCCTAGAACCCTCTGGGCACATAGCAGGCATTTAAAACTTAATGTATAAATAAATGACTGTAGTATGAGGTTCCACCTATACAAGAAGCAATAAAGTCAGAGGATCAGTGAAGTGGACAGATGAAATTACAGAATATACTGATGAGATGATTCATATTTCAAAAACAAGAAGTGATTTTTTTTTTTATCCCTGCTCCTAGGTTTTCTGTAATTTGGTGGGAAAAAGCAAATCCAGTGAATCTAGTATACAGACTGAAAGCAATGAGTGACCCCTATGGAGCTGAGTAATGCCTAGGTCTATTTCAGTTTAGTTATACTAGTATTTTCCAACCCTGCACATATGAGAATCACCTAGAGAGAAGTAGAAATGAAAACCCCAAAACCAGTGCTTCATCTCTAAACAATTTGGTTATTTATTTTGGGGTGTGTCACATGCATGAGTATTTTTAGAAGCACCTCATCTCAGATCATTTGGAAGTATAGCTTGGGTGAGAAATAAAATTTAGCCAGTTGAAGGAAATAAGAATTTCTAACCAGATGTGGGGAATAGTGTGAAGAAAAAAATACAAACATGAAACTTTACAATATAAGTATTGCAGCATCATGGTGGTGGAGGAAAGTGGAGAGTTCCCAGAGATGAAGCTGAGAAAGAAGAGCAAGAGGAATTTGTTTTAAATATTTAGAGGCCAGGCTTTTACTGTAGACACCAGAAAGGAATATAAGGATTTCCGTTAAAAGAATGGCAGAGTTATTAGGCTGAACTTTCTCGTAGATGTTGTGGCTGCATTTGGTAAGTTAGTACCTCACTTGGGATTTTTGTAATACTATAAATAAGAGACAATATTACCTGAATTCAGAATAAGGATAAAGACAGTGAGAAATGAATAAAACTATATATGTATGTGTACATATTTTTATTAAGTTAAATTGGTAAATTCAACTTAATTTATCTGGAGAGACTAGTTTCTAATTTGAATGAGTGAGCATATGATATTATAATTAACTGAGTATTCCTACTAATATTAATGGTAATTTACTGATGTCAAGTTTCAGAGGCTATAAATGTTCGAGCTTCAGTCTTTATAAATCTGAAATGCAGGTTGTTAACCATTATCTTATTTACTTTTAAAAATGATCTCCTTTTGTCAGAGAAAGGGGGGATAATATATTGATAGAAGGACATGGAAATGCCAAGTGTATTAGTTTTCTATTGCTGCACAGCAAATTAACTTAAACAGTGGCTTAAACAAATCTATTACCTCACAGCTAACCCATGAACAACAGGGGTTTGAACGGAGCTGGTCCACTTCTATGCTGATGTTTTTCAATAGTAAATACTGCAGTACTACACAATCCCTGGTTGATTAAATCTGCTAATACAGAACTGTAGCTAGGGAGGAATCACACATATGGAGGGGTCCACACTAAGTTAAACATGGATTTAATTTAGAGTGGACCCTCTTTGCACCTCACTAACTCCTGCATTGTTCAAGTGCATTGTTAAGTGGTTTAGAAGTCTAGGCCCAAGTGGCTGGATTGGGTCTTATATGTCCCCAAATTAAGGTGTACCCAGCTGAGCTCTTACCTGAAGGATCTGAGGAAGAATCAGATTACAAGCTCATTCCTCCTGCTGATTTAATTCTGTTTCTTGTGACTGTAGTTCTTAGGTACCTGTCTCATTGCTATTGGGTGAGAGCTTCTCTATGCTCAGATGCTGCCTGTACTCCTTTTCATGTGTCATCCGCATATTCAAAGGCAGCAATATGTACCAAGTCCATCTCGTGTTTCAAATCTCTTTAAGTTCTGCGGTTGCTACTGCATCTGACTTCCTTTTCTGCTACAAGCCAGAGAAAAGTCTCTGCTTTTATGGGCTCATGTTATTAGACCAGACCAAACCAGTTAATCTGTATTTTAAGATTGACTTTGGAATTTAATTATACCTGTAAAATACCGTCACAGCAGTACCTAGATTAGTGTTTAACTGAATAACCAAGGGATAGGAATCTTGGAAGTGGTGGGGGCCATTTATTAAACTATGCCTATAAGATACAATTATACACACAAGTATACACAGAGTTAAGATTCATCAGCTTTTAGTCAGTGATATAAATTTTTGGAGTAAATAAATTTGTACAAGATGACTATTCAGATGGTCAAAAGAGATAGAATTGTGCCAGCCCAAGGAACACTAATTGCAGGTATAGCAACAGAGTTAACAGAGTCTAAATAAAGATAGTTGATCAAGGAGGGCATGTTTATTTTCCTCCTGGAAGCTAAGGTGGAGAGCATTTTTTAAAGGTTAGATCAATTTCCTATGTCAAATGCTGAAAAAAGATTAAATAAGAATTCACAAGCAAATGCTGGATTTGGTCATTAATTATTCCAGTGATAGCTGAGTAATAGACATAATGAAATTCAGAAGCTGAACATTAGGAGGTCAAGAATATAGATTTGATAGGATTTGAAGTGGACTGATTTTTGAGAAACTTAAATAAGATGGGGAAGTCTTAAAGCAGTATTTAGATTCAATCCTGAATCTAATTCCAAGTGAGGGCCCGATAATATACCTGACATGTCTCCCTTTTGAAATAAAAGGTTTCTTAAGAAGTCAAAAGAATCTGCCCATCTACCCACTCACCTATCCACTCATCCACTCCCTATCTACCCTTTAGCCATGCATGCATCAAGCTCTAAGAAATAGATTCTTTTATTTCATTAAATATTTTAAAAATACAGTGACTGGTACTGAATTATGAGAATTCTTCATAATTTATAATGGTAAATGATGGATCTAATCTAAATAAGATTTTAAACAATTTTTTTATGCAGATAGACTTTATAAAATTAAAATGATACTTTCTAGAAGCACTAGGAGGGGAGCTGAAGGCGGCTATTTCTCACCAATGGTGTAAAGGGTACAGGAGAAAAGTTATCTTTCATACTGTGCTTCCATGTCACTCTTTTATAAAAATGTTTACGTGCATTATTTCTATAAGTTGGAAAATAATCCACAAAGGGTAAAGTTGGGGAGAAAAGCATTAAATTATGTACATTCCATTAAGTTGACTTAATTTTGTTTGAAAGAGTATTTTACTATTTTCTTACATTATAATTAACAATATAATCATTATCTCTGTGGTAAATTTGAGTTATCTTGTTCTTGTCAGATCATGGTTGCAACTGTCCTTTTATGTTATTACTGGGCATGAAGCACCATGAGACACTCTGGTAAAATCTTTGAATTTTCATATAATTCTCCCTTTCTAGTGCAAATTAGTAGCAGCAAATATATTTTTTCATGATAATAAGAGTGTATTTTCTCATAAGGATAACAGCTCATCTACTGGTATGAGTACTTAAAATATGACCAGAAAGTAGGAGGTAACTAGAAGGTTAGAAGTAACTATTTCCTACTAGAAACATCTACTCTTGGGAATCAGAATCTCTAGTCCACCAGCACAGTAACAAGGATGGAAGTACAAATTTCCCATGTTACTCAATGGTGTGATGGTGGGATCAGCTACTCCTACTGTAGCCTTTAGTTCCTAAACTTTTTTTTTTTTTAAAGGTACTGTGGTCACAGGACCATGTGATGGCCAACAGTTAAAAGTTTATTCCTCATCTTGAGAACAGCAGTCAAAACTTTCAGGGTGTCTTCATAATACCTTGGTTGTGTCTTAGGGTAATTCCAGTGTTGTATTAATCTGTCAGCTTCTAGGCAATAAAGTATACAGCAGGACCAGAGTATCCCATGGACATGTGTCAGTGTCATATCTCATGCACCCTTAGTCTGAGGTAATATTATGCAGGATGTCATGATGTTAGTTGGATGCTTTCTGAGTCCTAAGCTGGAAGTACTGGCTAAGGCTCTCTCTGATGCTATCAGGTCCAATATACTGCAGTAGTGATATAGACAGTCTATATGCTTGTTTTCTTCAATAGCCCATCTGACTCTAGTTAATGCTCTTTGGAACAACTTACTGATATCCCCTGGACCTTTTTCAGGCCTATCCCAAATGTACCATTTCCATTTTATAATGGATTGGTACTATTTTTAATCAATCTCATGACTTGGGTCTGACTATACAGTTCATAATGGAACCTCTGGTCGTATAATAATTTTCAGTCATATTATCAAGTCTTTAGTTTTTACTTGGGCCTTGTGGCAGGCTTAAAGCTGCTTTACAGGGAGTAATTATCACTGCAGATGGCAGGATCTCACTCCAGAACCCTAGGTAGCTTTATTAAGGCTATGAGAGACTCTACACTACATTTTTATCTGTCTTAGATACTTCCAGCACCACGGACTATAGTGACTTAAGTAATCAAACGGTGAGGGTCATGTATACTGAGGCATTAACGTGCTGCATACCCCTCTTTTGTTCTGGTTCCATTTAAAACTGAGAAGTAACCAAATCACTTGCTGAATGGGTCCAATCTATATTCCAAAATTTACTATGAGCTCTCTCCAAAACTTAGTAGGCTTAAGTGTTGTTCTTTGTTTGTAGAAGGTACAAAGCACAATATCTTTACCTTGGATGTTTCAGCATGCCCCAAATAAACCCTCTCCCCCAAATTACCCAAAATGATAGCCCTCTGAATCTTTGTAAGATTTATTTCCCATCTTCTCATGTACAGGTATTGTATGAGGACATCCAGACAATTTGTCACTTCTTGCTTACCAGGTCCAATTCATATCATATCATCAATAGAGTGGATTAATGTGTTCATCTGTGGGATGTCTACAATGAAGGTCCATTTGTACTATACAGAGTAAATATGTCCATGGGGGCACTATCATAAACCTAAACTACCGATGTCAGATGAATGCAAAATACTCCTGCTTCTCCTTCTCAATAGGGATTGGAAGGAATGTATTTGCAAATCAATAGCAACATGCCATGTGCTAGAAGTTGCACTGAATTTTTCTAGTTAATCACACTACCTGCAGCAGAAAGCAAATCTTGTGACTAAGGTTTGATTACTCTTATGGTAGCCAGACAACTCCATGATCCGTCTAAGAGCATTCCTTACATCTCTTAAGTGCTTACATTATTTATGAAGCTAGTTGATACCTTTCCACCAATATCATAAATCACACTGTTTATAAAGTCTTAGAAAGTGGAGTACTTCAGTAAGCCAGGGGTTTTCAATACCTCATTTTACTATCAATAATGCAGTGTTTACTTTCATCTGGCCAGCAAGTGATAAGATTTCCCCCAACCCTATCCTCAGAGTTTACTTCCTAAGACCTCTTCTGTTTCCAACTTACTTGATTTGGGTTCTCCTGCAAGCAGACCCGAGACAACAAGGATCTGAGTGTTGTTTCTTTAGAAAGTGATACAATAAAATATTGGTAGGGTAGCAGGAAATAACAATGGGAAGGGAAAAAAATGGAGAAATAAAGTATGTATTATCGAACCAGTTACCACTGTGTGCACTGAAAGGTCAGTTTCTCTGTGGTAGTCTAGGGACAATCAAATATATGCCTCAGTTCTCCCAACTAAGGAACAAGAATTATGTGGTATTTATCCACCAAATTACTAATGTCATTGGATGAGGGTCTCTTCTGGGGGACTTATGCTCTATCACTCTGGTTTGCCTTGAATTTGGACCAGTGTACTTCTCAGCCCAGGGGAAAAAAAAAAAAACCACCTTTAGAAAAGGATTACAGGTATTTTTCAATAGGCTGCCTTCCTCCTGTAAAGCATGGACCCGATACCGACAGTTTGTACTACTACCAGAGAATCTAGAAATTTGTACCAGGATAGCACACAGACTGATCAGGTTTAGGGTTTGCTAGCAATAAAATAATTGACTAATTTGTATCATAAAAGGAAATGAAGGCCAGAAAGAATTAGAAAATCAGGGAAAGAAGAGATCATGTGACTAGATGCTATGATGTGAATAAAGGGACAGGAGTAATGGGAGGAATACTACAAAGAGAAGGTTATCATCACCCTCCAAATCACACAGAAAAATAGATACTTTGGGGCTTCGAGTATATGTGACATCAGTATTATATAGCTCTACAAATAACATTAGAGAATTGATAGAAATACAGGCTTTGCCTCCACAACCCCAGTTACTTTTAATGTAACAATGTCAGCTATGAAACTCTATAAGACTGCTGGGGAAGCAGTATCCATCAGAGAGCACCAGGTTTATGCTTAGCAATCAGAGGCAGCTTTGTCAGGCAGAATTAACGAAGAGCAGATTTTGGAGAAAGAACATTTTTATGTGATTACTTGTCTAGATTTATTTTTTTACATATTTTTTATTTGCTTTATTTTAAGTCAACATTCCAGAAAGCACGATTAAATCCAGGAGGGAAGTGGTCAGATACTGGATTAATAGCTGGTAACTCTGTCAGAGAATATGTGAAATCACCTAAGAGAGGGCTGAATGAATCAAAAGACACATTGTTATTCTTTTAATCTAAATCCCTAGGCAAGAGGCAATGTTGTAATTCCTCCTACAGCTGTTCCATCAAATATCTGTTCTATTCCTACATATTTCCAGTGAAAGGGAACAAATGACCTACCCATCACTGTAAGCATTTGATGTGTAGGTCCATAACAAAAACGATATAAAAACAGACTATATGAAATTGAAGAAATTGAATGTTAGGGTGACTTTAAAAAGTTCACAGACAAGCCATTGCATATGATATGGATGTAGCATAGTAAATAGCACTTACTTTTACAGATTTAGTGAAGGCACTGCATGCCATTAGGAAGGAAAATAGAAATAGAACCATAGACCCAGAAAAGCATAGACTGGGCTAAAAGAATAGCTATTTGTTCAGTGCTGTTGAGGAAGAGAACTCCTAATAGGGAATCAACTATATAAGCAGCCTGGGGTCAGAATGCAAATGGTTTTGAAAATCTAAGTGGTTTAGAATTCACTCTGTAGGAAATGAACAGTCACTGGTGGCTTTTAAATAGAGGGGTGGCATGGTTAGAAGTAAGAGTGATGTTTAGGCTTAAGAGAAAAGAGAGAGAAGATGCAATGAGAGCAGGTAATCACAAAATTATTTAGCGGTAGAATAAAGAGAGGAGGGCAGTCTGAATGAGACAAGGCAGAATCTTTTGGAATAATTGTTTTGAACTTGTTATTTTCATTATGATTTTTTAAATTATGAAATAAAGTCCACAAGGGACATTATGAATGTTATCCCATCATAGTCTACATACCATCTCTGACCTATGAAGATGGAATGATGGATGGTGGGGGGTTGGTACAGTGTAACTGAAAATTTCTTTCCCTGAAATCCATCACTGTATTCTACCTCTGAAACATCCCAACCCTGATCATCATCCCTGCACTGTTAGTTGTAATATTAAAAGGCATATTTTTAAATATTCATAAAGGGAATATATTAAATATATTTTATTTCCCATGAATATGTTCTTCAGTCCAAAGCCTATTTCAATGCAGTTACCTCAAAAAGAGGGATAAGAAGACAATAACAAAAAGAGTAAGTGACTATCTGGAGTTAAACTACTAAAGGCAAAAATTTTTTGATTTAGAAAATGCTGTGTATAAGACTCTTTAATAAATGCTTTTCAAGGGTGACATCAGCATCAAGACAATGTGAGATGTTCCCTTTGTCTTTTCCCTTCCATCTACAAATGGTAAAACAGCCATAACTCAAATGTGTCTTTGTCCAACATGCATGGGCAGCAGAGAATTCCATATATCTGTACACCTAAAATGTGGGTGGACTAGAAGATAGGAGGCAAAACCAGGGAAACAACAGATGCAGTGCCTGTAATCTTGGACCCCCATTTGCAGCAGCTGAACCTACAGCTCCAGAGAACCAGGAAGCATCAGGGGAGGGAGCATACACAACACTGGCCTCCTGGCTGCAGGGGTATTTGTGGTCACAGGGAACCAGATGGCAGTGGGATCTGCAGTCTCATCCCTTGAGGCACCTGCAAATCCAACCTCCCCCATCTGCAGTGGTGGCGCCCACAAACCTGACAACCTTGGTCAAAGCAGAGACACCCCTACCCTGGCTTTCCCTCCACATTCTCCCTTTTCTTGCAGTGGTGGAGCCTGTTACCCAGGAGACCCAAGATGGAGTGAAGGTGTCCACCATCCCGGTGCCCCAGGTGGCAACACCAGTAACACTAGCAGCAGCAAGACAATACGATTTCAGAGGTATAAGCAGTGACAAGGGTTCCAGACAACACCTCTGACAAAGATGGTAGGTGGTGGAAAGTACCCATTCTGAAATATGGCCAGAGGCAACTCAGGTAAGACAAACTTAATTTGTGCTATACTGCTGCCTACTGAAAAACAAAAGAAAGACCTCTAATTACTAGCATGATAAATTCTTAGAATTAAAAAAAAAAAAGGGCTTCCCTGGTGGCACAGTGGTTGAGAGTCTGCCTGCTGATGCAGGGGATACAGGTTCGTGCCCCGGTCCAGGAAGATCCCACATGCTGTGGAGCGGCTAGGCCCGTGAGCCATGGCCACTGAGTCTGCATGTCCGGAGCCTGTGCTCCACAACGGGAGAGACCACAACAGTGAGAGGCCCGCGTACCGCACCAAAAAAAAAAAAAAAAAAAAAAAGGTTTACCCTAAGAAGAAAGGTGATTGCTACTTCAAATGTGCCAGCAGAGGAACAACTCATCAAGCAGGAAGAGCCACAATAACATGGTATTACAAAAGGAAAATGACAATTCTCCAGAAACCAAACAAAGTCATGGAATATGATGATCTAACTAACCAAGAATTCAAAATAGCTGTCATATGGAAACTCAAAGAGCTACAAGAAAACTCAGAAAGGCAGTTCAATGAGCTCAGGAATAAAATTAATGAACAGAAGAAATACTTTACTAAAGATATTGAAACTCTAAAAATAACCAAATAAATTCTGGAGCTGGAGAACTCAATGAGATGGAAGAATGCATTAAAAAGCACTGGAAATAAAGCAGACCATATAGAAGAGAAAATTTGTGAGCTCTATGAAAACTATCCTACTCTGTTAGGAAGAGCAATATTAGAATAATGGATAGCCAGAAGGAAAAGAGAGGGAGAAAGTAACAGTATATTTAAAGAAATAGTTTAATAGTTTGATAATTTGATAAAACTATAAAGGAAGAGGAAAAACATGGGAATTGTTATGGCAAATGAAGATAAAATAGTTATTTTCTGCTGATACCACCTTGTCTATGAGAGGTTTTATACAAATCTCATGGTAACCACAAAACATAAATCTAGAGAAGAGACATGAAACATAAGAGGAAACAGAAAAATCAGTTGAAAAAAACTGAGAAAAATCATAGAAAACCATCAAACTAAATGGCAGACAAACACAAGGAAAAATGGACAATGCAGATATAGAGCAACCAGAAGATAAAATGAAGTACTACGACCTCATCTATCAATAATCACCCGAAATGTAAAGGGAGTGAATTAGCCAATCAAAAGACACAGAGTGACTGAATGGATTAAAAAAAGACCCAATTATATGTTGCTTCCAAGAGACTCACACCAGCTCTAAAGAAAAACATAGGCTCACATTTAATGGATGAAAGATAGCACTCCAAGCAAATGGCAGTCAAAATAAAGTGAGTGTAGCCATACTCATTAGACAAAATAGACTTCAAGCCAAACAAGGTAACAAGAGACAAAGATGAACATTATATAATAAGAAAGGAGACAATTCATCAAGAAGATATAACAGTTAATATATATGCACCAAACACAAAAGCACTAAAATATATAAAGCAATTATTAACAGAAATAAAGGGAGAAATTGACAGTGACACACTAATTGTAGGGGACTTTTTGCAACCCACTTACATCAATGGATGGATCATCCAGATGGAAGGTCCACAGAAAACAGTGGCCTTAAATGAAAGATTAGATCAGATAGTTTTAAGAGATTTATACAGAAAATTTCATCCAAATGTAATAGAATACACATTCTTCTCAAGTGCACATGGAACATTATCAAGGATAGATCATATGCTGGAACACAAAACAAAGAAGACAAATTATATAAAGCATGTTTTCAGATCATAATGAAATGAAACTAAAAATCACCTACAGGAAGAAAACTGGAAAAGTCACAAATAGGTGGAGACTGAACAACTATTGGGTTAAGAAAAAAATCAAAGGAGAAATAAAAAAATACCTGAAGACAAATGAAAATATGACATCAAAATCTATAGGATGCATCAACAGCAGTACTAAGATGGAAGTTTATTGTAATACAGACCAACCTCAAGAAATAAGAAAAATCTCAAACAATCTTACCTTACACCTAAAGGAACTAGAAAGAGAAGAACAAATGAAGCCCAAAGTCAGTAGAAGGAAGGAAATAATAAAGATCAGAGTGCAATTGAACACACACACACGCACACACATTGCAGGCCAATAGCTTGTATGACATAGGTATAAACATCCTCAGTAAAGTATAGGAAAACAGAATTCAGCAATACATTAAAAGGATCATACACCATGATCAAATGGGATTTATCCCAGGGATGCAAGGATAGTTCAACATCTGCAAAGTCAATCAACATGTTACACCACGTTAACAAAATTAAGGATAAAAACAATATCACTTCAACCGATGCAGAAAAAGCATTTGACCAGATTCAAATGCCCATTTATGATACTCAATAAAATGGGTATAAAAGGAACTTAACATAATAAAGGTCATATATGAAAAACACACAGCCAACATCACACTTAGTGCAAAACTGAAAGCTATCCATCCAAGATCAGGAACAAGACAAGAATGCCCACTCTTGCCACTTTCATTAAACATAGTATTGGAAGTCCTAACCAGAGCAATTAGGCAAGAAAAATAAAGGGCATTTCAGTCAGAAAGTTGAACTGTCACTATTTGCAAGTGACATGATTTTATATATAGAAAACTTTAAAGACTCCACCAAAAATACTATCAGAAATAATAAACAAATACAGTAAAGTTTCAGGGTAAAGAAACCAATATACTAATACCTGTTTCATTTCTATACACTAATAAACCAGCAGAAGGAAGTTAACAATCCCATTTACAATTGCAACAAAAAGAATACCTTGGAGTAAATATAACCAAGGAGGTAAAAGACCTGTACACAGAAAACTATAAGACATTGCTGAAAGAAACTGAAGATGACACAAAGAAATGTAAAGATATATCATGCTCATGGATTAGAAGAATATTGTTAAAATGTTCATATTACCTAAAGCAATATATAGATTCAATACAATCCCTATCAAATTTCAAAGACAACTTTCACAGAACCAGAACAAAAAAACTTAAAATTTATGTGGAACCACAAGAGAACCCAAATAGTCAAAGCAATCCTGAGGGAAAAAAAGCCAGAGGCATAACACACCCTGATTTCAAATTATATTACAGAGTTATACTAATCAAAAGAGCATGGTATTGGCAGACACATAGATCAGTGAAACAGAATTGAGGGCCCAGAAATAAACCTAGATATATATATGAACAACTTATAACAAAGGAGCAAAATACACACAAGGAGAAACGATAGTCTCTTTAATAAATGATTGGGAAAGCTGGACAGCCATGTTCAAAAGAATGGAAATGGACCACTATCCCATACTACACAAAAAATTTAACTCAAAGTGAATTAAAGACTTGAATGTAAGACCTGTAACCATAAAGCTCCTAGAAGAAAACTTAGGCAGTACACTATGACATTGATCTAGCAATATCATTCTGGGTATGTCTTCTCTGGCAAGGAAAACAAAAGCAAAAATAAATAAATGGGACTACAAACTGAAAAGCTTGTGCACAGCAAAGAAAACCATCAACAAAATGAATCGACAACCTAATTAAAAGATATTTGGGAAAAGATATTTGCAAATCATATCTGAAAGGGACTTGATAGCCTAAATATATAAATAACACATACCAAAAACATTTTTTTTAATGGGTAGAGAAACTGCATAGATATTTTTCCAAAGAAGACATACAGGTGGCCAACCCTACAGATGCTGGACATCACAAATTTTTAGGGAAACTCAAATCAAAACCACAATGAAATATCCCCTTACCCCCTTGAGAATGACTATTATCAAAAAGGCCAGAAATAACAGTGTTGGAGAAGATGTGGAGAAAAGTTAATCCTCATACACTGCTGGTGGGAATGTAAATTGGTGCAGCCGCTATAAAAAACACTGTGGAGTTTCCTCACAAAATTTAGAGCCACCATGTTACCCAGCTCTTTCACTTCTGGTTATTTATCCAAATAACACAAGAACACAAATTCAAAAAAAATATGCACTCTTACGTTCATTGCAGCACTATTTACAATAGCCAAGATGTGAAAACAACCTAAGTGGGTGACAGATGAATGGATAAAATAGATGTGGTATATATACACAATGTAACACTACTCAGCCATAAGAAAGATGAAATCTTGCCATTTGTGACAACATGGATAGGCCTCAGGCTAAATGAAGTAAGTCAGATGAAGAAAGATAAATACCACATGATTTCACTCATAAGTGAAATTTGTTCTTAAAAAAAAAAACAAACCAAAACAAAAACAGATACCGAGAACAAAGTAGTGGTTACCAGAGGAAAAGGTGGTAGGGGGAAGGTGAATGGGTAAAGGGGGTCAACTGTATGGGAAGGGATGGAGACTAAATCGTTGGTGGTGAGCACATTGTAATTTATACAGAGGTTAAAATATAATATCGTGCACATGAAACTTATATAATGTTATAAACCAAAAAAATCTGAAAACAAAAATAAACTAATGCTTTTGACCATGTTAGATTGTGGTCATTGTGATTTTGCGTGTTTAGGCACATGGCTATTTAAGTCAATTAGTCAACTCATGGACTATGCCATGAGTATGCAGTAAGCTATTTTATCTGAGAATGATTTTTCATGTACTTATCATAACAGTAATTGCACATGCTATTTCAATATCTTAATGATTCTAATTTATGTATCCTGTAATATACTATATTACATATATATACTATATATTATATAGTATACTATTATACCACTATATATACTATACTAATTGCTTTGATTTGTGATTAGATACTATGATAATCCTGTTTTTTGAAAATTGGGTCTGTTGGCATAGTATAATGTAAAAAATTTTTTTATTCATGTTTTTCCCCAGAAACTAAAGAGTTTATGACCAAGACCAAAAACAAACTGCAAATGAAATATAATACGTATTTTCAATAAATATAACTTGTACTTTGTAATATAACCATAGAAGTTATACCAATTCAGCAGCCTATGTGTCTAATAAAGTAACTGTTTAGCATTATCACTGTCTTTTGAAACATTGTATGTATGCCAGTAAACATTGTCAACTCTTTCATCAATGCAAAAGGTTATATAACTGTAGCTTTAAACAGAATTTATGCAAGGAAACTATGAAAATCCTCTGATCCGACTCCTGGTTGATTTGTCCTCTGTACAAGATGCAGTCCCAATATCCCGGTTTTATTCCCACATTTTCTTTTAGTTCCTCTCCCTCTCTTCCCATCCATAATCTCTCTCAAGATAAAGATATTGCAAACATGGAAGAGTGAACACTAGTTATTAAAGTTTTATCTACTAAGCAGGATAAGGTTATACAGAAGGGTATATTTTTAGGTGAGGTGATAAAGGGAAGATCTCTCTGAAGAGGTGAGAGGTTAAGAGACATGTAACTAAGGAGGAATACTATGGGAGTGTCCTAGAGTAGACTATTTTCAGCACTCTGAAGAACAAATGCAACGACTCTAATGACAGGGCATGCCTTGTCTGTTTACGGAGCTGCAAGATGGCTGGTTAGTCTGGAGAAAAGTAACCCAGTGGGAGAGTTAAAGGATGAGAAACTAGATTACGTAGGGTGCAGTAGTCAATAGGAAGGACTTTTTATTCCCAGTGTGCTGGAAGTTTGGGAGGCAGGACTAAGGAGGAGAATAACATGATCTAATTGACATTTGAAAAGATGCATTCTGGTTGTGTGAAAAACTGATTGATTGTAAAGAACTGAAGTGGGAGCATGGAGATCAATTAAAAGGTTATTGCTCAAGCCTGCATGAGATGCTTTGGGTGGCTAGGTTGGTAGGATATGACATGTGGAGAAAGAATTAGATTTAAAATTTATTGTAAAATTTAATGAAACAAGATTTGCTAATAGGCTATGCTAAGACATGAGAAAAAGATGACAATAACTCCAAGTTTTGAGGTGTGAGCAGCTTGAAAAATGACAGTGCCATTTACTGAGTTAGGAAACACTGGGAAAGTACATACAGGTTAAGTTCATGATGTCTCTTCAACATCCAAGACAGTTAGATGTATGATTGCAGGGAGTGCAGGGAGGAGACTTCCACATTAGATGTTTGAGGGATAGCAACATATCTGGGGTAGACTGAGGAGATATTGCAACAAGGGCCTTAAATGGAGAAAGGAGAGAAGAGAAAGGAGGTGCGGACTGAATTCTGGGAGATGCTGAACTTAATAGGTGGGGGGTGTCTTAAAGATGGGAAGGGCTTATCAGGGAAGGATGAGAATAAAATCTCAGTGAGATATGAGAAAAATCAAAAGCATTTTGTATCCCAGTGTTTCAATATTCATTTCACCCTTACAGCCACTCTGGATGAGAGAATAGATAACTATTTTATTTTTACCTATTGGGTAAATACTTGAGATTCAGAAAGGTTAGACATATCCATTATTATAAAGTTAGTAAGTAGTAAAAACATGCCAAGAACAACATGTCTTCTGAGGCCTAGACCAAAAACCTCAACTGAAAAGAAAAATGTCTTAAAATAAAATTTAAAATCTTATGAGCAGTTTTTTTTTAAACAGAGAAAATTATTTTATCAGCAGACCTCAGTAAAAGCTTAAATTTATAGCCTTTGAAGAAAGTACTTAAATTTTATCGATGACAGATGCCTTTCCCAGAAGGGAGAAGGAAGCCTATAGCTCATCTTTTTACTCCAGGGCCAATGTGTCTGAAACATTCCAGTGTAAAAAGTGGCTGTCCTATAATATAAACTAGCATAATTAATAGAGTAGACAAAAGCAGGATTACTTCTTTCATAGAGGAAATTCCACAGGGGCCTAGAAGACAGAATAGTAATGTTAAATATTTCTTAAAGTATGTGTAGGTCAATAGATTTCCCAACATATATATCCAGATTTGATAAAAATCAAAAGGAGAATTTAACTACCAAACAAAATCAACTAAAAAAAGAGTAAAATTAAGTAACATTTTTTTCTTGGCATCATTAGTCTCTTCTAAAATATCAAAATATGAAAAATAGAGTTCTCTTTTATTATGGTTTTGAATTATATTTAAAATTTAATCAGATACTTAATTCTTTAATATGAAAAATGGGACAATTAGAAATATAATAATTCACTACCACTTATCTGCAAATCTGTTAGTGTTGTTTCATATTTTGTATTATTATGCCTATAATGTTTATATTTTTAAAATATAACTTTGATTTTTCTATAATTAAATGAATATGGTATTTACACCACTGTTTCAAAGTTCATGCATTCCTGACTTTATCTTAGATTGTCTGCATTCTGCTAAGGAGAACAAAAAATGCTGCTGTACTTAGTTTCTGCAGTTTTAGAATTTCTAAACGTTGTGTCAGTATTTGAGCAAAAATGACTTGTTTTTTGTAGGCAACACATTTATTCTTTCAACAGCTGTAAAACTGGGTTCATTTTCTCTGTGCTTTGAATGGTATATATGAGAAGCCCAAATCTAGTGTTTGAGATTTTTTTTTTCCTCCAGCTGGGATGTCTCTACAATTTCTTTTTCTTTAAAGGTCAAAAAATTAGCTCTATATGTCAGAGTTTTTAGACCTCAATTAATTTTTTTTGTTATAGAAAGTGCTATTTCCCACTGTAAATGAAAATGTTTCTTCATTAGAGGCAAATACTTCTAGCAGCTTAGGGTTTAATCCTTCCTGATTCCTAATATATTACTTCTACAATTTGTCAGTACCCCAAATCCTTATACTGTATTGGTATTTTCTGTCTTTGCTAGCTGTCTTATTTAAATTGTTATTTTATTCTGAATTCTTTGTAATTTTTATTAAGATGTCCTGGGTAGCACTTCTGGAAATGTGTTGCAAGTACATAGTTCAGAGTGAATTAGGTTACAGCATATCCTTCTAAAATTAGGTATTAAAAAGTCAGTAGGGTCATCATTGGACAAAGTGTACACCAGTGGTCAATCAATAAATATCATGTTAAGGGTTTCCCTGGTGGCGCAGTGGTTGAGAGTCCGCCTGCCGATGCGGGGGACACGGGTTCGTGTCCCGGTCGGGAAGGATCCCACATGCCGCGGAGCAGCTAGGCCCGTGAGCCATGGCCGCTGAGCCTGCACGTCCGGAGCCTGTGCTCCGCGACAGGAGAGGCCACAACGGTGGGAGGCCCACGTACCGCAGAGGAAAAAAAAAAAAAATCATGTTAAGCTTCAAATTTAGTGAGCAAAGAAAAAAACAGGGTTTTCGTTCCTGGTTATTGTTGCACTATTTCCAAGAATAACTAATTTACATATCTAAACATGCACATGGAAAACAATTGTGAATTTCTACAATATTCCCAATTTTGGAAAGGAAAGTAAATAATTGTAATTCTCTTTTGCTGTCTTACAACAGTATGAGTTTAAGTTATGTATGTGTGCTAGCATGTGTGTGTGAACACTTATCTATGCATACTCAGTGAAAATGGGATATGGACAGTGGAACCTTGGGGAAAAAACTAAATTAAATTACTTCCAGAACCATCGGCTCCAGATCCCTAAATTGAGTAAGCAGAGCAAGTTCATAACACAGGTGAAATTCTCACAGATACAGCTTCTACTAAAGTGTAAAAAAACTAGAATATATAATCATAGTTTTTTATTACCTTTTCTCTATAAATTAATTGGTTCCTTTAGGATCATTTTGTGTGTGTATGTTTGTATTGTCTTCATTCTTCCTTTGTTCTGGTAACCCTAAATATTTCTACATCAGATTAGTCAATTATAATCGATAGCATCTCTCTTTTTTTTTTCTTTTTTTTACTATAATTGAACTCTATCCTGGATGAATGAGAAGGAGTATAAGCTTGAAGGCTTCCTCATAACGTTCAGACAGGCTGCCCACACATCAGATTCCAGATGAAGAAAAATCCTATAACCCTCACTCACAGAACCTCAAGCTCGTAATATTTAGGTTGATCATGTTCATGAGAAGGTATTTTTACAGATTCAACCATTATTGCTAGTATAGGTACCAGACACTATTTGCTTTATGTAAAGGAGTTATGGAATTGATGAGACTGAACCTTACAACATATCTATAGGAAGTTCATTTATTCTCTCAATGCTATGGTGAATGAAACTGTTTTAATTTTCTTTTCAGGTTGTTTATTGCTAGCATGTAGAAACAATTTTGTATTGATTTTCACCATGAAACATTCCTCAAATTGTTTCAGTTCTTAGTTTTGTTGTGAATTCCTTTGGATTTCCTACATCAAGAATCATGCAGTTTGACAATAAAGACAGGATTACTTATTTTCTCAAGCAGGTAACATTAATTTCTTTCTTAATTTCTCTCTTTTTGATTTCCTTCCTTATTTCATTTGATCAAATTTCTAGGACACTGTAGAGTTTCTCAGAAGTAGTGAAAAGTCTTCAAGAAAACGCATTCAAGTTTTTACCATTAAGTTTCATGTAAACTGTATGTTTATGGTAGGTTTTTTTCTTTATTGGGTTTAGGGAGTTGATTTCTAGTCTTCATTTGGTGAGAATGTTTATCATTAATGGATGTGGATTTTGTCAATTTCTTTTGTTGCATCTATTGAAATGATTGTGTGGTTTTTATGTTTATCCTATTAATGTAAAGTATTGCATTAATTTTCAGATGTTAATTTGCATTCCTGGACTAAACTGTTTGATCATGCTGTTTAACCTTTTATATATTACTGAATTATTTGTTCTTACTTTGAGAATACTTGTGTCCATGCTCATGAGATACTGATTAATAATTTGTGTAATATCTTTGTCTAGTTTTTGGTATCAGATTAATACTGGCTTTGAGGAATGAATTGGAAAACATTTTCCTCCTCAATTTTCTAAAGAATATGTGAAGGATTCTGTTTGTGCTTTCGGTAGAACTCAACAGAAAGACCATCTGCTTTCAGCCTTCTGTAAAAAAAAAAACAAAAACAAAAAATTGATTCTTTTTACTTTTAATAGGTCTATTTAAGTTCTTTCATCAGTTTTGTAATTTGCATTGTTCTATATTTCTTTCATCTACTTTCTTTCATCTAATTTTTTGGCAAAATGTTATTGACAAAAATCCTCCAATTTATGTAACATTAGTACTGATACCCCCCACCCCTCAATTCCTGATTTTGGCATTTGCTTCATTTGCCTTATTTACTTGGTAAGCAGAGAATTTGTTGAATCTCTCACTACTTCATTATATAAATCAGCTTAACTATGTAACATTTTAAAAGTTTTATGATAGTGGTATAAGATTCAGTGAAGGAATGTAGGGCAGATGACTATCTCAATGCTGGTAGTACATAGAGTAGGGGTAAATCTTAACCAGATGGGTATATAGTATGAGGAGAAGTAAAGACCAGAGAAGAGGTCTCTAAAGTAGATTGAGAAAATACATATAACCTTGGGTAACGTATTTATTTAAAACTAAGCAATTTTTCCCCAAAGTTCATTCCCACTGCTGGTGGGGGAAAATAGGCTTAAAGTTAATTCACTATCATCCAACTAAAATAACACCGTATATTTATAAATAAATACCACTTTAATCAATTTAAAATCTAATCTGTCTCTATAAAAAGACTGTTCATCAACACTGAATGGTGTTCAGGCCATTTCTTATGCCAAGGATACAAGGATAAAATTACATATTCTCATTGCACTGGTCCTGGGTTCCTCTTGTATATATTGCCTCTTTATGCTATCTTTTAATTGAAAAACCTTTTGAGATATTAACTTTAAACATCAGCCCCTGTATCCAATACACTGATTTCTGAAGTATCCAGAGTTGGTGCACCTCATGAAAAGGTATCTTAGTCATTAAAAAAGAAACCACTAGGATCTGAACTTTATCTGAACTTAGATCCCATTAGCACTACTAATAATTTGAGTCTCTATTCTGGCCCTTGGCTTAGGCTTTCACTTGCCATTTATACTAGTAGAGTATGTTACTCTTTCTCACATTTGTGCAACCAGGTTAGCTGACCTCCAATCCAGATACCTGCTACAACATACACTGGGTTTATGCAAGTTTTCTGAATTCTTTCTAAACCATACGACAAAGAGTGAGTTTCATCACTTCTATTCAACATAGTATTAAGAAGTGTTAGGCAGTGCAACTAGGCAAGTAAAAGGCATCCAAATTGGAAAGGAAGAAGTAAAACTCACTATTTGCAGATGATATTATATATAGAAAACTCTAAAGACTCCATCAAAAGACTCATAACTAATAAAATAATTCAGTAAAGACAGGTGGTAGCCAAAATGGTGGAGAAAGACACTGAACTCATCTCCTCCCACAGACACATCAAAATTACAACTACTTACAAAGCAATTATCTATGATAATAACCTGAAGACTAACAGAAAAGACCTTTCACAATCATACATGAAGAAGGAACCACAGTGATATGGGTAAGGGGCAGAGACACAATATAGTCAGGTCCTACAACCCCAGGGTAAGCAACCCACAGAGAGGAGGAATATCACAATTGTAGAGGTCCTCCTCAAAGAGTGAGGTGTCCGAGTTCCACATCAGGCTCGCCCTGTTCTGGGAAGATGTGCTCTCAGAAAGTCTGGCTTTGAAAACCAGTGGAGCTTATGTTTGGGAGAGCAGGCAGGCAATAGGAAAGAGAGAGACTGCTTTTAAAGGATATGCACAAAATCTCATACACTCTGTGTCCTGGCAGAGATGGAGTAGTTTAAAATGAGCCTAGGTTAGATTCATTTCATCTTGGAGGGCCTCCTGGAGAGGCAGGAGGCAACTGGGAATCCCTCTGGGAACAGAGATACTAGTGGCAGCCATTTTGAGAAACTCATTCTACTACTATAACAGTGGTTCTGGTAAGTGCCATTCTGGAATCCTCCCTCTACTTTCTTAGCTCTGGAGGCTCATTCATCACTAGTGTTGGTATCAGCCCTAAAACTCCTGAGCCATGCAGACAGCCACACAAGGACCTGACATCAGCAGGCTGGCACCAGCCTTGAGCCACCTGGGCTGTGTAGCCAGCTAAACAGGGATCTGGCTCTGCCCTCCAGTGGGCCAGCAGCCACCCCGGGACTCCCTGTAATGTACAGCCAGCCATGTGAGAAGCCTACCCTGCACTCCCAGAGGGCTCTCTGCCACCACACAAGGCACAGACTTACAGCCATCTGGGCTTGGAACCAGTTCTGCCTACCAGTTCACCCACAGTAGTCAGTCCACCACAACTGAGGGGTGCACAAGCCCACATATGGGTCATCCCTAGAGCAAACGGCTCTGGTGACCAGAGGGGAGTGTGCTGCTGGGCCCTTTGGACATCTCCTACATAAGGCCAATTCTCCAAGATTGGGAAATGTAACCAATCTACTTAACATATACAAATAAATACAGAGAATTAGGCAAAATGAGCAAACAATGTTCCAAATTAAGGAAAAGATAAAACCTCAGGTAACGAATTAAGTGGAGGAAAGCAATCTATCTGATAAAGAGTTCAGGGTAATCATCACAAAGATGCTCACTGAACTCAGGAGAAGAATGGGTGAAAACAGTGAGAATTTTTAACAGAGTTAGAAAATATAAAGAACTGCCAAACAGAGCTGAAGAACTGAAATAAAAAATACACTAAGAGGAATCAGTGGTAGATTAGATGATACAGAGAAACTGGTTAGTGATCTGGAAGACACAATCTGTTCACTCAAGCAGAACAGAAAAGAACTTTAAAAAATGAAGATAGTTTAAGAGACATCTGGGACAACATCAAGCCTAATAGCATTTGTATTATAGGAGGAAAGAGAAGAGAGAGAGAAAGGGGCAGAGAACTTATCTGAAGAAATAATAGCTGAAAAATTCCCAAACCTGAAGAAAAAGACATCCAAGTCCAAGAAGCAGAGAGTCCCAAACAACACGAATCCAAATTAGGCCACACCAAGACACATTGTAATTAAAATGCCAAAAATTAGAATCTTAAAAGCAAGAGTAAAATAATCAGTTAAATATAAGGGAACTCCCATAAGGCTACTAGCTGACTTTTCAGCAGAAACTTTGCAGGTCAGAAAGGGGTGGCACAATATATTCAAAGTGATGAAAGGGAAAATGCTACAACCAAGAATATTCTACCCACCAAGGTTATTATTCAGATTTGAAGTAGAGATAAACAGTTTTATGGATAAGCAAAGGCTAAAAGAGTTTAGCACTACTAAAATGGCCTTACAAGAAATGATAAAAGGATTTCTCTAAGTGGAAAAAATTTACATCTAGAAATATGAAAGTTATAAAAAGCAATCTCACTGGTAAAGACAAACATGCAGTAAAGGTGGAAGACCAACTAATTATAAAACTAATAGGAAGGTTAAAGGACAAAAGTATTACAATTATCTATATTTCCACTGAGTACATAAGGAATGCACATACACAAAAAGATGTAAAATACGACATCAAAAAACAGACTTGGGAGGAGTAAAAATGTAAGGTGGTTAGAATGTGTTCAAACTTGAAATCATTAACTTAAAATAATCATATCTATTTTTTTGTACACATACCTCATGATAACCACCATCCAAAACCTATAATAGATACGTACACACAACAAGAGAAAGGAATCCAAATGTAACACTAAAGGTAGCCATTAAATCACAAGAACAAAAGAAGAAACAAAACCTACAAAAACCCCTCAGAAAATAATGAACAAAATGGCAATAAGTATATACTCTCAATAAATAAACATAAATGGATTAAGTCTAATCAAAGGATAGTGACTGGCTGAATAAAAAAGACCCATATATATGCTGCCTTAAGAGAATCACTTCAGATCTAAAGACGCACAGACTGAAAGAGAGTGGATAAAAAGAGGTATTGCATGCCAAAGGAAATGAAAACTGGGTAGCAAAACTTCTATAAAAATATTCTTTAAAACAAAGGCTCATAAAGGACAAAGGATATTACATAATGATAAAGGATCAATACAACAAGAAGATATGACAATTATAAATATGTAATGCACCCACATAGGAACATCTACATACATAAAGCAAATATGAACATAAAGGGAGAAATTGACAATACAGTGATAGTAAGGGGTTTTAACATCTTACTTACATCAATGGACAGATCATGCAGACAAAAAAGAAATCAGTGAGGAAACATTGGCCTTAAATGAGGTAGTAGGTCAGATATAAATATACAATTAATAGGTAAAATTAATACATATATTTCACCAAAGACAGGAGAATACACATTATGTTCAAGTGCACATGGAACATTATTCAGGATAGATCATATGTTAGGCTACAAAATATGTCTCAATAAATTTAAGAAGATTGAAATGTCAAGCATATCTTCTAACCACAACAGTATTAGATTACATATTAACTACATGGATAAAAACTGCAAAGAACACAAACATATGGTATCTAAACAACATGCTACCAAAGAACCAATGGGTCACTGAAGAAACAAAAATTAATAAATACCTGGAGACAAATGAAGAAAAAACCACAACAATCCAAAACCTATGGGACACAGCAAAAGCAGTTCTAAGAGGGAGGTTTATAGTGATACAAGCATACCTCAGGAAACAAAAATCTGAAACTATTTTACCTCTAAAGAAACTAGAAAAAAGACAAATAAAACCCAATGTTAGAAGAAGGAAAGAAATATCAGAGTGGAAATAAGAGACTTAATAAAATAGAGAAAAAATTAAAACTAAGAACTGTTACTTTGGGAAAATTAATAAAGCTTTATCAAAACCCATTAAGAAAAAAGAGGTTTAACTAAAATCAGAAATAAGTTACAACACTACAGAAAAACAAATGATAAGAGATTACTAAGAACAATTATATGCTAATTAAATGAACAACCTAGAAGAAATAGATACATTCCTAGAAACATAAAATCTCCCAAAAGTGAATCAGGAAGAAATAGTAAATATAAACAAATTTACCAGTAATGAAATTGAACCAGTTAAAAGAAACAAACAAAAAAACTCCCAAACCAAAGTCCAGGACCAGATGACTTCCCAGGTGAATTCTACAAAACATTTAAGGAAACGTTAATACCTGTCTCTCTCAAACTATTCCAAAATAATCTAAGAAGGAATCCTTCCAAACTCATTCTACTAGGACAGCATAATGCTCATCCCAAAACCAGAACCACCCACCCACACAAATTACACGCCAATATCTCTGATGAACAGAGATGCAAAAATCTTCAACAAAATATTAGTAAACTGAATTCAACAATACATTAAAAGGATCATCCACACCGTGTTCAAGTAGAATTTATCCCAGAGAGACAAGGAAGGTTCAATATGTGCAAATCAACCTGATATACCACATTCACAAACTGAATAAAATTTATATGATCATCTCAATAGATGCAGAAAAAGTTTGAAAAAATACTTCATTTATGGTAAGAACTCTCAACAAGGTGGGTGTAGAGGAAACACACCTCAGCATAACAAAAGCCACATATGTCATTCTCACAGCTCACATCACATTCAACAGTGAAAACCTGAAAGCATTTTCTCTAAGGTCAGGAACAAGACAAGGACGGCCATTCTTGCCACTTTTATTCAACATAGTATTGGAAGTCTTAGCCAGAGCAACTCGGCAAGGAAAAGACATAAAATGCATCCTAGGAGAAAGAAATAAAAATTGGAAAAGGGAAGTAAAACTGTAATCTGTGAACAACATGATTTTATATATATAGAAAACCCTAAAGTCTCCATCCCAAAACTGCTAGAACTCAAATTCAGTAAAGTTGCAGAGTACAAAGTTAATAATGCAAAAATCTGTTGCATTTTATATACTAACAACAAACTATCAGAGAAATTGAGAAAACAATCCCATTTACAATTGCATCAAGAAGAATAAAATACCTAGGAATAAATCTAACCAAAGAGGTAAAATACTTGTACTTGGAAAACTGATACTGGTGAAAGAAATTAGAGATGACACAAACAAATGTAAAGATATACTGTACTCATGGATTAAAAGAATACGGGTAAGATGACCATACTCCTCAAGGCAATCTACAAATTCAGTGCAATCCCTATCAAAATACCAAAGGCATTTCTCACAGAACTAGAATTCTAAGATTTATATACAAACACAGGAGACCCCAAAAAGCCAAAGCAATCTTAAGAACAAATCTGCTCCCCAATTTCAAACTATATTAAAAATCTCCAGTAATCAAAACAGTAGGGTAGTGACAAAAAAGGAACAGAATAGAGGGTTTAGAAATAAGCCCATACTTTTATGGTCAATTAATTTACAACAAAGGAGGCAAGATTATACAATGGGGAAAAGACAGACATTTCAATTAATGGTGCTGGGAAAATGAACAGCTACATGCAAAATAATCAAGCTAGTTTCTCACAGCGTTTACAAAAATAAACTCAAAATAGATTAAAAAGATAAATGTAAGACCTGAAACCATAAAACTCCTGTAGAAAACCTAGGCAGTATGCTCTTTGACACTGATCTTAGCAATAATTTTTTTTGGATTTGTCTCCTCTGCCAAGGGACAAAAGCAAAAATAAAGACATGGGCCATGTCAAACTAGGAAGCTTTTGTACAGTAAAGGAAACTGAACAAAATTAAAAGGCCCCCTACTGAATAGAAGATATTTGTGAACAATATATTCTATAAGGGGTTAATACCCAAAATATACAAAGAACTTATACAAATAAAAGGATTAAAAAAAATGGCAGGAGACGTGAACAGTTTTCTAAAGATAACATACGGATGTCCAACAGCAACATGAAAAACATGCTCAACATCACTAATTATCAAGGAAATGTAAATCAAAACCACAATGAGAGGGCTTCCCTGGTGGCACAGTGGTTGAGAGTCTGCCTGCCGATGCAGGGGACACGGGTTCGTGCCCCGGTCCGGGAAGATCCCACATGCCACAGAGCAGCTGGGCCCGTGAGCAATGGCCGCTGAGCCTGCACGTCCAACAAGTGTTGGCAAGGAGGTATAGAAAAAGGTACCATCACATACTGTTTGTGGTATTGTAAATTGGTGCAGCCACTATAAAAAACAGTAAGGTGTTTCCTCAAAAAAACTAAAAATAGACCTAACATATAATCTAGCAATTTCACTTATGGGTATTTACCCCAAGAAGACAAAAACATTAATTCAAAAAGATATGCACATGCAAATGTTTATTGTGGCTTTATTTACAATAGCCAAGTTATGGAAGCAACCTGTGTTCATCTACAGATGAATGGATATATATATGCAATGGAATACATTCAGTCATAAAAAAAGAATGAAATCTTGCCATTTGTGGCAACACGGATGGACCGCAAACGTATTATGCTATGTAAAATAAGTCAGAAAGACAAATACCAAATGATCTCAGTTATATGTAGGATATAAAACAAAAACAAAACAACCAAGCTCATAGATACTGAGAACAGCTTGGTGATTGGAAAGGGATGGGGGTAGAAGAAATGGGTGAAGGGGGTCAAAAGGTACAAACTTCCAGTCATAAAATGTCATGGGAATATAATGTACAATATGGTGACTACAGTTAATAATACCATAGTGCATATTTGAAAGTTGCTAAGAAAGTTGATCTTAAAGTTCTCATCACAAGAAAAAAAGTGTAACTATGTAAGGTGATGTTACCTGGCCTTAGTGATCATATCAAAGTGTATACAAATATTGAATCATTATATTGTACACATAAAATGTAATGTTATGTCATTTATAACTTAATTTGAAATTTAAAATATTAAAATATTAAAAAAATAGGGTGAGTTTGGGGAGGGTAGAAGGTTCTTATTTCTGATTGCTTATCTCCCTAAACATACTAGGTCACTTTCTAAACATGACATACAGCCAGTTCAAGTGATTTACTTCTACACATGCTTTGCCATCATTTTTAGTTTTTATTATCAACATAACATACATATATTGGTTCATCATTTCCCTGAAGAGTTTTAAAGGTCTAGTAGGGGAAGCATTCACTCTTTTGAAATTTTACCTTAGTCTACATCATGTACTATGATCCCTCGATATCCAGGAGGGATTTGTTCTAGGACCCCCCACACCAGATATCAAAATCCACAGATGCTCTAGTCCCTTGTATAAAATGGTTTCTCTAGGTTATTTATAATACCTAATACAATGTAAATGCTAGGTAAATGGTCCAGTGTGCAGCAAATTCAAATTTTGCTTTTTGGAACTTTCTAGAATTTTAAAAAATATTTTCAATCAGTGGTTGCTTGAATTCATGGGTGCAGAGCCCACAGATATGAAGGGTTGACTGTATCTGTATTTGACCACTTCCTTCTCCCTGGGGCTTATCCTTAGTAGGTGGGCATTAGTTTCCTCAAGGGAAATAAGATTTACCTTCTCCTCAGTTCTCAATTTCATTCCCTACTTAAAAAAAAAAAAAAAGGTTAATTTTCTTCCTTTTATTTGAGGTGCAACTGGCATAATTTTCCCTGGAACACTAAGATAAAAGTTCTAAATGAGGGCAAAGCTCTCAGAGAAATAAAAACAAAATATTCCCAGAGAAAAACATCAGTTTAGAGGTATTTCAAAATATTCTTATTTTAAAAAAACCTAACCATTGTATGAAATACAAATCACCATTTTTTGAGAGCTTATTCTTAGCCACACTCTAATAGAGGGATTTACATAAACTTTAATTTCCATTCTCAGGTAAAACATTAACTCTTAAACATTCTTAGTAAATTTGTAGCTATGCTATTATGGAATATACAATCAAAGTTTATGCACCTATTCACTATTAAAGATGAAAGCTACCGTGGTACACAACACACACGCACCCACCCCAAGGGCAAGAACCATTTTCCAGAAGTTAATGGTCAGATTTTTTTTTTTTTTTTTTGCAGTACGCGGGCCTCTCACTGCTGTGGCCTCTCCCGTTTCGGAGCACAGGCTTGGGACGCGCAGGCTCAACGGCCATGTCTCACGGGCCTAGCCACTCCGCGGCATGTGGGATCTTCCCAGACCGGGGCACGAACCCGCGTCCCCTGCATCGGCAGGCGGACTCTCAACCACTGCGCCACCAGGGAAGCCCTGGTCAGATGTTTTAACAATAAAGTAGAATTCAAAAGGGAGATTATATTATTTCACAAAGTGTTCTGAATATTTGGCAAAGGGTAATACATTTTCCCCCTTAAGTCATTGCTTTTCTACTGTACTTTTGCAAGTAACTTCATCTTCATGTATAATCTAGAGCTGATTGGAGCTGTTATGACCTTCTCTCATGTACTTTGAATCTACTGAGATTTGAGTTATAAACAAAAAGATTGAATTGTATTTAATACATGGGAATTTATATGTAACCTAAATCCTAAAGATCAGTGCTCACTGACTGAGAAAATCATAGGGCATGGTTGCTTTAGTAAGAGTGACTTCCAGGGAGTGCTGGAGAAAAAAAGAGGTCCAATGAATTAGGCATTGAAGGTGTTCAGAGAATCAGCAAATCTGATGGTGGTTTGAAGGGAAGCAGGGAGATCGGGAAGTAACTAAAGAGTCATTTCTTTTCCTTTGAGGTAAATGAATGGTTTCCTTATGACATATTTGTATAGTGAAGAAATGGAACCATGTATACAATGAAGATCAAATAAAGAAATGTGAAAAGTAAACTGGTAGAAAATATCCTGTGTGTTTCTATGGCAATTTTCACAAATGTAGTCAAAAGATTGTATTTTAATGTTGGTTTCCCCTACTAGAATATAGACTGCATTATATCTATCTTGTAAACTTTTATATACTTGTTGTCTAACATGGTAGTGGCAATAAATACTTGAAGAAATTTATGTAAGCTTTGTAAAGAAATATAAACAAAGGGCTAAGGACCATAAAATAAATGGATATTAATACACTTCTTTCACTAAAAGTCAAGACCAGGATGGGGAGAGTTCGGATAATTAGGGATTGTGATTGGTCTTCTTATATGTTAGGCATTTCAAAGCTGACTGCACTGTTTTCACTGTAACTTAGAATACATAAACCTGTTGAGGAAGGTTGAGAAGTTGCAAAGGTAATGTAATTTAATTTTTAAAGCAGATATAAGCAATGCAAAGTTGAGTCCAACAAGAATACATGCCTTTGAAATCAGATTAACTAATACTGTGCCAATATTAAGGGACTACAGCATTGTTCTCTGCTTTTATAATTCACATTCATTTACTAAATCTGTTACACTGCATAATAACAATCTACTCATGTAACTGTCTTCCAGAATGGATTGGATTTCCCTCCAAAGCAGAGACCATTTTCTAGTCTTCTTTATAGACTAGTCTTCTTTATAGATCAAAAACCATAGTAATAAACACTCTTAGGAAATGCTCACATAATAAACATTTTATGTTGCTAAACTAATTTGATAAGTACTAGGTAGTATTCAAATTACCTTAAACTTTTTTTTTTTGAGAAATGCGAAGACTTTATTCAGAGCTTGCTATAGCCAGGGAGTCAGCCATGATCACTTGTGTTTTGGCAGAGACTCAAGGGCAGGTAGAAGAGTGGGAAAAGGGGGAAGGTGTCAGGTATGCCATGATTATTAGAGGCTGTTGACAAACATTTAAGGTAAGATACGAGTATGCCATTTTCAGTTTTCTAATTAGTTATTCCCTTCAGCTTGAAGAGTGGAATGCATTAAGTTCTTTAGGTAGTTAATATTTCCTAGTGACATCCTTGAGGCATAGGCAAGAATCTTAATATTAAATTTGTGAGGTATGCTGACTTCCCCCACCCCCCAAGTAAAAAAATCACAGGTTATCCTTGTAGAAACTTAGATTCAAGTGTGACTTTGCAGTTGGCTTTTATCACAAACAAATGGAAAAAATTAAGTGAAAACATTTATAGAAGTGCATGTTCGAATCAGGTGGTAATAATTACAACTAGCAATTACTGAGTCTTTAAAGTCACTATGCTAATCCCATACAGTCTTACTGCATATACCTCTCTTAAGACCCTGTGAATTGGGTCCAGGTATGCTCCCTGTGTCTCCTCATTCCCCTGGGAGCAGCATCTACCCAAGACATTGTCTTAGCGTCCATAGATAACAGAAGCACAAGAGAATAAGTAAACACACTAGGATATTTAAAAGCTCTGGTTTCATCACAGGTGCTGACCCTTCTTTTGCTCTATCTTGCTGTGTGATTAAACCCAGATAGTGGGCTATACACTATGCATGGAGGTATACATTGTCCAAAGAGGTATTATTGCTGTGGGGAAGGAGAGTGACTATTTACTGAGTAATAATCCATTATACACTGGAATGCATGAAAGTATATAGTGATGGATAATACTGGACTAGAATATGGAATAGCTTTAAATGTTTTTCTGAAGGAAAGTCAAAGTGATTCCATAATTAAGTTATTTTCAATTACAGTGTGGGTATCAGGTAGGGTTCCTACAGGAAACAGATGGCATGGGGAAATTTTGTAATTTAGAAGAGTTTAATAAAGGAAAAATTTACAAGATAAAGCCAGGGTGTAGAAAACCCACAGAAATAGTGCAGTAGTTTGGAGCTGGCAAAAGCAGGGCTCTGTTAACACCCCTGGTTCTCAAGAGACAAGTAGGGGGGCCATGACTGGAACACAGTCACGAACTGTATCAAAACAACTGACTGACAGAAGCTGTGCTCTTGGATCCAGGCAGTAATCAGCCTGTGGTAACTCCATAGGTAGTAAGTCAAGTAGATAAATAACCAGACTTACCATTCTTGTTCCCTCCTATAGGCATCTGCTGCTTCCCATTGGTCAAACCTAGAAAAACTGCCATAGGATAACAGAGCCAGTCTCACTGATGAATTCCATATAGGATGGGGAATTGTTTTTAGGGGCACTAAATATATCCTGTACAGTATGGCAAATAATTTCTATTTCAATATAACTTTCAGGTGATGTATAGTTATCTCTATAATACTGCCTCCCTCATGTACTTCTAGTATACTACTATTATACTTTATATATACTACTTCTTATTGAAGGAAAGACAGAGTGGCAACTAGTAAACTCATAATTACATTAGGGCAGCTTTAGAGGCTGTTTTGTCACAGCCAGTAATGAGCTGATATACTATTAAGAATGGTCAAGATTAAAAAATTTTGTACTACTGATCTACCTGCCTGAAATTTGGGGTGTTTTTCAAAATAAGTATATACATGTATATAATATATATGTGTGTTATACTTGTGAACATTAAAACATCATGAGTTTAAGGATCTCTGACATAACAAAACATAGATCACCTGGCTGTGAATCTTATGACATTTCACTACATATTTGACCTTGAGAAAGACATTCAGATTCTCCATGTGTCATTTTCTTCGTTTGTGAGGATCTATATAAAATGGTAAGAATTAAACAAGGTAATACAGGGAAAATCTTTAGAGTGATGCTTTTACACAATAAACATTCAATAAAATTTGCTGTTATTATTGAGAATAAGTTAAGTAAGACCACAACATTTGATGAAATTTCTAACATAATTTTTAGAATAAAAATGAGGGAAAGACATGACAAAGGCATTATAAATATTATTAGATGTTTAAGAGTTCAGTATGTTAAGCAAAAATTTAAGTGTGGAGGTAATGAAAATGAGGCTTATGTATTTACTTTAAATATTACATGATTTCATTAGGCTTTCACTGATATTACAGTAATTTTCCCTCAATATCCTTTGTATTTTTTTTTTATCGTTTCATGGATTGCACTAGGTAATGCTCAATTTATGGTAACATGCCTTTATTATAGAAAATGGTATGCTTATAACTTGGATTGTGTCTGCAATGCTATTTTATGCTTTGAAAGTCCAGGAAAAAATATGATTAACCTCCTGAGGCCTTAAGAGTGGTACAATTTTGCAAGCTTCTTGTTTTGCTTATTTCCTAGTTTTCAATACATCTCTATATGTCCATCTCCATCTTTTTACCTCCACAGTGGAACTAGCCTCCAAGAAATAAAACCACCCATTTCAAGAGATTATCTCATATTGTTTCCAAGTTAGGGACCACCAACTCAAGTTCATTTTCTGAGCTGAGAGATATGGACCACCCCTTGGGTTTGACCCATGGAATGATCAACTTCAGAGGATTTTTTTATCTTCTACATATGCTCCAAAATAAGTCCACAAATATATGTCACACAATTATAACAGCCATTAAACTAGAATTATGCACAGACATATGACATAAGTTATTACTCATACCTTCTGCTTCTATATATGGAAAAGCTGCCAGTTTCTAAATTATCTACCAAGCAATGCAGAAGACCATTTATAGGAAGAGGTGACAGTATTTCGGCTTTAGTGTTTAACATATTTTAAGTACTTAATATTATACATGTGTTGGATGGAAAGGATTATTCAGAAGTTACACTATTCAGTCCCAAAGACCATCATTCTTTAGAAAATCTCCTAATTTCCTATTGCATGAAATAGACATTTTTCAAATTTCCCAGTTAGCTTTAGCAATATTTGACATGAACAAGTTCATGATGTGTTTTGCATAAATAAACTTCTCCCAAAGTTGACCCATTTTCTTACCATTTAAAAATAGAATATTCCTTTTTCATTTGTTTTTTTTTAAAGGACTATGGATTTTCTTTTGTTCAAAATTCCCTAATAATAATCTCATGAGATATGATTACATACAAATTACATATCTTCTACACATAACTTCTGAATTGGAATTTCTAAGGGGCAAAACCTGACCTTTTAAAAAATAATTTAGTTGATTTTCTTTTACAATTATACAAATATATGAAATACAATTTATGTTTGTTTTGCTTATATTTGTTCATCTTGAAAAGTTTGGCTAAGTTTATTGTAGAAGGATATTTTTATATTACTTTAATAAAACCCAACATTTTATGATTTTCATAAATTGTTTTTATAGTTTTTTGTCATCTAAGTTATAATGGGTAAAACACTTTACTCACTTGCCCTTACCTTACAGTTATTACTCCTTTCATAAAATTCCACTTATATACATTATAAGGCATCAAAAATAGCTTTCAGTTTTACAGTGGAATTTATACTCTTCTATTATAAAACTTCTTCAGTTTGACCTATTAATCATATTTCAATTATCAAAAATATTTTAGAAATATTTGTCTCCCTTTTCAGTTATTAGTGAGTTACACATCCATGTGTTTTGAGCTGAACTGTGTTACCCCCAAATATGTGGAAGTTCTAACTTTAGTAACTCAGAATGTGAGGGTATTTGGAAAGAGGATCTTTAATGTGGGGACTAAATTTAAAATGTTGTCTCTAGGGTGGGCTTTCACTTAAGAGGGACATAACAGTTCTGCTTAGCTTGACTAAACTTCAGACAGGTTTCTTCCTGACATTTGGCCCCTGACCTCTCTCTTTTTAGACATTAAAAAAGCTTGCAATTGTAAGTTCTTTCTCTGCCTCATTAAGATGTAAATCCTCTCTCAGCCACTAGCCGGGCTTTTTAACCTTGATATAACCTTGCTTTATAACCAAGAATGTCTTTCTCAAAGACCTGGGAGCCATCCCCTTGAAATGTAATCATTAAGAAAGACAGAGGCCCTATCTCCTAGTCTGTTGGGAGGGCAGGAACCTGACTTCAATAAGCCTCAATTAGCAAACACAGGTAGCCGGTCTACTCCACTAACATCCCCTTCAGTACTTTTCCACTAGCTCACCCTAGAGCTTAAAAATTCTCTTGTCATTTGTCTCAGCAGAGTTGAGTTCAATCTCTTTATTATAATAGTCTAGACATCTCTTGCAATATCCTTGAATAAAATTTTCTTTGGCTGTTCATCTTGTCTGGTGCAGTTTTAATTTAACAGCTCTAATCCAATTTAATTAGAATCTTTAAAAAGGGGGAAAGTTGGGCACGGAGGCAGACATGCTCACCAAGAGAATGTCACATGAAGATGAAGGTAGAGATCTGAATGATTCAGAAGCCAAGGAATGTGAAGAATTCCTAGCATACTACTCATACCAAGTTATGAGAGAGGAATGGAATAGATTTCCCCTCACAGCCTTCAGAAGGAACCAACCCTGTTTATAGCTTGATCTTGGGCTTCTAGCCTCCAGAACTGTGAAAGAAAACATTTCTTTTGCTTAAGCCACACAGTTGGTAGTATATTGTTTCGGCAGCCCTGGGAAACTAATACATCATATCATGCAGTGACAAGATTACCGATTTGTAGCCGAGAAAGCTAGTCTTGGAGACCAACTCTGCTGCTTCCTAGGTTTGGGGGCTGGGGTAAATCAATAAAGTTTCTAAGTTTCCACATCTTCACAGGCAACTGAATGACCTAACATTTTGAGAGGGGTTGGCTCATATTAGGGATAAGTAAAATAAAATAAAAAACCTTATTTCTCAATCAAAAGAATTTCTAAAGTTAAGATAGCAATAGCAAAAAGTTTCTTAAAAACAAACAAAAACACGCAACCAGAACTAAGCACTCAGCAGCAGTTTATCTTACGAGGAGAGAAAAATCTGGAATTTCAAACCCTTCACTTCTGAATTTACTACTTATTAGCATTTTCCATGGAAACCATATTGTGTTAAGTTTTACCCAAAGTACAGAACCTTAAAAGTGCCTATATATTTTCACTCCAAACTAGCTTATTTCACTGATATGTAACACCATCCCAACCTCAGTATAGATGTAGATGTCTTCTGTCATCTTCACAACCACCTCACAGAGGATGGAATCTCCAAATTCCTTAAGTAGAAACACTTTTTTTCTCTTTCCCTTTTTTTAAAGGGAGCATACGCAGAGTGGCTTAGAAAACTTACATTTCCATTATAAACCTCAGCTTTTTTACCATCAGCATGTGCCTTTTTAATACTACTTTATATTAATGTTGGTGCTTAGTAAAGTAATATGAAAGATAGTATAATACTTCTTGGGACAGTATAGTTTATAAGAGCAGAGGTTTTATAACAACAAGGCAACAATTTTATAACACCATTGTGCTTTTCTAGCCCTCACAAAGAGCTGAGGGAAAATAAACAAGGATCCATTTAATGTCCGGGTGAGTGCCAGTTTGACCAGGTTCCATGCAAATGAAAACAAAATAAAATTAAACTTAGACAAGAAAAAATAATGGCCTGTTGGAATAATCAGGTGTGGAACAATGTTTAGGGACAGAAACAAATGGTGAACTGCTTTGTTGTACTTTTCCTACTTTTTCACCCCAGGGAACACTCTTTTAAAGGTGAGTTAACGTCAGCTTAAGAATTTTGATAACGTTCTGATTAGTAGATCATATCAGTATCTGCATTCATAGATTGGGTGAACCTATTGCTTTCAGTAAAAATACTAAAAATTATCTATTGGACTAAAGATATAGGGAAGTTGTTGCACAGTAAGTGTATTTTTTATGTACTAATTTCAATCTCCTTTGTCCTAGGTTAATTAACAACAGCTTCTTAAAATAATTATCAGTCTTTTAATACATAGATCAAACTTGAGTTTGTCAAAATGCCTTGGATGTAGTAACCAAGCAGGTGATGGTGATTAAAGCAATTTCAGCTGCAGGAGGAAAAGATTCCTTTTCCTCCTCTGTCAGTGGACTACCAGCAAAGATGATATAATCTCTCTGATCCATTACTATCGCATGGGCTGGCTTCAACTATTTTGACCTTTATTTATTTACACGTATTATTTGACACATGAAGTTTTCCAAGCTCTTTATTAGACATTACAGTAAGAACATGACTAGAACATGAGTAGATCACGACTATGTGACTTGTAGAGGAGGAGTGGCTGTGGCTTAGGGTCAATAGGGAGCAGAAATAAAGTGATGACTGCCAACAAATTAATATCAAAAACAGGATTTTGTAAGGGAAGCTTCACAAGAGCATGAAGATGTCTGGATGGGAAATAGAATGGTAACAGAGAGAGCAATTATAATGTTACTGCAATAGTCCAGGTGAGAAATGATGAGAATAAGATTGTGGCAAAGGTAAAGGAAAGAATAAAGCCAGATTCAAGAGACTTGTACACCAGATGGACATAGAAGAAGAAAGTTATTAGTAAAGGATAACCTCAAAGTTTTAAATTCAACGGCTGTGTAAATAAGACATTATTAACAAGGATTGGTGCCAAAACAGGTTGGAAGGGAATGCAATTTGCTCAGTATCAGAGATAATTAGTTTCAGAAACCAGTTAGATATCCAAGATCAGTAAGAAATTGCTTTTCAGATTTAAAATTTAAAAAAAGCCTGGAGATAAAAGATAACAGGAGTAGAACTTATAAAGTGGGTAGATTTTGAAGGGGACAAATGAAATATATCATTTTTTTAAAGTTATAAGAAAAAACTGAAATTACATTAGGCACTTGAAAAGATTTATCAGGAAACATAAATTTGGTCATCTCTCCATCTTTGAGAACTGTTTGGCAGAGCTGCAAGTACACTCACACATTTCTTTCTAGTACTCTATAATTGAGTTGATTTTTTTCCCCCATAAACGCCCCCTCACTGAATACAGAGAAAAAGAAGCAAAGAAATAAAAGCATAAAGCAAAATTTTGGTTTAATCTCACTGTTCTAGTTTTCTAGGGCTGCTGTAACAAATTACCACATATTTAGTGGATTAAAAGAACACAAACTTTCTTACCTTTCTGTAGCTTGGACTTTTCCTGGGCTAAATCCAAGGTACTAGCGGGACTGTGTTCCTTTCTGGAGATTCTAGGGGAGAGAACTTTTAGGGTTGGTGGAGTCCCCACCTCACATCACTCTGGTCTTTCTTCTGCCGCCCACGTCCACTTTTAAAACACTTGTAATTACATTAGGCACACCTGGCTCATTCAAGCCATTCTCCCTAATTCCAGCTACAAATTAAATTCCTCTTTGCCATGTAATGTAACATTTCCACCTGTACTGGGAATTGGGACATGGATATCTTTGGGGGGGCTATTAGTTTGCTTTTGACATTGATAAATCTAGCTCAATGAAATTATTTTTTCTTTCTGATTAGATAAATATCATTTCTAACAATGTTCCAATATAAGTGGGATTGTGGCTCTGTGGCTTATGTAAATTTACATTTTGTGGGTGGAGGGCAGGACGCCTGAGATCCCAGCTGTACCCGCTAAATTCTCTCTGCTTTCTGATGCAAATCTGTGCTTTGTCTTCCCTTGATTGGAGAGCTTTCTGGTATAATTAATCCCATCTTTTTAAACTGTGCCGTGCTATCACCAAAACCACTTTAATCTAGCTCACTGTGTTAGATTAAAGACTTCATTGCTAGTGACAGTTTTGTCCTGAGATTTTAGCCTTTGCCTTTCAATGGTGCACTGGTACTTTGTCCACAAACAGGAATTAAAGAAAATGCTAGATCCACTAAATAATGTACAGATCACATGGATGTAATAGTGCTGTTTCAAGGTCAACTGGCTATTCTTTCCCTTTGCCAAACCTAACATCTCTCTGCACCGAATCTATCCTCCTGGACACTGTTTTTCAGGCTCTTGATTGTGTAGCTTCAGGTTTCTCCATTTGTTTGAGGCCTCTCATAGAACTCCAAACCCCACCTTATGGTTTCATTGTGAGGAAGCAGAAATATGAGTAATGGGCTCTCATACTTTACTCTCTTTCTCCTTCAATTTCTCACTTTTCTCCTTGCTATATCCTCCATCTTAAGGTGGCAAACATATTAAAGAGTTATTGGAAACATTATGTAAGGGGTATTGAAAAATTCTGCCTTATGTACAAAACTCTATAATCTCAGTTTCTCCATGGTATAATTTTTACTGGGGGTCAATGTACATTTTTAAAATAAGGATTGCAGATGATAAAATATTTATTTAATACACTAAAATATTCACCCTATTGCATATGAATGTCAAGTAACTAGCTCTCTCTACCATTTCAAAGCAATTCAATCTTTACTCTCTCATCACTATTCTACTAATATTTTTAAAAATTTCAAGACATTCGTACTTTCCTGAAGAAGTAAATGATTTCCTGAATTCATTAATACACCACAGCATATTACTTATTATCATTCAGTAACTACTTCCTGCAAGTATACTTATAAGATCCTAATTCAGAGAAATGGAAATGATATGCCTCTTCCTTCTTCAAAAGGGATTGAAAATTTTACTCCAAGGTGCATAATATAAAAACATTGTTATAAAAAGGTTATATGTACTGGTATAATATTTATTACTCTTAAATTTGAGAGGAAATGACTTGCTTTATAATAAGCATAACATTTTCCGTTAGTAAACGTTACACTTTCCACCACCATGATGAGTTTCTACTGCTTAAAAGAATACTGATTAATAAATATTTCCCTTTTATCATAATATCTTAGAAAAATAAGGGTAGGTCTTGAGATGGAGGTACCACTCTAAAACAAAACCGTGTAAAAATATTTTCACCTTCCATAGCAAAAGAGTGTTCACTGTTTTAAACTAAATCTTTAATTTTTACTATCTATTTATATCTCAATTTTTAGAAGGATGAACTTTTTGTTTATGAAATTACATCATAACAGGAGACATAGTCTATAATTACTTAATATTTTTGGTTTATTTTGTTTAAATGTGAAACTGTGATCATTTAAATATTTATTTTCCAGCCTTTTTTCTTTTTATATCTATTGGTTTGAGTAATTTTAAATACCTGTGGCTTTTTAATTATTTTAAAATGATATATTGACTTAGGAGTGCTTGGGTTATGTTTGAGACAAATAGACAAACTTTGGCAAGATAAATAAAGATAAAGAGAATATACAAATGAACTGTAACAGGAATAAAGATGTAAATAAAAGTACAAAAGTAGGATATTAAAACTTCAATATTAGGTGCCAAAATTGAATATTTGTGTGCTAGTAGTTTTGAAAACTTATTAAGTGGATAAATTCCCTGAATAATTTAATTTGACTAAGATGTAAAGAAATAGAAAATTTAAATGGAAATTTAACAGATTCAGAGAATCTGAATCAGTAATAAATTCTGAATTTTCCACACAATAGTCAAATAGCTTTAGAATAGATTTTTTTTTTTTTTTTTGCGGTACGCGGGACTCTCACTGCTGTGGCCTCTCCCGGAGCCAGGCTCTGGACGCGCAGGCTCAGCGGCCATGGCTCACGGGCCCAGCCGCTCCGCAGCATGTGGGATCTTCCCAGACCGGGGCACGAACCCGTGTCCCCTGCATCAGCAGGTGGACTCTCAACCACTGCGCCACCAGGGAAGCCCCTAGAATAGATTTTTTTCCCTAAACATTCATTTAGAGATAAATCGTGTCTCACACATATACTTGCAGAGAGTTGAAGAAACAAAAAAAATGTTAAGCTCCTAAAAATGAAAAGTAGTAAAAGCAAAAATATAAAGACAATAAAATAATATATCTTAAAAGATAATACATAATGAACCATTTGTTTGTTTCCCAGAAATTCTAGATTAATTTTTTTTTTAATTTATTTTTCTTTATTTATTTATTTTTTTGCCTGTGTTGAGTCTTCGTTGCTGCGCACGGGCGTTCTCTAGTTACAGTGAGCAGGGGCTACTCTCCGTTGCAGTGCCCGGGCTTCTAACTGGGTGGCCTCTTGTTTCAGAGCACGGGCTCTAGGCACATGGGCTTCAGTAGTTGTGGCTGGTGGGCTTCAGCAGTTGTGGCTCCCGGGCTCCAGAGCACAGACTCAGCAGTTGTGGCGCACGGGCTTAGCTGCTCTGTGGCATGTGGGATCTTCCCTGAGCAGGGCCCAAACCGGTATCCCCTGCATTGGCAGGTGGGCTCTCAATCTCTGTGCCACCAGGGTAGCCCCTAGATTAAGTTAACAACAGAAAACTGATCAATATGCTTTTAAACATTAACAAATTAAAGAAAGGAAGCTATATGGTTGTGACAATACCTGCAGAAAAAGGGGCAATACAATTATATATCATCTTATGATTAGAAAGTCTTAGTAAATTAGGAAAGTAAACTTTTAGCTTAATATTGAGACTGTGCAAAAAAATTTAATGACATATACCAGAAGTAATATATAAAGTACATTTTATCAAATATCACAAAATGGTCTTTGCTGGAAAAATAAAACTTTAAACCTTAGAGAAGACCTATAAAATTGATAGCAATATTATTTTTATAGACTGGCTAAAGGTTGCAAATTTCTGGGGAAAAAACAAATGGTTCATTATATATTACCTTTTAATATATATTCTTGCATTGTCTTTGTATATATATATATATATATATATTTTTGCGGTAAGCGGGCCTCTCACCGCCGCGGCCTCTGCCGTTGCGGAGCACAGGCTCTGGACGCGCAGGCCCAGCGGCTATGGCCCACGGGCCCAGCCGCTCCGCGGCACGCGGGATCCTCCCGGACCAGGAAACGAACCCGCGTCCCCCGCATCGACAGGCAGACACCCAACCACTGCACCACCAGGGAAGCCCTGTCTTTGTATTTTTGCTTTACTACTTTTCATTTTTAGGAGCTTAACATTTTTTGTGTGTTTCTTCAATTATACTTTCCAAACTGATCTATGTATTTATATAATTGAAATCTCAACCCAAATAGAAATATGGTCATTTATATGTGGTAATCAAATTTATCACAGAGCTTATACATTCTTGGGGGACTAATAAATAAATGGGTATACAAAAATAATTATCATTATGTAAAAAGGAGATGAATGCTTATCTTACAACACAAACAACAGTTGATTCCAGATATGTCATTGGCTTAAATGCATAAGTGAAATTTATATATAGTTTTTGAAGATGATATAAGAGAATAACTTTATGGCTTTGGGTAGGGAATAATTTCTTAATATTCACAAGTTATTAAAAAGAAGAACATTATAAATTTAAGAACTTCTGTTGGTCTAGAGAAAAGAAATGGTAAGCCAAAGTGGAAAATACTTTCCACAAATATAACTCACAAAGAATTAGTGTTCTAAGAGAATATTTATGATGTATAAGTGAGTGAGTAAATTGTGTGTGTGTGTGTGTGTGTGTGAAGAGAAAGACCACTAACAAAATTTTAAAATGGTAAAAATATATGAACAAAGATTTCACAGATATAACATGAATAATAAAGGGACATTAGAGAGCAGAGAAATGTGAATCAAAACCACAGTGACCAATTTGGAAAACATTCCAAAGTTGGACAAAACCAATTATTGGCAAAGATATGAGCAATGGGCACATTCATTAACTACCTAGCAACTGCTCGTCTTACAGCAAATTGCTGCAGCCACTTTGGAAAATAATTTGGCGTTATTTAATACAGTTGACAAGTGCATGTTTTATGACCCAGCAATCCCACTACTCGGTATACATCCTAGAGACAATCCTACACATATGCTTCTGCAGACATGAAACCAGAATTTTCCTTGCAGCCCTGTTCATAAGAGTAAAACACTGAAAACTACCCAGATGTCCATCAACCATGGAATAGACTGCAGCTGCATGAATCAAATTGGGTGAATCTCAAAAGCATAACATTAACTGAGAATAGCAAGCTGCAAAAGAATATATACTAATTTCATTTATATAAATTGACAAATGCACTAGAAATGAATGAACGAACTAACTAAATATATATACATACGTATTATATATCTTACATGGATAGTAAAACTCTAAAGAAAAAGAGAGATTTAATAACACATAACTTGGAATAAGTGGTTATTACTCCCGAGGGAATGAAGTTGACAGGGAACAAACAGGGGCTTTTAAGGTATTACCCTGACTTCTGAATATATTGTTTGGTTTATCATGATGATTTAATTGTACATCTAAGTTATATGCAGCAGTTGTATGTATATTTAATGACTTAAAAACATTTTTTAAATGCAATGCTAATAATACATTATGTGCACAAACACTAGAGACGCAGCCCATTCAAAAGGCAGAGAGTTCGGAATCAGAGGAAATCAAGGTTGAATAGTTATTGCACCACTTACTATGTTTGTGACCTGGACATTTTTTAAAAGGGAGGCAATAATATCCATTCCATAGGGCTGCCATGAGCACTAAATGAAATGAATGCAAACTGCAGGCAGAATGCCTGGCACATCGATGCTCAAATTGAGAATCAGCAAGAAGGAAATTAACTCTCCTTTACTGACAGCAGTTACAACAGAAAAGATGTGTTCGCTGCAGCAACTACATTGTAGGAGGAAGTGTCAAATTGTGAGTGAAAAATGCAATGGAGTAACAGCTTCCAATAAATAACACTGTAAGAAAGCAGAGTTTCGTCCTGCTCAGGCATGCATATACATAGGCAGAGGGGAGGTGTGATAGAAATGGCTCTCTTCTCACTGAGACTCTTTCACCCTCAGATGATCTGTCATTGTACACAGAACACAGTGGCAGATTTATCCCCACATTTCAGGTTGCTCAGTAATGGTTCAGGTGAAAGCATTCAGGAGTGACATAAAGTGGGAACTCATAAATGACAGAGTCTATTACTGGGTGACAAGCTCCAGCCTAGTGACTTTGTATAGACTCTGCAGAAATGCTTTCATTGTCATGAGATTTAGGAGGAAAGGAAAATTCAATGATAACACTGGTCAGCACATTTAATGGCCTGATACTATTAGAAAAACAAAACCCTCCTATGGACAGAAGGCTAAACAGTTTAAAGTAATTGCTGTAATACAGAGCAATTACATTTACTGATGCAACTTGTAATTGTGGTGAAACCTAGGTGTACTTTATATTTTCCTTAATATTTCAAGGAATATTGCTGTTTCCATATTCTGAATAAAGATATTAGATTTTCACTCTGCTTTTATTTTGTATTATAATCAGAATGATGATTAATGGTGTCCTTCTCTACAATTAAATGATCGGTCAAAAGAAAAATATGTATCAATAGCTTATACGTGTAACTAGTATTCCCTGTAAAAATTGCTTTGAGGGAAGTAGTGGGGATAAGCTGGCACTTGGGCTCATGTAATTGTGCCTCATGCCATCTACCCTTCAGTGGTCAGTCATAATGGGACCTGGTTACTTCATAAGTTACTGTATTTAAATTTTGAATCATTTAAAAACTTTTAATGTTGGGGAAGTAATAATGCTGATGTCTATCCAATTATTAGTTTTACAGGGAACATTACAGTCTTTAAAAATTACCTATACATACTTTAATTCTTTTCTTGTTAATATTTCATAGGATTCCTCTTTGATGTTAACCTAAAATGTACAGATGACATCCTTCGTCTCATGTTTTCTGTGATATGCAAGCAAACAGCTGCATTATCACTTCAACTAATTGAAAAATTAATTTTAAATATTATTTTTGCAATAAATATATCATTATTTTACTTTTTTTCTGTCAAAGTGTTAATCAGTTTAGGTAAAAGCAGGAGTCAAAACCATAGGTCCAATACCTGTAAATTACTAGCAATTTGCCTTGATAACCTAGAAATAATGATCATCATTTATACAGGCATTTTTACACACATTAAATCATACTTAAATGATGAGGCATAAATACAACAACACAGAAAAAACGAATTGTGGAGAATTTTAAAGGAATTGGATAAAAAAGGATTTCTTAGGATTAACGCTGGATATAGCTCTACTTTATTGCTCTTTCAATTTTGTCACATTCAGATCTAAAGAAGATAAGCAGCTTTTGAGTAGGGTATCTCAGTAAATTGAAAAGCCTTAAAAAAAAGCAACATACAACTCATTAAAAGTCATTAAAAAAAAGAACAGAGGTTTTATATAGTCCTATAACCAATGAATAAATTGAATATCTGATTAAATTTCCACAGGAAGACCAATGAATTTCTCAGATGAATTCTTTGAAACTTACAGTGAAAAATAGAACATAAATCTTACACAAACTCTGCCAAGGTCAGAAAAAGAAGAAATACTTGCTAAAGTCAGGTCAATCTCTCACTTAAATGAGTATGCCTAAATCCTAAATAAAATATTTTGAACAATATACATGAACAACAATTCATCATGAACACATTGAGTTTTGTCCAAGAATGAGGAGTCCTTTGCAATTCAAAACTCTGTTAGTATAATTCCATTATGACTGAATCAGGAGAAAACATACGTGATTGTAACATTAAATACCAATGAAAGCATCAGGTAAAATTAGTTACCAATCTTAATAAACTAGTAATAGAAAAGAATTTCCATAACCTGATAAAGTATATTTACGAACTCCAGCAAAAAAATTACAATAAAATTGAAAAAAAGTTTTTAAAGTTTTCTCTCTGAACAAAGGAAGAAGGCAAGGAAGCCTGTTGTTATCTCTAGTAGACTTATTTTTTAGAACTCTTGGAATAAGGCAAACATTAGAAGAAAGCATAAAGCTATTATTATTGAGAAATATAATATTGATGAATAATTCAGTAAGTTGCTGATACACCATTATATTTATAAAATAAATGTATCAAGTTTTCTGAATATAAGACAAATGTGCAACAATTGATTGAATATCTATATACCAGATATAAGCCATATGGAAAGAAAATGGTAGCATCGACAGCAAAATCAAAAAGCATGAAATATATCCATATTAAATGTACAAGTCCTTTGCATTAAAGACTTTAAAACTTATTTATGTACATTTGAAAAGAACCAAATAAATGCAGGATGATATCCTATTCCTGCAATCAATGATTCAGTATTGTTAAATGTTAATCTGCTCAGATCATTCTAAACATGCAACACAATCACAAACAAAATTACAATCGGGTTTTTTTGTGGATATTGTAAAATACATATTAAAATATGAAGTATAAGTAATGCAAAAGCAATTTAATTAAAAAGAATTAAAGAGTTGGTGATTATTCTAATGACGATCACATTTATTGGAAAATAAATTAGGAAGCTATGTTTTGGATTAAGGATAAGCAAAAAAATCAATGGTACAGATTTGGGAGTCCAGAAACACACTCACACATATATGGACACTTGATATATGACAATAGGGAAAGGATGGCCTGTTCAATAAATAGTGTTTTGTCAATTTGTTAAACATACACACACACACATATATAATAATGTACTAGTTAATATAATACTATATATATTAGAGTAAATATTCAAGTCACAAGCTGAGAAACAATATTTGCAAAACATATAACTGACAAAAACTCATTTCTAGAAAAATATATAAAGTCCCACAAATCAATAAGAAAATACAGAGAATCTCATAAGCAATCGACAGGATGGTTGACGAGGCACTTAAATAAAAAGGACATCCGAATGGCCAATTACTGTATGAAAATATTCCCATTAATCACAAGGGCAATACAAGACATAGTTGCCATGAGGAAAAATAAATAAACAAGATAACACTACACACCCACCAGGTCGCTACAATTAATAGGATTGACAATAAAATATATCACTGATGGAGCTACAATGTGGCAGGTAAAAATGGAAAACTGGCACTATCTATTGTTGACACCCATGCACCAACAATTTTATCCAATTATATGTACCAAATAGAAATGCAGAATATCAATATGTTCATTAAGAGACAAAACAAAAATACACATGGGAGCTTTATCTGTACTTGTTCTAAACTGGAAGCAAATCAAATATCTATCAACAATGTAATGAATAAATCAATTGTAATATATTCCTGTAACATGAAATTATAAATCAAAGTAAATTAATGAACTATTGCTATAAGCAACATCCCTGATGAATCTCATCAACCCATAAGTGGGCTAAAGGAGACCCTCACATACTTGCACGCACACACAAACATACACAACAACCCCCACCATGCACAATGCATACACACACACACAACCAGACAAAACTATCTAAGCTATTAGAAATAAAGGTAATGGTTATTTGGAAGGAGAGGCGGGAGAACATTTTCGAAGTGCTGTTCTATGACCCGTGTGGGTGTTACTTAAGTGTTCTCACTATGTGCAAATTAATTGAACTATATACTTATACTTTGTCCATTGTTGTATATACATTGTATTTCGATTAACACATTTTAAGATAGTGCTATATGGAAGACGTATACATTGTACATGGGTACATGTTTTTCTAATTTAGAATGATATTATACATCCCCTAGAGACAAAGATAAAGCTAGCCAAGAATCTCTGCACACATAAAAGGAAAGGCTTGGTGCAGATGTATCGAGGAATATCTATTGTTTATCTAATGGAGTTGGTATAAAATCATTTTCACACTGAAAAATCATTACTAGATTCTTTAAAATTCAATTTGAGCGGGAACTTTTCAAAGAAAACTTTGAAATACAAAATTGTCATTTTTAAAAGAATTTAATCATATAATATTTCAAACATGCATAAAAGTACATAAAATATAGAGCACCATTTATCTAGATTTATCAGGTATAAATACTTCACAATCGTTGCTGCAAGTGTCGTTTTTGTTTAGAAATAAATGTGGAAGGTGTAACAGGTTCATACGACAAGCCCTTCCTTTCTTTATATAACCAGTGAAAAACTATTGTTCTAATTTTGATATTTATCTTTTCTTTGTTAACTCAACATTCATTTTTACTTTTGTTCATTTTCATTTAAGTAACTCTCATTGTTTCTAGCGTATGACTGCATCAAAATGTAATAGTGCATTCCCTTACTGATGGACAGTAAACTTATTTTTAGTGCTACATATCACATATATACAACTTTAAAAATCACCTAGTACCTAACCAATTAAAATGATAGGTAACATAAATGCTGTGAAATTAAGGCAAACAATTTGTTCTTTTTAAAAATATCAAAGACAATAGAATGATTGATATGAAATTATCACCTGATTTCTATTTATCTGAAATCAGAATGCTGTGATAAGCAATTTATTCATATATGTTTTTAATCACCGTAGATTCTATGTCCATCTACCTTATGGTAATAGATTTTTAAGATATAAACTATCAAGGAGTAAACATATCTACCTTTCTGTTTTATTTCTTGCTTATTTCACATATATCTGAGAGAATATTGGATCTATTTACTCTTTATCATCATTTGCAATCTTATACTATAAGATAACTTCCCAGTAAAATGAAAAGTTTTTATTTCTCACAGAAAGTAGCAGGGCTTTGAAAGTGACTAATGTCAACCTCAAAAAGTAACATAGCCAGTTACTTTACAAGCAAAATGGGTGTAATCTGGAAAGCAGGGAACTGCAGTTCTGGGGCAGGCAAGCTATAGTGAATCATTGGCAAGTGTGAAGAGATAAAAGGAAGGTCAATTTCTACTAGGTTTTAGGAGGAAATTGGGGAAGGTTGTTTTGAATAAAATTTCACTGGAGAAGAACAGGAGTTCGAGGTTGTGGCAGTTTCTTACTGGTGGTTAGCGCATTGTTGCTGGGGCAGGGAGGGATCTTCCTTTTCTGCTTCTTTTTTTAATAGATCTTTATTAGAATATAATTGATTCACAATAGTGTGTTAGCTTCTGTTGGACAACAAAGTGAATCAGCCATATGCATACATATATCCCCATATCCCCTCCCTCTTGAGCCTCCCTCCCACCCTCCCTATCCCACCCCTCTAGGTCGCAAAGCACAATCTCCCTGTGCTATGCAGCTGCTTCCCACTAGCTATTTTACATTTGGTAGTGTATATATATCAATGCTACTCTCACTTTGCCCCAGCTTCCCCACTCACCCTGTGTCCTCAAGTCCATTCTTTATGTCTACATCTTTATTCCTGCCCTGCCACTAGATTCATCAGTACCATTTTTTTTTTTAGATTCCATATATATGCGTTAGCATACGGTGTTTGTTTTTCTCTTTCTGACTTACTTCACTCTGTATGACAGACTCTAGGTCCATCCACCTCACTATAAATAACTCAATTTCGTTTCTTTTTATGGCTGAGTAATATTCCTCGTATATATGTGCCACATCTTCTTTATCCATTCATCTGTTGGTGGACATTTAGGTTGCTTCCATGTCCTGGCTATTGTAAATAGAGCTGCAATGAACATTGTGGTACATGTCTCTTTTTGAATTATGGTTTTCTCAGGGTATATGCCCAGTAGTGGGATTGCTGGTCATATGGTAGTTCTATTTTTAGTTTTTTAAGGAACCTCCATACTGTTCTCCATAGTGGCTGTATCAATTTCCATTCCCACCAACAATGCAGGAGTGTACCCTTTTCACCACACCCTTTCCAGCATTTATTGTTTCTAGAGTTTTTGATAATAGCCATTCTGACTGGTGTGAGGTAATACCTCATTGTAGTTTTGACTTGCATTTCTGTAATAATTAGTGATTTTTAGCATCTTTTCATGTGTCTCTTGGCCATTTGTATGTCTTCTTTTGTGAAATATCTATTTAGGTCTTCTGCTTGCAGGATACAAAATTAATGCACAGAAATCTCTGGCATTCCTATACATTAACAACAAAAACTCAGAAAGAGAAATTAAGGAAACAATCCCATTTACCATCACAACAAAAAGAATAAAATACCTAGGAATAAACCTACCTAAGGAGGCAAAAGACTTGTACTCAAACAATAAAACATTGATGAAAGAAATCAAAGATGACATAAACAGATGGAGAAATATACCATGTTCTTGGATTGGAAGAATCAATATTGTGAAAATGACTATATTACCCAAAGCAAGCTACAGATTCAATGCAATCCCTATCAAACTACCACTGGCATTCTTCACAGAATTAGAACAAAAAATTTTACAATTCGTATGGAAACACAAAAGACACTGAATAGTCAAAGTAATCTTGAGAAAGAAAAGCAGGCCAGAGGAATAAGGCTTCCCAACTTCAAACTCTACTACAAATCTACAATAATCAAGACAGTATGGTACTGGCACAAAAACAGAAATATAGATCAATGGTACAGGATAGAAAGCCCAGAGATCAACCCATGCACATATGGTCACATAATTTATGACAAAGGAGGCAAGAACATACAGTGGAGAAAAGATAGCCTCTTCAATAAGTGGTGCTGGGGAAACTGGACAGCTACATGTAAAAGAATGAAATGAGAACACTCCCTAACACCATACACAAAAATAAACTCCAAATGGATTAAAGACCTAAATGTAAGACCAGATACTATAAAACTCTTAGAGGAAAACACAGGAAAAACACTCTTTGACATAAACTACAGCAAGATCTTTTTTGACCCACCTCCTAGAGTAATGAAAATAAAAATAAACAAATGGGACTTAATGAAACTTGAAAGCTTTTGCACAGCAAAGGAAACCATAAACAAGATGAAAAGACAACCTTCAGGATGGGAGAAGATATTTGCAAATGAAACAATGGACAAAGGATTAATCTCCAATATATACAAACAGCTCATGGAGCTCAATATCATAAAAACAATCAATCCAGTTAAAAAATGGCCAGAAGACCTAAATAGACATTCCTTTCTTTTCTTAAAAGCAGGAGATGAAATTCCCATGTAAAAAATGTCCTCCCTCATACCAGAAGAAAAACAACGTTCTTAACATCATGGATAAAAAGTTGAAACCCAGAGAATGTTACACAAAGAATTCTATACAAAAAGACCCTTTAGGGCTTCCCTGGTGGCGCAGTGGTTGAGAGTCTGCCTGCCGATGCAGGGGACACGGGTTCGTGCCCCAGTCCGGGAAGATCCCACATGCTGCGGAGTGGCTGGGCCCGTGAGCCATGGCCGCTGAGCCTGCGCGTCCGGAGCCTGTGCTCCTCAGCGGGAGAGGCCACAACAGTGAGAGGCCCGCGTACTGCAAAAAAAAAAAAAAAAAAAAAAAAAAAAAGACCCTTTAAAAATTGCTTCTCTTCCTTCTTCCTTCTGATTATTCAGGCTGGTATGTGCATGAGAGCTTTCCCTTCTAAACTTCCTGATAATGTTTTAAATGAAGTTGTCTTTTATTTATTTTCACACCTTATAAAATTTAGTATAGTATAGAGTAGATTAAAATATTAGAATAAAGGAATGTAAAATAAATAATTCTTTTCCCTGTTTTCTTCACAATGTCTATTTTAGACTGTTCCTAGTCTAGTCTTGCTTTTATTCAAGACAGAGTCAACTTTAGATAATTCCACCGACATACCACATATTTGTTTTCTTCTTGAACGTAAGCTCTCCCATGTTTCTGCTTTTTTGGGGTATTCACTTTTCTTCTGTAATGCCCTCGTGCATGTGATATTAAAAATTAATAAACTTATGTATCTTTTCTCCTGTTAGTCTGCCTCTTATCAGTTTATTTCATAGAGACAGCTGTTGAACCTAGGAGGGTAGAAAGAAAGTCTTTCCTCCCCTACATCAGCTAGGGCTGCCATAACAAAATACCACAGAATGGTAGCTTAAACAACAGGAATTTATTTTCTCAGAGTTCAGAAAGCTGAAAGACCACAGTCAAGGTGCTGACAGCATTGGTGTCTCTCCTTGGCGTGAAGACAGCCACCTCCTTGCTGTGTCCTCACATAGCCTTTTCTTTGTATGCCTGTACCCCTGGAGTCTCTTCCTCTTCTAATAAGGACATAGTCTTATTAGATTAGGGCCCCACCCTTATGATCTCTTTTAACCTTAATTACCTCTTTAAAGACACTATTCCAAATAGTCTCACATTCTACGGTACTAGGGATTAGGGTTTCAACATATGAATTTGGGGGGGGGGACATAATTCAGATCATAACAATACATTATAAAGAAATGGACAAAGAAGGACAGTAATGAACTCGGAAAGTTAGGGAGTGATAATCTATATAAAATGGGAAAGATGTATAGGAATATAAGAATGATATTATTTTACACAGTTTGGTTATAATGTTTTCTGTTTTGCCAAGGTGGGTATGTGTGTGTATACATGTCCATGTCCTTTGCTTTTTTTTTTTTTTTTTTTTTTTTTGCGGTACGCGGGCCTCTCACTGTTGTGGCCTCTCCCATTGTGGAGCACAGGCTCCAGACGTGCAGGCTCAGCAGCCATGGCTCACGGGCCCAGCCGCTCCGCGGCATGTGGGATCTTCCCGCACCGGGGCACGAACCCGTGTCCCCTGCCTCGGCAGGCAGACTCTCAACCACTGCGCCACCAGGGAAGCCCCCTTTGCATTATTTTTAAAATCAGAAACAAGAGCTGAATTTTTATCGAATGACTTTTCATTCATGTAATATGAGGTTTTATTCTAGATTGCCTATTTTCTTAGTAGTTATAGATATAAATTTAACTATTCACTGAATTTCATTTAATATTTCACTCAACATGTCATCATCTGTATTTATAGGTGTTTTCATTTTTATAATTTTTGGTTTTATTTTTATGATAAATACTACTTCACAAAATAAATCATTTTCCATCTGCTATTATCAAAAATAGTTTACACAAAATGACAATTGCTTCCTTTACCTATTACTGCATCACAAATCTCCACAGCCTGAAGTGACTTAGAACAACAATTTACTATTTCTCATAATGCTGTGGGTTGTCAGTATGGATAGGTCTTCTGTGGGTCATGCCTGATGTTGCTCATATGGCCATAGTCGCATGATGACTTCACTAGGATTGGAGTGTCTCAGATGGCCTGATTCACAGGTCTGGCAGTTGAGACTGACTGTTGGCTGTGGTACCTCTGTTCATCTCCATCTTCCAGGAGGCTCTTCAGTTCATCTCCAGATGAATTCTGTTTTCTGCCAGGCACTTAGTGACAAATACAATTCTTTGCCTTCTCTCAAAAAACTTACAGTCCAGTTTGGGATAATTATATGTATAGATAAATTGTTTTATATGTTATGATAGAAGAATGCATGGTAATATTTTAGCGAAGATAGGAATTTATTTTTTAACTGTTTCACAAAGAAGACACATTTAAAGTGAATTATGAATAATGAGTAGGTTTCCAACAAAGAAACAATGGACATAAAATTAGTTTTTTTACTTCTTTCCTCTTAAATTTTAGCTTTTCTTGTCATTCTATCATTGGCCTCCTTATTTCTACTTCTGAATTCCTTATAATAGGAGCAATTATTGGAATTCAAAACTATAAACCACTGCTAAATGCTAATTATATATATATACAGACATATAAACAGGTGAACTTATAGACAGAGAGTTTTTTTCCAGCCAGGACCTGCCTATTAAATATAGGTACAATGATATCTATACCAAATCAAACTCCAGAATGTAATAACCTCCACTAGATTTCTGTAAACTTTAGAGGACTTACACAGTGAATAACCTTACTTGCACTAACTTATTCTTTTCTGTTACTTTCTTACTATCTGATATGTGTTTTTTTGTTTTTTTGTTTTAATTATCGATGTCTGGGGGTCAACCCATCTTGAGCCTTTTATTTAAAAGAATCATTGTTCAATTAATTTCCATAAGTTTGTATTTAGCTTAATATTATATCAAGTTATTAATACCTAATCATGGTTTTGAATACTAAACAAAGTATTTCAGGTAATAAGTAAACTTTAAAAGTTGCCAGATGCACAGTCAATATGATTAAATTAAGTATATTTCTGGGCTTCCCTGGTGGCGCAGTGGTTGAGGGTCCGCCTGCCAATGCAGGGGACACGGGTTCGTGCCCTGGTCTGGGAGGATCCCACATGCCGTGGAGCGGCTGGGCCCGTTAGCCATGGCCGCTGAGCCTGTGTGTCCGGAGCCTGTGCTCCGCAACGGGGGAGGCTGCAACAGTGAGAGGCCTGCGTACCGCAAAAAAAAAAAAAAAAAAAAAAAAAAAAAAGTATATTTCTGAATAGTAGCATAAAACAATTTAGAAGTAAAATTTTAAATACCATTAATAACATCAAAAATATAAAATCAGCAGAATACATTTCAGAAGATTTCTAAAACCTACAATAAAGGGTACAAACATTGTTGTAAAAACATTAAAGAAGTTCTAAATAATTGAACAGATACCAAATTTGTGAAAATATTGTAAAAGTATCAATTTTCCTCATATTCTTATATAGTCACTAAAATCTCAATGAAAATGTCTAAGATTTTTTTAACTTTTGTAGAAAGTGAGAAGGTGATTCTAAGATTTAGTTTGAAATGCAAAGAACCTACTGTAGTCAATATATTCTTGAGGAAGAATAAAATTGGAGGACATACATCCCAGATTTGACAAATTACTGAAAAAGCTAGTTATTAGCATCATAGTGTACTGGCATAAGAATAGACAAACAATATCAATAGTACTAAAATACATCCATATATTTGGGCACTTGACTTATATCGAAGATTAAAGAGGTGAAATTATGTTGAAGCAATAAATTAATGAAAGATAATTGAATCAAGTAATTTTATCTCTATAATGGTAAAAAATAAATAAAACTTGACAACTATCTTATACCATTCAATGAAATTGACAAAACTTAGTTCATAGGCATAACTGTGAAAAGAAATCTAAAGTCTCTATAAGAAAACGCAGAGGGATATCTATATGACCCTGCAATAGGTAAAGATCTCTAATATAGGAATCAAAAACACTGAAGAACTAGTCCTAAAACAAAAAATTAAAAATTGGCTTTATAATAAAGATTTTTTCCTTTGCCAATAAACCTCATGAAGAAAGTGAAAACACCAAAGAAATAGTAGAAGAAAATATATATTTGTTATATGTATGTGCTGTAGGACTCATATTCAGAATATAGAAAAGACTTCTCCAAATCAATAAGGAAAAAAATAAAAATAATGGGAAATGTCCCTTGAAAAGAATTTTCATATAAATTATATTTAAATAGCTAATAAGCGTAATAAATATAGTCAACATCACTATTCATCAGGAAAACACAAATTAAAAATACAAAGAAATACTGTTACATAAATACAAATTAAAAGTACAAATAAATACAGCTACTAGGACAACTATAATTAACTAAGAAAGAAACTACCAAATGTGTGGAATAGGTGGAAAAATTGAATACATGGCTGGTAGGGATGTAAAATTATAAAACTGCTTCAGGATAGCTGGCCATTTCCATTATTTCCACTCCTAAATGTATACACAAGAGAAGTGAGTCCACACAAAGACAAAAATATTGATAACATATTTATTCATAATAATAAGCATCTGGGAAAAACCCATATGCTTAACAATAGAGAATGGGTAAATTGTGGTAAATCTTATGAAGGAATATTACAGAGAAGTACAAAAGAATACACTTCGAATATATACAACATGAATAAACCTAACAGACATAGTACTGAGTGAAATCAACTCAAGACAAAAGTAGTAACTGCTATATGATTCCATTTATGGCAAGTTCTAGGATAATCAAATCTAATTGATGAGGAGAGAATTCAGAATAGTAGTTAAATCTAGGGGCTAGTTTAGACTGAGAAAGGGCAGGGAAGTGCCTTCATGGGTGCTGAAACAGTTCTGTATCTTGTTCTGGGTTGTGATTACATGGGAGAATACACATGTAAACATCATCATGCTGTATTTGTAGATTTAGTTCACTTCATTCATTTTACCATATGTATTTTGCCCCTTGATTTTCATAAGACAAGTAAATACTTACATATGTGGAAAATGTATCTCAGGCAACTACTGTTATAAACAAACTCATTTTTTCCCCGAAGAAATGTAATTTTCAAAACGAAGAAATAGTCTGATTTCTTCATTATCAAAACAATAAATCCTTATTCTTGTCCCTAACAATTGATATAAAATTTGTTCATCTTGTTGCTAATAATCAATTTGGAGATAATATTATATAATAGAAATGGTATCGTGTATAGTCTCCTAGAGAATTTGCTATATGAATGCTGGCAGAAGGGTGGACTTAAGTATGTTAAAAATATGAAGAAAATAATCAAGAGTATTTCCACAACGATATTTGAACACTAAAGAGTAGCCAGATGATCTAGAACTTTAAGTAGTTATGCCAATTCAAAGTTATGTTCAAAGAGAAATACACAGTTAAGCAAGTCAAGTTCATTATCAGAAAACGGCCTGTCTGTTCAGACATAGCATGTAGTTTCACACATTTCTGTTTCACCTTTTGAAAATTTCAGTCATTAATAGAGTCTTCTCAAAAAGCTTTAATCCATTGTGAGATTCTTTTCCTGATAAAAAGAGTATCATAATTACAAACTTTGATGTGGAAATTAAAAAAGCACATGGCAGACATAGTTCCAAAATGTGTCTTCTAATTAGTCATTAGGGATGTTTTGGCTAATATTTCCTCACTAATGGTCTGTCTTTCTACAAAGTTTCAGACTTTATGGAAGGAACTCTTCCCCATAATGAGAACCTGCCAGCACATTAGTAGTATTTACCCTATCCTTTTAGAAATTCATAATTAATACATATATTGTCCTCTACATTTAATTGTTTCATTCTTTATGTAATATTAAAGAAACCCAAAGGATAATTATTTTACTTATAATTTTTTAAAATAGGGAAACTGAGGGTCACAGAGGTCAAAAGTTCAGGATTACAGTTAATAGGAAGTGGCAGTAAGGCTTGAAATCGTTTAGATTATGTTTCCAGAAGCTAAGTTTTATGGGAATGAGAAGATATTGTTGCTAAATTTTCTCAAATCATTATGGAATGTTAAAAGACAGTCTTATATATCAATTATCCACCATAAGCCTATGAATCAGTTCTCACCATGCTGAGCAAAAGAATTGATTTAGGGTCAAAAGTCACAGATTGGATGTGACCTATATTTTTCATTTGAGTTCTTTAGTTACTGTCTCATTTATTGTGATCATCTACCATGAAAGATATTAAATTTGTTCTTGAAGTACTAACGATAACCCCTGAAAGGTGCTGTTATAATTTAAGCAGTGTTTTAATATTCATAGAAGGAATAAGTGATATGTAGCAAGAGAAGAAAGGCACCTTCACTGTGAAGGATCTTACTTATTGTCTCAAATTACATTATTTAAGAGACAAGACTATAAATCACACAGAGGGAGGCTAATGAAATTTACCAATCCACATTTTTTTTGGAGCACTTGACTTAACTATATTGAGGTTAATTCTGAAATAAAAAGAATTTACTATCTAGTACACCGATTAATAAAAAAAAATCACAGTCTAATGATGACAATTAAATACTGAATGTAAAAAGAAGAAATACAGTGTTATTTTTAGTAAGGTGATAGAGGTGTTAAGAAAAAATCAAATGGAAAGAATTAATGATTTTTTACTGTTCCATAACAGTGAAATTGTGATAAGTACTTAAATACCAACATTAACAAAGTTTTCTTTCACCAAATTAAAGATTTTCAAAGATATTGATAGTGACAAAATACTAAAATAATAATAGTAATAATAATGATCTTAATATTATTTCAATGTCAAATAAAACACAATATTATTCATTTAAAATCATGCTCAACTACTAATGTATGTTCTATTCTCCATGTTTCTATATCTTATTACCTGAACATGAAATAAACATTTAATATTTAACGCAAGACAAAAATTGGTATTTTGGACTTAAGGAACAAAAGCTAAGACATGGAAATTTAAAACCGTGTATACTATTAGAACTTAGTATTAAGACATTAATTGATTTGACTTTATTTATATGATTTTTTTATTTCCAAAAAGCCAAAAATTAAATTAAGAAAATATTTTAATTGAATGTAATCATAAATATATATGAATATATTGAATTATTTATAACTTGAATTGAAAGTTAGGAACATCATAAATTACTTAAATATATATTCATGTCTGTCTGAATGAGCTTTTGCAAAAAATTATACTTCATGGATTTAGCTGTATTATTTTCTTAAAGGGGTTTATTTTTAAAAACGTATTTTCACAGTGCTTGAATTTTTTCTCCAATTGTTTTACATCTATCTCATTTATCTTGAAGAATATTGGGAACAAGTCAAAACTGGAAATGCTTTATACTTTTTCATTACACATTTATATTTAACCTTATACATTATTCACTAATTCTACGCAATAAAGTCTATTAAAGTGACATGAACAGGGTACAAACATCTGTCAACTTACTTGGGTGATAGATATCATTCCTGCACTACTGCTGGGAGCTTTTATATCCCAGCCCTTCTAAATCAATCTCTCTCTCAACTCTCTCTCTTTCATTCTCTTTTGCACATATAACACATAAAATTCTTAATCTTCCCTTCCATTCACACATAAACTAAATTTGATCAACAAACCTAGTTGTACCTTTTGTATATTAAAAAAAAAATCTTAATAAGATCATTTTATTGGCATGTGCTTTCATAAGCTTAACCTTAATTTTCATGAAGCAAATTTTAAAATGTAAAACGAATTTTAAGAACTCAAAAATGGGAAAATATAAGAACTTTCTCTAAAGGGATCTGCTTATTTTGTTAATAACTGGATCTTTGTAATAGCTGTTTAATCTTCTGCTAAGCACTTATTATGATTTGTATTTACTTACCTTTAATATTGTTTTTCCTATTTTCTCCCAGAATTGTGAGCTCAATGAGAGCAGGAATTTTTTTTTTGGCTTTTTAATCACCATAATTCCATTATCTAGAACAGTGATTGACAAATAGTAGGCACTTTGGAAATCATTGACCAGATAACAGGAAATAGCTAATAATTATTTGTTGGATAATAAGTAAACACACAAATAAACCTAAAATTAGAACTGGAATTCCTACTAAAATATAATCTATAGAAACTAAGGAACTCTCTTTTGAAAATTGTCTTGAGTAACATTGAAAATTTAGAATTTGAAAGACCTATCTTTTTTTTTTTTGTCATTACAAATCTGAATTGATATTCTGAAATAAATATGGATCTATCATTTACATATTCTTAAACTTGCTGAAGTTAATTTAAAGAGCTTTCTGTGTTTTGCTCTAATTTGAAATGAATCATGCTACTGGAAATAACCAATAATCTTTATTAAAATAAAATTATTTAAATTAAATTTCTATTGTTTCATTACTTATGTTTGTAAATAATAATTGTGAGTAAAATCACATGCAAATTTATTATGTCAATAAAAATTCCATTCTTCTTAGACAAAGAATAGAAAAGTATCTAGATTGAAAATTCACTGAATTGAGACTTATAACAAGGATTAATGTTTTACTTCTGCATTCCCAATGTTTTATGCTCCTTCTAATACTAAATTAGAGTGACTGGAGTATTAAACTACCAATTGGGACACCTTAATTCCAGCTATAAATTCCCACAATTTATTCACAAATCTGTAACAGAAATAAACAAAAAAAGTTCTCCTCCCTAAAAATAAAAAATGGAAAGATACTATAGTAGCTATGAATATACGTATTATTAAGTTACATTTTATTTTATCAATACTATAGTATATATCATTTGACATTAATATGCTATATTTATAATGACATTGTTTTACAACATTCTTAAAATATAGGGTTTCATTTTTTCATTTCCTTATTCTTAATCATCAATAAGGTATTAAATTAGATGCTGGAGTAAAATGTCAAAAAATCCTAAACACTTTAGAAGGAGATAATTTTGTTATAGTTGCAAAACTATTCTCTTTAATGCATCATATTAGGTTCTGACATTTCAATCTATTACAAGAATCCTTTGTTGACTGGATTTATCTCTTTAAATCCAATTTATCTCCATCTAAGTGCTACTTTTCTTGACACATAACATGATTTACCTGGATATTAGAGATAAAGTCTAATAATATTTCATCACTTGCTTAAATATTTGCTACATGATATTAAATTTTCCTTTATTACTTTGGAAAAAAACATTATATACAAATTTTATACTGAGTGAGTAAGGAAAAGATACATAGTAAGTACCTAATATATTTTCCATTCCCTTCATATTTTAAAAATTTAATTACCCTCCTCACTAAGTTTCTCAAAAATCACATGGTTCAATTTAGTACTATCAAGTTTTCACTTTTCAAAATACAGAACATTATTTAAGTAATCACCAAAAGAAGGAAGAAGTAAAAATAGAAACTATTAAAAGTATTTGTCTCTAGGAAATTGGGCTACTTTCAGGGAATGGTGAAGTAGGGGATTATTGCTTTCATTATAAATTGATTTTGGCCTTATAACTTAAAATATCTGGTACAAATTCTATTTACAATAACAATTATAAAAATACTAATTCTCAAATATCTGGAATTCAAAAGCATTTTTAAATTTTGTAGTATGTGGCCCATGGAAACAGACTATGAAAAACATGTGCAAAAAATAAAATGAACAGAATTATTTTAGAAAGGCATAAATGCTAAGAAAGCAACAAAATAGCACATATTCCTGAGAGTGATAAAGGATCAGGAGTTCGATGGTCAAGAAAAACTGAACAACAATTCTCTATTTTCTCCTTCCCCTGGCCTTTGGTAACCACAATTCTACTCTCTACTTTTATAAGTTTGACTATTTTAGGTACCTTATATAAGTAGAATCATGCAGTATTTGTCCTTCTGTGACCAGCGTACCTCACTTACCATAATGTCCTCCAGGTTCATTCATGCTGTCACATATGGCAGAATTTCCTTCTTTTTTAAGCCTGAATAGTTTGATTCATGCAAGATGAATAAGTTCTAGAGATGTGTTGTACAACAAGTTGCCTATAGTTCGCAATACTCTCTTGTGCACTTAAAAATTTGTTAAGTGGGTAGATCTCACGTTAAGTGTCCTTACCACACTTAAAAAAAAAAAAAAAAGGGCTCCCCTGGTGGCGCAGTGGTTGAGAGTCCGCCTGCCGATGCAGGGGACACAGATTCGTGTCCCGGTCCGGGAAGATCCCACATGCCGCAAAGCGGCTGGGCCCGTGAGCCCTGGCTGCTGAGCCTGTGCGTCTGGAGCCTGTGCTCTGCAACGGGAGAGGCCACAACAGTGAGAGGCCCGCGTACCGCAAAAAAAAAAAAAAAAAAGAAAGAAAAGAAAAGATGTGTTGGAAAGGTGAAAAGGAACAGATACATAAATGAGGGAGTCAGCCTTCAGAAGATCTGGTGGCAGAATATTCCATAAGAAGGAAAGGGAAAATATATCTTTAAAGTGGAATAATAAAAAGACAAGTGACTATAGGAAAAGGGGAAATGAAAGTGAGAACAGAGAAGTAAACCAGGTCGGACTGGGCCTTGGAAGACGTGTTTAAAATTTAATCTCTTCGAGAATTCTAATAGGGTTCTAATTCCAATGGGAGTTCACTGTAGTGTTTGAAAATGAGAATGATGTTACCTAAACATATATTAAAACTACAAAAATATTCTCAAAAAAAATGAAGAAAAATTCTAGAGGAAAAAAGTTGTACATGGACATGTGATTGATTACTTCATGGGTCTTTATAGATTTCACCAGCCAGAAATTTTCAAGGATGCTCTATAAATGGGGTTCAATTAATTATGTCTTTTCTGTCTTGGATGGTGTCCTTGGTTGATCATCTTATTCCTGGATGGTGACATTGAATTCCTAAATAAAGTCTGTCACTCTATTAAGGGCATTTAGTTATTGTCAAAGTAATTGTGAATAATTCCTCACATCTAACCCAAGCTCCAATAAAGTTTCTAGATAAAACAAAAAATATCTGAGTTCAGAGCTGCTTTCCAGACCATTAAAAAAAACCCATGAATCATTAATATAATTTTTTCTAAGATTCCCTCAGAGATAAATGGCACATAGTCAATTGTTCGAAATGACATAAACCTAACTAAGAAAATAGAAGAAAGAATTTGAGAAACGACTTGAGTTGAGAGTCAGGGGCTAAATAGCAGAATAACACTTTGGAAGCCAACTGTAGAGCTGTAGATGCAAATGATGGAGAATAATCTCAAGGCTGAACTAAGAGATTTGAAAATCGCTCCCAAGATAGAAGGGTACATTCCTTCTGTCATGTTTTCTGCTTCCTGTTCATAGTAAATTGTGAAGAGAGAGAGAGAAGAGGGGAGAGAGAAAGAAAGAAAGAAAGAAAGAAAGGTGAAGGGGAAGGGTAAGAATGGGAAGGGATGGGAAGGAGGAAGGAGGGAAGGAAGGAAGGAAGGGAAGGCGGAAGTTAAAAAAAGAAAATTAAATAAAGAGAAAATGGGCACAGTATTTTTCTTCAAGAATTAGTCTTCCTGATTAAAGGAAAACTTTAAAGTATGTATTTAAGATTTATCCTAAGATAAGAACAGTGCAATTACCTGGAAGTATAAGGTTTTGGACTAAATATTTGAATTTTTTACTTTTCTGTAAGTTCTTGAAAGGTTTCACCTCACTTCTATTCATATACTAATACTAACGCCAATTCATGCTAATTAAAAAGAACAACAGTAAATAGAGTAAGAGTGAGTTTCACCAGAACTTTAACTAAAATTAGGATGTAAGCTCATAAGTTACAATGTAGATATTTGTCTATGATATCACTATCTGAAGTTTTACTGCTGAATATGTGTGCTTTAAACTGACTATAACTCTACTAAAAAAAAATAATTGGAGGCTTGGGTTTGTGAAATCTCCCACAAAGAGAATACTCTGATGCTTTCATAAATTTTCATTATCTGCTCCTTCACGCTGTTCTGTTCTACCTGGCTGTCTCCAACCATGATACAATTTTTGAGGCCCAGTTTAAAATGCATCTCCCATGTAGTAATCATTTAGTTCCATTGCTTTCATAGTAGACAACTATAAATTAATATACCCTCTTTCCTTAAATATATTTATACCATTTTACCTCATACTGTAATCATCTTTGGCATGTTTTTCTAAACCTCACCTTCCTTCCTGGTGCACACTGATCTGAACCAGGTCAAATAACAAGGTTCTTTGTGGTAGATGTTACCACTGATACAGTTGGATGAAAGCTGTAGGTTTCCTCTCTCCCCTAAACATTACCAGGTGGATGCTAAAATTAAAGCAAGTACGAGAAAAAAATCCACCACCACACACACCTATATTTATGAGTAAAAAGGCACAAAAACTTGTACAATCTTTTCTTAAAGATCCAGTAAATTCCTAGCTTTCTAGCCTTTATCCACCTTCATACAACTTATGTAGGGTTTGTTTCTGACAGAAGTAAAATTATTTTAGTGTAAGATGAAATTAATTTCAAGTGGAAAAATCCTCTGAATCTAAGCCCTAGAACAATAACACCACTCAAAAGTGTGTATTATATTAGGTTTTTCTGTAAATTCAAAGTCAGAGATGTTGTTATAATATTTCTAAGAAATCAATATATCTTGAACAACACTTATTAAAACAAGTAAAAAAGGTATTTCTTGTAAAATTTTATTCTGATTAATAAATCTCTAATATTCATCTAGGAAATCTAGAATTTCTAAAGCATAGATACAACTGACACTTTTCCTCTCTTCCTCTCTGCCCCTCACCCCACACTCACATCCAGCTTTCATTCTTGAATAGGACACTTAAAAGTAATACATCTTGCATGTTGATTAAAATTCACTAAGAGATTTATCTATAATTTTAATTGCATTTCTGCTAGAATACTTGGAAATAAATTTTAGATAGCATATTTCACAAACATCATATTTAAAATTTCTTCAAGTCAGTATTGTACAAATTTATGATTGTAAAATCCTACAATTTTAGGATTGTATTAGTTTACAAAATATTTGTTGTCTCTTCACTATGAGAGGACTTACATTCCTATCTCATTAACTCCAGGCTTGACTATTGTACTTACAATGAATTTGACCAATAAAATATGAACAGAAGAGGGATGAGGCACTTCCAAGGAAAATCTTTAAGAACCTTTGATGGTTCCATCATTTTATCTTTTCCATTTCCCATGAAAACAGAAATATATTTAACTGGGACTGGTCATCTAGCTCAGTTCCTTTAATAAAAATGAGAAGCACATCCACAGACAAACCATCATGAACATGTCACAATAATAGGAAATGCATCATTTTTATTTCCTTTTTTGTATGTGTCCCTGAAACTTTGTGGTTTATAACTTAAGCATAACTTAGCTAAGGCTGACCAATGTGAGTACACAATTTTTTGTTTATTTGTTTGTTTTGTATATATATTGTTCCAAAAGAGAGCAATGTTATTTTTCAAATTTTAGGTGCTTAATAATTATTTTTCCTATGACTGAATTTTGCTGTCATGTATTAAGTATAAACTTGCCATAGAATATTTAGATATATTGTTTTTCTCTATTTTGGTATTTAGGTTAAAACACAGTTACTCACATCTCTCAAACCTTATTATATCCCTAAGGAGTGTGTGGATGCATAGATAGATAGAGCAGTCTAATTTGAAAATTGAATCAAAATCTCTGAAAGAGGGACCAGATATTTGCATATTCATCAACCTTACTCAGATAAGTATAATGCACACCGAAGTTGTAGAACTGTTGTTAAATGCGATGATACCTAAATCTTTTAACCATTCATAAACATAAAAATACAATATGTCAGAAATAATTTTAGTTACTTGCCATGAAAAGCAAAGAAAATTAAAATGTATATGCAATGTATAGGTGTTTTTTATTCAGGACTATTTATCAAATATATATAATTTTATGTAATTTTATACATAAATTTCAAAATTTATGCATTCTACATATAAAATTTTAGAATCTAAAATTAACGCATTTATCACTTGAATCTTTCAGAATTGTTTGTCAGAGTTTCTCTTCCATATCCTGTTTTTTCACTTGGAGTCATCTTCATTTCTTTCAACTAACAATTAAAGATTATTTAAGAACAAGATTTGTCTTCTCATTAGGGAGAAAAAATAAAGATTTATTAATTGCAAATTCCTCCTAATAAACATGTGGGGAAATTTACATTTTACAAGGAGATATCAATGTTTTTCCTTCTCTTTTTTACCTGTCCACGACTACTGTCCAAATAAGAATGACATATTAATTAAGCAAAATCAAGATGTTACCTATGAATCTCACATTTTGATAAAGATTGCTGTTCTTTTGATTACATTCCTCCTCAGCTTACCATTAACTTATCATTCACCTTCTCTCTTAACCAGATATGACATATTATGGAGATACTACTACAAAGAAATGATACAATTTAGAAGAAAATGCTGGATAGGTTTTAGGATAGGTTCTGCTGCTAACAAGAACAAAAATGTTATATACATTTGAAAAATTGTCAAAATAGCAAAAATTGTCAGGTCAAGATTTGAGTAAAATAAGAAAGCCACAGAGGTAACATACAAAAAGATAACATACAAAATATGCAGTAGAGTTTTAAAATTATATTGAGACATATCACAAAACACTTTAGACCAAGGTTCCTCAACCTTGGCACTATTAACATTTTGGATCAAATAAGGTTTGGTTGATGGGAAGGTTGTCCTCTATATTGCAGGATAGTTCACAGCATCCTAGTTTCTACCTACTAAATGTCAATAGAAAAAATCCTGTTGTGACCAAAAAAAAAAAAAAAAAATCCCATTGAGGGCAAATTAGCCCTCATTTAAGAACCAATGCTCTAGGTCAGTAAATAAAATTGAGGTTAAAAAAAATGTTTTTTAATTTCTGGAAATACATAACCTACAAAAATTGACACAAGAAGAAAATGAAAACTTAAACAATCCTTTACTCATAGTAACAAATTAAATAGTACTGAAGCCACTATCCTCATCCACAAAAATTCTCCCCCCCAAAATAATATTTCTAGATGGACCACTGCATAGAGGATTTCTACTGTGCCAACACAGCTAGACTGATACTGCCTTTTAACAGAATTCTCTTTCCTACATAATTACAGGTTAGCATGACCAAATGAAGCACTTTGCAAGAAATTTGGAAGGGAGAACTATGTAGCAGACACATTAATTTTACATTAGGAAGGTTTTTTGTTTGTTTCCGTTTCTTTGCTTTTATGGCTTCCAAATGGGCTGTGAAATTTGGAGCAAAAAAAATGATGAGTTCACAACACTAATTTTCCTGCCCAAATCTCTTATAAGGGAGCTGACTACCATAAAATAAAACCTCATCTTCTATAGACATAGTGCTCATATTTATAAAAGTCATACCTGTGTCAAAGAGTGTTTTTCCTATGTTTTCCTCTATGAGTTTTATAGTGTCTGGTCTTACATTTAGGTCTTTAATCCATTTGGAGTGTATTTTTGTGTATGGTGTTAGGTAGTGTTCTCATTTCATTCTTTTACATGTAGCTGTCCAGTTTTCCCAGCACCACTTATTGAAGAGGCTGTCTTTTCTCCATTGTATGTTCTTGCCTCCTTTGTCATAAATTAGGCAACCATATGTGTGTGGGTCTATCTCTGGTCTTTCTATCTTGTTCCATTGATCTATATTTCTGTTTTTGTGCCAGCACCATATTGTCTTGATTACTGTAGCTTTGTAGTATCGTTTGAAGTTGGGGAGCCTGATTCCTCCAGCTCCACTTTTCTTTGCAGTATTATTTTGGCTATTCAGGGTCTTTTGTATTCCCATATGAATGTGGTACTGATGAACATAGTGGCAGGGCAGGAATGTAGATATAGGGAATGGAGTTGAAGACACGGGGTGGAGGGGCAAGCTGGGGTGAAGTAAGAGTAGCATTGACATATATACACTACCAAATGGTAAATATTTAGCTAGTGGGAAGCAGCAGCATAGCACAGGGAGATCAGCTCGGTACTTTGTGATGACCTAGAGGGGTGGAATAGAGAGGATGGGAGGGAGGCTCAAGAGGGAGGAGATATGGGGATATATGTATGTATATGGCTGATTCACTTTGTTGTACAACAGAAACTAACACAGTATTGTGAAGCAATTATACTCCAATAAAGATCTATAAAAAATCATACCTAAATTATAAGATTACAGAATTGGATTCTCAAGCTTGCAAGGCTTTTTATGACAAATTTAGGGTATTGATTGGGAAGGATTGGGGTCCTAAATATTAGGATAGAGGCATATGGAAAAATTCCAAATAAGATTGGAAAGTTGAACTTTTAAACTCTGCTAAACTGCCTTTCTTTTAGAATTATCTCTTCAACCTCTTGTTTTAAAGACGTTAGTTTCCTCTTGTTTGAAGAAACTATAATTTCCTCCCCACTGAGACAGTTCTCTTGCAAGAAGAGACTGCTAATCCTCTCCATATCCTATCTCCAACAATTCTTAATGCTCCTACATCTATAACCAGAGTCAAGTTCCATCAGGGCCCAGAAGGTAATGTACAAAGTGTGACATGGAAAGTATTACACATACCAAAAATTTTTCACATATGATTTTAACATTCTACATTTACCAAAACCTAGGTAAACAAGTGAGAATTAATCCTAAGGTTTTTAGATTAAGGTAGAAGAAATACAAATTTGGCTCAGGCTGAGGAGAGCAATAAGGTCTCACTTAGCCAAGATTCTGGATTCAATATGTTAAATCAAGAAGATAGGAGTAGCTTTAACATTTTCCTTTGCAAATGACTAAAATCTGGGACCAAAAAGTGCTTACATTTAATTAAATTAAATGCTAGAAATTCCCTGTCATATTACTGAGGGATATAACCAAAGTCTTAGTGAGATCGGAACAGTAGAATGTATTTATGATGTCATATTTGTTTATTTATCTCCTAATGCACCCCTCAGGTGGATCAGAATACACTCTCTTCATTAAGTCTGGAAGAAATATATTCATGGGGAGTCCACAGTGTCCTTAATGAGCTCCTTTGTGATTACATATTTTTTTCTTTTTAAATATATATTTACTTATTTAGCTACATCGGGTCTTGGGTGGGGCAAGTGGGACCTTCGCTGCAACCTGAGGGATCTTTCATTGTGGTGCATGAGCTCCTCATTACGACGAGCAGGCTTCTCTCTAGTTGTGGTGCACAGGCTCCAGAGCACACAGGCTCAGTAGATGCGATGTGCAGGCTTCTCTCTAGTTGTGGCTCATGGGCTCCACAGTGCACAGGCTCTGTAGTTTGCAGCACGTGGGCTATCTAGTTGTGGTGCACGGGCTCCGGAGTGCACGGGCTCAGTAGTTGCGACACACCGGCTCAGCTGCCCTGTGGCATGTGGGATCTTAGTTCTCCAACCAGGGATGGAACTCGCGTCCCCTGCATTCTTAACCACTGGACCACCAGGGAAGTCCCTGTGATTACTTTCTATTGTTCAGAAATATAAGCAGAAACTACTGTCATGGATCTGGGCTCCCAGAAATCAATGGGGATAATGGAATTCCAGGGTGGCAGATGGCAAATAGAGGCACTTAATCTCCAGAGATAAAATAGTAATGGTAACTCCACTGCAGAGCAGAGCTGAAGCAGGAATCAGAATGTCTATGCTGCAAAGATTTTGGTGTTGAATAGTTCATCATTATGTACCTAGAACTAAAATAAATGAGTAGTCTGTTAAATTTGTAAAAGTAAAAATTCCCAAATGTGTTAACCGTGATCTGTTTTAGAACACAATACAGTCACAGACATCCCTCAACCAGTTTACAGTAACCAGAGTCATTTTAATGAAAAGAAGACTGAGTCCACTTGAGGAAAGACCTAGCTATATAGCCCAAAATGGATATTGTTAATATTTCTCCTAGCTTTTCCCTAAAGACCTGCAAATATTTACCATGGTTACTATGAACTGGTGAAGGTGAAATTATCAGACTTTTCAAGGGCATTTGACATTGACTCTGACCTCCCACTGATGCCTGGAGATAAAAATAGAACTGTAATGTACTAGTCAGAAGAGAGGCTTATGAAGGTCACATAATCAATGGAGTGTGTCCATTTCATAGTAGACCCAGTGGACACCTAAACCCACACCGTGACTATCTTCTGAGTTCCAAAATACATAATCAGATAGCACATGCTCATCAGCGGACTTGGTTCTTTAACCCGTGGAAAGGGCTTTGTTATGGTAGGGAAAGCCTAGTGAAAACCCCTAGATCTTCCTTTACACATAAAATATAAAACCGGAAACAACATCACATCCCAAGAGGGATTTCAGAGATTAACGTCACTATCAAGCCCCTAAAAATGCTGGAGTTTATTCCTACCACAGCTAATTCAACTTACCTATTTTGCTTGTGCAGAGGACAGATGTAAATAACCATTATGAAATGAGATTATTGAAAATATAATCGTGCAGTGATTCCAATTGCATCTGCTAATCTAGATGTAGTTTCATTGCTGGAGCAAATCATTACATCTCCTGTCAACTGATAGGCAATGATAGATGTGGACAATGCTTTTCTTCTCTAAACTTTTGAGCAAAGAGGTAGTTTGCTTTCAGCAGGTAGAGCCAGAAACACAATTGTACTATTCTAGCTCAGGGGTATATTAACTGTTAAGCGTTCTGTCATAGTCTAGTCTGTAATGACCTGAAACACCTCTCAATTCAAAAGGATGTCATGTTTATACATTACATTTATGATGCGGTGATTTTGCATCTGATGAAGAGGAAGTATCAGCAACTCTAGAGACTTTGACATGCATGTTAGAATGTTAGGAAGTATCAGCAACTCTAGAGACTTTGACATGCACGTTAGAGACTTTGACATGCATGTTAGAAGTTAGTCTGTAATGACCTGAAACACCTCTCAATTCAAAAGGATGTCATGTTTATACATTACATTTATGATGCGGTGATTTTGCATCTGATGAAGAGGAAGTATCAGCAACTCTAGAGACTTTGACATGCATGACATGGTGGGGTGTTGCTTCATGTTTATGTCATGTTTATACATTACATTTATGATGCGGTGATTTTGCATCTGATGAAGAGGAAGTATCAGCAACTCTAGAGACTTTGACATGCATGTTAGAATTTGGGAATGCATCCCACAAAATTCAGGGACTTGCCACCTTGGTGACATTTCTAGGGGCTCCATCTCATAGGAATGTTGAAATATCCCTTCCAAGATGAGAGATAAATTGCTGCATCTTGTCCCTCTACTATTGAGAAAAGTTTTAACAGTCTATGGGTCTCTTTAGATTTGGAATGCCACATATATCTCACTTTGCTGTATTATTCTTACTCATTTATTTAGTATCCTGAAAAGCTGCCAGTTTTGAGTGAGACTAAGTTTCTGCAACATGTCCATCTGCCAAGAAAGCTGTTCTGCTTGGACCATATGACTCAACGGATCCAATTTTGTTTTAAGTGTTTATGGCAGAAAACAAATGTATTGAACCTTTTGCAGGCTGGTATAAATGATTCACAGAATGGAGTTTTGGAATTTTGGAGAAAGCTATAATAGTTCCTACATATAACTTTCCTTCTGAGACATCACTTCTTTTTGATACCTTGCCTTAGCAAAGATGAAGTGCTTTATTTAACACAGGGCAGCCAGTTATCATAAAGCCTGAGACGCCCATCATGAACTGGGTTTATCTCAAGGAAATCAATTGCTGCTAAGAAAGTACATGGATACAAAACTTCAAATTTACAAAGTTCTATACAGGATGGAGGCTGACTTTTGCAATACTTTAATTTTTTTTTTGGTTAAAGGAAAATAATTTTTATATTCAAATGCATATAAGTCTTAAGCAACTTACAGAATTTACTGTTGGAGTAAAAATGATTTTGGGAGCAAGACAAGCACCTCAAAGAGGAGAAGCAAAGATTAAAGAATTGGGGGCTTCCCTGGTGGCGCAGTGGTTGACAGTCCAACTGCCGATGCAGGGGACGCGGGTTCGTGCCCTGGTCCGGGAAGATCCCACATGCCGCGGAGCGCCTGGGGCCCGTGAGCCATGGCCGCTGAGCCTGCGCGTCCGGAGCCTGTGCTCCGCAACGGGAGAGGCCACAACAGTGAGAGGCCCGCGTACAGAAAAAAAAAAAAAAAAAAAAAAGAATTCGGAGCCGCTGTAATCAAGGCAGGCTCTGCCTCCCAGATACCCTGCTCCTGAGCTGTGTTCTTTCCCAACAAAGCCTGCTGCCTGACAGCACCAGACCCTGTGCAGAAAAAAAAAAAAATTGGTTTATTTGTTTTGTTTAAGTAAATCAATAAACGACAAATGGTCTTGAATAAGGAGGGAAGGGGGCAGGGCACAACCTTTAAAAGAATGATATAGCCATAGGACATGACAAAAACTGTTTAGAACCAACCTGGTCCAAGATGGCGGAAGATTTGACTCCCAGTGGACCTTGGGCTTCATTATATGCTCATTGTAATACATTAGCATGCTAAATGACACACCCACCAGCACCATGACAGTTACGAGGCTGACTATAAAAGACCAAAAAGTGGGCGGTGGTCCAATTCCTGGAAATCCCCATCCCTTCCCCCAAATAGTTGGAATAATCCTCCGACTCATTAGTCTATGAAATTACTCACCCCTATAAAAACTGACAACCCTGTACCCTGGGGCCTCTTACCTTCAGAGATGGCCCACACTCTGTGGAGTATGTATCTCCCTGAATAAACCTTCTTTCACTTTACTATAGCTCTCTCTTGAACTCTTTCCTGTGCGAAGCCAAGAATCCACACTTGGCAGCCGTCCCAGGGACTCGCCTGAGACCTGGGACGTGACCATCTTCTCGCACTCCACTTTATCTCCTGCAAGTCTGAATTGAAATAATAAATATTAAATTAGCTTTCTTCTAAAGGGATTTTTACATTTTCTTTAGTTTATGATAAGCCTAGAATGTGTGGTAACTTGGAATAAGAAAAAAAGAAAGATTTGAACGCAAAAGGCTGTAATGAACTACAAGGGGATGATTGGGTTCTATGGATAAACTGAGGAAGATAAGGATGCCAAAGATTCCACAGTTAAGTCATTTGCTGTTTTGTGTTTGGTTATGAGTTCTCTCCTGTGTGGTCAGGTCACTGGAAGTTGCTGTTCTCTTGCTCTCTGTACATCCCCAGCTAGACCAGTGCCTGGGGTCTAGCTACACCCTACTCACATGACTGACCTTCCTACATACTGTCCCCAGGCCCCAGCTAGAGATTGTTCTTATCAAAGAGGAGGTGAGGGGCATGCCCGCTGCTAGTTTCCCTGGTAACCAATGAGCTAACCTGACTTCAATTCCCCCTATAAGTGGCAATCTCCTCTTCCCCCCAGGAGCAAAGACTGGCACCATGTGCTGCCCACCATCTGCTGCACATGGTGGGGTGTTGCTTCAGAAGTATAAGATCCCGCTATCCATTAAACCATTGATGTCTCTGTCACTGACTCCGGGCTCTTTCTTTGTCTTGAAGCTGGGCAACTACAGGCCTTGAAGGCCAGTGGGGTGCAACCCAACACCTCCTTAATGCCCATATTTTGTTTACTGAATACAATCAAAGTTGTTATTGACAATTTGGAGAGTAATGCAAAGGACACATTAGTGGTAGGATGTCAGCAGTTGCAAAAAATAAGCCTCAATTTTGGTGATTTCAGATTGAGCTGGAATAGAACTCCCTTGGAAAATTTTAAAGTATATTTATAATAATAAAACCAACAACAATAGTGGTAGTTGTAATAATATAAACAATGATAATGACTGCCAACATTAATGCACGCTATCTGACTCAGGTATTGTTGAAGTGCTTTACCTGGATTATCACTTAATTATCACTATAATGTATGAGGTAAAACTGTTGTTCCCTCTGTTTTCAGTGAAGAATTTGAGTCACCAAAAATTTAAGAAACTTGCCAAAGATCAAACTTCTTACAAATGAAAGTCGCAGAGAGTCAGAGTTGGTAGACTTAGCTAATCACCCTACACTAGTATACTCTCCATTCACAGAAATGAGGGGAGAGGGAATTTAGCCTTTGATTTATATTAATTGATAGAGTAATTCTAGAACACTGAGCTTCTGTGGGTTATGAATGCTATATTTGTGTTTATTTTGTATGTATTTCCTACCTTTTAAGATTATTTTTCATTTTATTTATGTGCGACAGAATTGTGTCATGAAATAAATATCACTAGAAATATATTTCTCATACTGTCAACTGGTTGCCAAGTCACGTACTTATAACTGTTTAAAACTGAGCAAGTACTATTATGTAAACAGATGTTTCATCCTCCATAAGACTGGTGATTTATGAAATACATTTTGTAATAAGTTAAGAAGACTGTAGAAATATCACTTCCCCATAAATGAAACAAAAGAATCAATTTATTACACAGAAAATGGGTAATGTGGAAATTGGATTCTGTGACAACTCATTGAACAAACAATCATGAGCAACCACAATAAAATGTAATTTCCTTTACCTTAAATTCTTTAAAGTTAGCAGTTAAAGCTGGGATTCTCATATATGCCATTCCATATCTTCCAAGAAAATGATTTTGTGTGTCAAATATCTGTAGCAAGGATAATTCATGAGCTGAGATTTTAAGGGTGAAGAAACCAATGAAAAGTTGCACTGGTGTTCCTTTGCTTCAGACTTATAACTGCACAATGTTAATTTTTTTTCAGTTTTGTGTGAGCTTATGTAGTGACAGGAAAGCATAATATAATCAAGACAGCAGGGAGCTTCTCTCTACAACTCGAATGAATTTACATTTGTCCATTATGTAAATGATTCTTCACCATTTTCCTATTTGCCTATTTGAAGTAGCGTCAGAGTGAATTTCCATGTGCGCTTATGAAAGTGTTTTCAAAGTCTTTCTACAATGATACAAAAATACTCATTTTTTCATTAATATTAAGATAAGTTACTGGTGTATTTCTATCAGAAATAAGAAATTGGTCAAATGTGTTCTTATTTTCTTTATTTATCTTGTATATGATTTATCCTGCAAAGCTAAGTCTGTTAATAGATTTATTTCATAACCTGAATTAGCCATGATTATAGTTTTAATAGTTGGAGGTCATTAAATACTTTTTATAATGTTTTTATAATAATTAGTAAATCCTCTAAAGTTTTCACTTAAAAGGGTGTGAAAACTATGTGTTAAATAAGAACAAAAATAAAATAAAAATATTATCACATCTATGACAGATATCTTTAATCAATAAATTCTAGAAATTTATCAAATAGAAAGTTTCCAGCCTCTGCAAGTTTTGAATTATATCCCTCTTGTTTTATTCTCTTGTAAGATAAATATAGTTGAATGAATTTTGCTATAAATATGAAAAATACTTTCAACCCCAGAAGTTAAAGTGCATTTTAAAATGAATGCTTTTCAACATATTTCATTTAATAGTCAACTTTACTTTTGACTCAATGAATGCCATATATTTTTTATTCCTGAAATTTAGTTCACTTTATAGCAGTTGCACAAGTAGTCACTCACTCAGTCAGTGCAATTAATAACATACGGCAGGCAAGTAGTAAAAGTGTTTAGACCATTTATTTTCTTTAGTGCAGACTTGGGGAGGTTTGCTATGGCACAGATTTTTCACTAGTAAGCAAGTTTCTGTTCAGTAGTGTATATGACATTTTTTTCTGAGTTTATTGTCCAAAGGATAGTCTAAGCTCACAGCTCCATCCTCCTCAATGAATACTTCTCCCAAATTGCTCATCTACTTTTATGCTTTAACTATCACGTTTGTGGCCACAAACCTCATATTAACAACCAGTGCTCTAATTTTTTGTTTCTCTAATTATCTATTCAAAGCTACCTTCAAGGTATCTCCACTTTCATTTTCTCCCAACCACACAAATTTAATAGTCATAAACAAAAAGCTGTCTTTCTATTGCTCTTGTGCCTCTTCTTACCCTAGACTTTTCTTTTGCATCTGTAGATCATGCCCAGTCTGCCCTCTGCCCAGACTTGAAGTCTTCAATTTCTACTTCAGTGTCCACTTACATCCAGTACCTTCCATTGCTCTACTCTGGGCTTGTGTTCCTGCTTTAATTTGTTTCACAAAATGCCTTTATTTTGTAGTACCTCTGTCATCAAACTAAATCCCTTAGGCATCTAAGACTTTTCTGTAACTAGCAGAATGAGTTCTTTTCAGAGTCATGCTTATTTCTTATAACTATGCAAACCAACACCTTTAGTTAAGTCATCTTTATCAATACTACTCCTCCCCTTGTATCTCCTTCTACACACACACACACACACACACACACACACACACTTTATTCATATCGGCAACTATTCCTTTCCTCATTTTATGCCTCACATGGGCAACCGTTTCTAATATGCTCAACTAATTCAAACCATATATTTTACTCTAAAGGTTGCTTAAGAATTTTCTTGCAAATTCTGAATTGCTTATGCTTAAATATTTCAATTCTTGATATTCTCTTTTTACTACCTCGTCCACTGTGTGATGCATGGTGACCTGGAATTTAAGGAAAAATTGTAGAAGGATTTTCTAGAGGGTGGATGTTTTCTTTCATTTAAATTTTAATTAAATACATTGACATTATTTTAACACAATAGCACTTGTTTAAAAATGTTTCCTTATTTATAAATCAGTTAGATAGAATAGTAAAGGTCATAAAAACCAATTGTAATAAAACTATAAATTTCAGGATTTCTATGGGAACCTAATGCAAAATGTAATTCAGAAGAGGATATATGAAAGCAGATTCTGTAGAAATTCTCTGAGTTCAAATATGTCATTGTAGATTTTCACTCTGCTTCCAAATGACACAAGCGTGATATAAAGTGAACCTCTTTAAGTTTTTTATCATTTAAATTTGTGAATTTATTATCCATTCCAGCTTTTTAGTGTTTTTTAAAGACGTGGGTGGGATGCAGGCATTACTTCTTGCACCATTTTGGCTTCATACCACTAGATTTAAGCATTTAACAGTTGGAAGCCTCTTACGTGTTCATTTGTAGAAAATGAACTAGGGAGGATGGTTTCACAGTGACTCTCCTGCCTTCTCTCTGCTCCAAGTGGAACATCTGCTGGAGGTATGTGCATTCTTTCTGCAAAGACATGATGTCCTTGTACCCATTTTCAATTTCGTAATGATTGTCAGTGAGAACTGGTGAAGCGTGAAGTAGAGAGTGCAAGTTTGGTTGTCAGGAACAGCAATGATCTGTGCTAGATAGGAAGGTTGGATAGGAAGATAGAGGTTAGATAGGAAGAAAGGAGTTGATGTATTAAAAACGATGCTGGATTGAGGTCCTCTGGAAACCAAATTGGAGACATTTATTTGCATGAGATGTATCAGACGGTGCTCTTAGTCACAATTGCCATAAAGGAAAGGAAACAATGAGAGTTTGAACCTTGATGTAGTTGAAATAGAGGTTTCATTCACTCCTATGAGAAGCTCTAGAGTTTGTATGGCCAAATAGACTACAAGATCAAAATGAAAAATTGCAATAATGACATAGTCAGGAAATTAAAAAGAGGAAAGAAAGAAAGAATGAATGAAAGGGAGAAAGATTGAGAAGAGACTAGTGAATAGCTGTAAAACTAATCAAATTGAAAAGGAAAAATGTTTTAAATGAATAAAAAATCATAAATATCATGAAAAATAAATTAAAAATCATAAACTGTATATATTGGCAGAGCATAACAGGAAATATCTCATAAAACTTTGTGCACTGCACTAAATTTGGGTATCTTCACATAGTAGAAATCTATTTTAGTATTAACATAAAATTTCATGTTGTAAAGCCTCCTAAATAACCATTAACAAGATATAAGGACACATTTTTAACAGAATTAACTTGTAATTTTTAATGCCTGGATTTAGGAATAGTAAAATAAATACTGGGTTTTGATAAGCCCAGTGGAACACCAGGATATTTGAGAAGATAAAAAATTATTAATTTTAGTCATGAATTAAATTAATCAATACGTAAAATATCTACTATGACATTAATAACACTCAAATACAACTGATATTTTTCAGGCAGTATAGACCTTTCTTATTTTCCCTATTTTGCAACTTTTTGCTCTTTTTCAATTTTTAAAATTTATTCTTTTGTTTTTTTCCATCTGCCTCTTTCTAATGTTTATTATTGAAGCTAGATTTATGGATGTCAAAGGAACATATTAAAACCCACAAAATTTAGTAATAATGACTCCTCTGAAAATATGAAGTAAAGGCCAAATGCTGTTGAGTGGCATGTAGATGGAAACTCAAGAAAAAATAGTATTTATTATAAAATTAAGCTTATCATCAAATTTGTAAACATGTAAATGGTGTTAGAGACAAGATTTTTCTGTCAGTTTCTCTATATCAGTAGAAAAGGCAACAAGTGCAGAAAAATAAACAAGCAACAACGATGACCTTCCACATGCTATCTGCGCTCTCAATATTTTTGTACTTATTTGACATAGCAAACTCTTAATGAAATGCATGCTGGGGTAAGGAAGGGCGCTGGGGCAGATCGTTGTAACACTCTGCTGGTAAATAACATTGCTCCCCTCCTAATTCTAAGAATCATTCGGTTTCTCTAAGGAAATATATATATTTTGTTGTTGTTGTTATTGTTTGTGGGAGGAGGATGAGATGTCAATTTTGAAGCAATGGAAAAGAAGGAAAGATGTAAAGATAAAAACTGGAAAGACTAATTCCAGAACTGATTTTCAAAATTGCCTGAGAGAAATAATCTATATTGTCAGAAATCAGGATAGTGATTTCCTTTGGGAGTTGCTACCAGAAGCAAAGATGAAGGAGGCTTCTAGACTAAAATGTTTAACAAAATTAGTGTACCCCCTAGAACAGTAGCTCATTTTTTTTTTTTTTTTTTTTTTTCAGTACACGGGCCTCTCACTGCTGGGGCCTCTCCCGTTGTGGAGCACAGGCTCCAGACGCGCAGGCTCAGCGGCCATGGCTCACGGGCCCAGCCACTCCATGACATGTGGGATCTTCCCGGACCGGGGCACAAACCCGCGTCCCCTGCATCAGCAGGCGGACTCTCAACAACTGCACCACCAGGGAAGCCCAGTAGCTCATTTTTAATGCTTCAAGAATACTTAAAAATAATTTTTTAATGATTAATGTAAACTATGGAAATAGCACACAAAATAAGTACACAACTAATCATGGTAATTCATACCTGTTTTTTTGTTGTTGTTGTTTTTGTTTTTTTTGGCTGTGCCATGTGACTGTCAGGATTTTAGTTCCCTGACCAGGGATTGAACCCAGGCCCCCTGCAGTGGAAGCCCAGAGTCCTAACCACTGGACCACCAGGGAATTCCCTCATGTCTGTATATTCTAATCATGTGATAGAGAAGATTCTAAGATATTCCCCTAAGATCCCTGCACTGTAGTGTAAATGACTTATATAATCTCCTTCTCTTGACTGTGGGTGTAGTCTGGAATATAATGGGATATCACTTCTGTGATTAGTTTACTAATAAGCTAACTGTGTGTTATGCAGAAGGGAGATTATTCTTGTGTGGCTGACCTAATTATGTAAGCTTTTAAAAGAAGGTGAAACATCAGAGATGGAAGAACACAAATGAAGATGAGAATTCCATCAATAGTCTATCATAGAAATCAATTAATGAAATTTATTTTGAGTTCATAGATTTTTATTTTATTACATTTTCTCTTTAAAATTTTAATCTAATTATTATTGTTAATTATTATAGGTACAATTATCTTATTTTATTAATTTCAACTCTTACCTTTCTAATTTTCTCTCTTCTACTTTCTTTGGGTTTAATTTGATTTTCTTTTTCCAGCATCTTAAGGGAATAATTTAAGTCATTGTATTCATAATTCTTTTTTTTCTAATATAAATACTTAAAGACACATATCTCAAGACTGTTTTAGCTCTATTGAACAAATTTTGATCTACTGTGTTTCCATATTTACTCATTAAAATATTTTCTATTTTCCTGAGTATTTTTTTGTCCCAAGTGTTATTTGTAAGTGAATTGTTTAGTTGAATATTTTCTAATTCACTTGAATATTTTAATATGCCCCTTTTTGTGAATTACTAATTTAATTATGCTGTATAAATGGACTCATACAATATGTCGTATTTGTGGATGTCTTTTTATATCTGGAATAAAATTTACAAGGTTTTTCTATATTGTAGCATGTATCATTACTTAATTCTTACAATGAATAATATTTCATTGTATGGATATAACACATTTTATTTGCTCATTTATCAGTTGATGGACATTTAGATTATTTCTACTTTTTGTCTATTAATAAACCATGCTGCTGTGAAAAAGTGAAGAGAAGTTATGGTAGATATATGTTTTTATTATTCATAGGTATATACATATGAAAATACCGAGGAGGGGAATTTCTGGATTATATGGTAACTCTATTTTTAACATTTTGAGAAACAGCTGAACTATTTCCCATGGAGTCTGTATCATTTTACATTCCTACCACCAATTTCTCAACATCCTGGCCAGCTAGTTTTATGATCTGTCCTTTTGACTTTAGTCATCCTAGTAGGCATTAAATAGAGAATATACTGTGAATATCCGACTATATCAGTATCAGAGATGATCATGTGCTGTGTGTCATTTAAATAGAGTATATTATATCGATAGTTTTTACGTATAAAACTGCCAATGCATTCTCTGGATGAAGCCCATTTAGCCGTATATACTTATTTTTATATATTGTTGGATTCATTTTTTATATATTTGGATTCATTTTATATATATAAATGAATATATATATTCATTTTTTGGATTCATTTTATATATATAAATGAATATATATATTCATTTTTTATATATTGTTGGATGCATTTTTTCCAAGTATTTTTTGAACATTCTTTGTCTATATTCATTAAGAATATTGGTCTATAGATTGCTCTTATAATGTCCTTATACTAGATGGAAAATAGCCACCTGTCTTATTTCTATAGCAAGGAAACATTTTTTCACACGAATTCATGAACTCATTCTGTTCTATCATGATACATGCAGAAATAATGCAAATTTATATTAACATAGGAAAATTAATCATCATTATCATGAGGTGTTTCTTTTCAATGAAAGAGAAGCATGTAATTTCCATGTGCAGATGCACATTTAATGGGATCAGCTGTATGGTGATGGACAGAAACTACATTTTTGGTGGTGAACATGTTGAAAAGTATGCAGAAGTAGATAATACCATGTTGTACACATGGAACTTACATAATGTCATAAACTGACATTACCCCAATAAAAAACAAATCTAAAAAAAGCACACTTAAGAAGAAAATTACTGTCTTGCTTTATGGTGCTTTTAAAAATGATTTTCCTCCTTCAGTGTTGTTACTTCAAATCTAATAAATTTAAGATGTATATGTAGGGTAGTGTTTATATCTCATATGTGGTTGGCCCATAAATATTATTTAAAATATGCACAGTTTTACATTAGGGTATTATTTCCTGACCTCTCAACTAAAGTTTATAAATAACTGATTCTGACATTCTGTACATTGTAATATAAATGAGCATGGGGTACGATATCAACCTCTTAACACTCAAGAATGTTTTATGTTGGAGTGGAAAAGAGTTGGCTATCATTGAATGGAAAACAGAAACATGATTATACTTAGAAAATAAAGGCAGTAAATGGTTCATTTGCTCTCTTTCCATTTGCAGAATTGTAATAAAAATGCCAACTAGATGGATATTTAGGCAAAAGTACATTGCAATGAAGGTCAGATTACAAGAGGAGCTGCATTAATATACAACATTTTTGTTTGAGCCTGCTTTTCTATTTCAATTTCAAGAGTACTTGGGTATTTTAATTTCAGTTATAGATACCCATTTAGCAACTCTCTTTTCTATAAAATAAATGTTAACACTTCTAAGTTATTCCATTTTACCATGTTTTCTTAGATTTTAATCTTAATATTAAAAAAAATCACAACATTTGAAAGAAGTTACAGTCCTGTATATCACACAGAGTACTGAATGCCTTCTAGTTCACACATTAAGCTGCTGTAGCAGCAGCTGCATAGGATTTAGCACAACATATGGTGTTGATTCTTTCTCCTTTTTAATGAAAATCTGATTTATAAATCTCTTGCAACAAACTGGTGGTGAAATGTTTAGCAAAGCTATAACACATATTACTTGATATTTAAAAATGCCACCTTTTTTTCTCGTGAGCAAAATGATGACAGACGTATGAAGGTATGCTAAAAGAGGAGCGGAAATAAAATGGAAGGGAAGAATGAGAAAAAATGTAGAATTACAAGGTAATAACTAATACTCCCTAAAATGAGTCTCATAAAATAATGTTATTTTTATTGGTTAAATAATTATTTGAGCTGTAATTTTAGAGTTTTTAAAAATATTTTAAAGTATTAAGGTTGTAGTAAGGTGTTTTGTGTGTTTTATTGAGGGAGGGTAGAGAGGTAGTACAGCAGCTAAAGAAAAACTACACTGTTTCAGGATGTGTTAGAATGCTTTGTAAGACATTTCAAATAAATGTTCTTAATATGAACAATATCAATTTTTAAAATATAGAAAAATTGTATTAGCAATTAAAATAAAACGAAAAGTGTCATACAGGCTCTAGCTATACATATTCCAAGAAACAAACCTTGATGAAGATTGCCTTTCTTATTCATCAGTTCCTATTTTTCTATGCCCATGGCATTTATTCTTTCTAGAAATTAACTAGTGACTTGATATCATCTCATGTAAGAACTGATTCGGACTAAAATATTTTCCTTATATTCTTGAAGATTCCCTGTTATGGTACCTGTAATCTTTCCACTTAGATGAGGGACTACTTAAAACATCTTCCAATGAAAATATATTTATCAAGAGGAGATTTAAGAAGGGAAAAAACCATCCTTTACCTCTAAAGTGATACAATGCAGGTGTTTTAAGGAAAAATAGATTTTCCTTATACATACATATATGCAGAGAAGCTTGATTCTCAATCTAAGTTTTAATCCTCATTACAACTCAAAACTAATATTTTGTTTATTAAGATGCTATCATAAGCTGTGCTAGCAGCCCTTCTCGAAAACAACACTTACATCATCACCAGTGGTGGTATCTTATTTTTTAATGTCACTGGTAGATTACAGACTGGGAATTAGATGTGTTTTTTTTATAACCATTTACTTAGTGCCAAGTATTCATATGTTGATGCAGTCTGAGCTTGAGAACGTTGGGAATGACAGTTTCTATTTTCAGGCTAATCTTTTCTCTCTGTTGACCAAGTAACCTTTCCAGTCTTCACTTCCTCTTTATTCAGAATAAGTCCCCATCCCCCAATTCCTGACAAAAGAGAGCCTCGATATTCTGGAATAATCTTCCTCACCCTAATTTAGATGTGTCAAACCATGTCTGAATACTAGAGTGAGCGTGATTCAGCCACAAGCTGGTAACTCCACTAAGACTAGTGAAGTCAACATTAGACCCCTAAGAAATAAAGCATTTAGGGCTAGCAAAGAAGAGATTTTTAAAAAAGAAAAATACTAATATCTATTGCTGACTAGTGAATTTTTATTCATTTTATTTATAATAAACAACTTAGATCTTATTATGCCAATTGATCTTATTAAGCCAATTAATAACGCTGGTACAATATTTATAGGTGTTTCTAACAGAATTCATTTTATGTATAAATGGCCAGTCACTATTCTTGTTCTCATTATTACTACCGTTATGCCCATCCTCACTGAACACAAATAATTTACAGTAATCTGTGATCTCTCTAGAAAAGGAAATGGCATTAAGGGAAATCACAGATCGGCAGAGAGGAAATTAATTAAATATTAAATTAAATCTTGACAGCAAGCTTTCAGAGGCAGCAAAAAATCTCCATTGATGATACAAAGCAAATACACTTAACATCTTTCCTCATCTGTAGTATCTCAATAGATACTATACAGATCTAATACAGACCTAGATAACAGATCTAATGATCTGTCACATGAAACACCTGCTCCAAAGTTTCTTTTCTCCCAACTCCTAAAAACATGAGTTCTACAACCCAAGCTAGTAGGTAGATTTTTGCCCCTTTTTTTCTTCTCTCACATTGCTTAAGAGGCTTTCTACTTCAGTTGTCTGTAACTCCAGAGTAGTTTAAGTTATTCAACTTTTTCTGAATTTCATTTTAGTGCATCTCAAGAGGCTGACATTGATCAGACTCAGAGAATCTATCTTTTAATTCAAAGCCTGGGTAAAAATCTGTAAATGCCTGTGCGTGAATGCATAGTTAGGGTCAATATTACTTTTTCAGTACCCATACCTTTACACTGCACCTGACGTGTTGCGCTGATAAACACTATCAGGTATTCTAGTTTGCAAAAACTGTAAGGACCACTTCAAGGGCATCTCTGGGAAACTAGCTATTGGAACTGTCCTCAAATTTACCCTGCTGAGGCTAAAGTTTTCTTATCTATAAAATACTCTTCAGGGACTTACTTGGGGGTCCAGTGGTGAAGACTCCATGCTTCTACTTCAGGGAGCACAGGTTCAATCCCTGGTCAGGGAGGAAAGATCACGTATGCCATACCATGCAGCCAAAAATAATAATAATAATAAAATACTATTCATTACTTAATTAAAAAAATAATGGGGGAAGCAGTAAAAGCCCTCAATTCCAGAGGGTGAGAAAGCTTGGGGATAGAGAGCTGTGAAGTTCTTTTAATTAGTCCAGCACAGAAAGACTGATTTACCTAGAAATACCATTTGCTTAGTTTTCATGAAGTGCTTACTTCTGCATCTATGACCCTTTCTTCCAACCCCAGGCCCTCTTTGCCCCCGTTTGACAGCTGAGTCCTCTTCACTTGGTTCTGGATTCCAAGGCCAGGCCAGTCTAGATGGGATCTCTCTCACCTGAATATGAAAGTGATGATGATTCATATTGGACCTAACTCAGTATACATGAAGACACCGCTGGTAGAATCTATGTTTGGCCATAGTTTGGCACTTCCGGTAGAACAATACTCAGTAGCCATCCAGATTGCACTGGCCATTGTGCAGGATTTTTGTTCCAGAAAGTTGGAAAACTTACAGCAACAGTAGGCTGCTGGCCATCTTCTTCAGATTTACCAGTCAAAGTAACTATGTGCAAATCAACTGAGACAGAGTTGATAAAAGATATAAAGAAAGCAGGAAGACCTGATTCAGAAATGAGCAAATAAAGCAGCACCTGAAATCAGCAATATAATTGAAGCAGCAACAGAATTTATCAAACAGGACATTGTGATGTTCAGTGGATTTGTGAGAGGCTATTTGCTAGGCCTTGCCTCTTAAGGACATGAGTGTTCTGTCACAGTGGATTCAACCTGAGAGGAGAAGGGGTGGTAACATGATGATGTCTCTACAGTTCCAGACACCAGATTCTCCAGGGTGTGAAGAAAAAAGTAGTTGGGCAAAATGGAGCTCACAACTTACTGTTTGTCTTCTGACAAATCCTGCAGCGCAGCCAAAAAATAAATAAAGTGAATCCACTTTAAAAAATATATATGTTTGCAATAAACTAAAAGGATTGTAATGCCCTTTTGTGGAAGGTCTTAGAAATAATAGAATTATTGAATATATTAAATAGATTCTACTGATATAAAATACTAATAATGGGGGAAAAATCACTGCTGTTCTAGTCTCTGTGACATAATTAGTGCACCTTGTATCTCCCAAATCTTACCATTCTGTTTCTCTTGCAGGACCAGAATACGGTGCTGCCCTTTGCATTCTCTGCTTCCCAGCACAGAAAACACTGGCAAAGAACAGGCAAGGAAGCTGGACATTTAAGCCACTCTAAACTACAGATTATTCTTGAAGGAGAATCCTTTAAGGAACTGAGTTTTTGGTTTTACATGTATAGTAATGAATATATACAACTGAATTTTACAGTTATTTTTAAACAGTTGTATAAATGTTTTCTTAACTGAGAGATGACTGATTTTACTTTTTCTGTTTTCACTTGTATTCATTATGACGTTTTTAAAATTATAAGCCTTGAATCAATATACTTATGTGAGTGTTGATAAGAGTAGTCATTTCTAAGCTTGTTTGTCTCATGCCATAATATATACACATATTTCAAGATATTGAATTTATAGAAAATATATAGAAAAATATATGGAAGTGAATATTTAGAGAAAAAATCACTACTGATCACACCTCGTCAAATTATAAGATATGACAATTTCCCCTAACTACTCTCAATACAAATGCTATTAATGCATTTGTATATGCAGTGAAACTTTTTTTTTTTTTTTTTTTTTTGCGGTACACGGGCCTCTCACTGTTGCAGCCTCTCCCGCTGCGGAGCACAGGCTCCGGACGCGCAGGCTCAGCGGCCATGGCTCACGGGCCCAGCCGCTCCGCGGCATGTGGGATCTTCCCGGACCGGGGCACGAACCCGTGTCCCCTGCACCGGCAGGCGGACTCTCAACCACTGCGCCACCAGGGGAGCCCTGCAGTGAAACTTTTGAAAATTCATGTAGGAAAATTATATCAGACAGCTCACAGATTAGATTGTACAAATATTGAGTACATTAATGATAATTCATTAAAAACAATCCTAGGTAAAAACAGTAATAAGATGTCGGTATTAAGCCAATCCTTTGAAGTAAAAAGTAATGGCATATAGGGTGTTAATAGATATTAGAGACATAAATTAAAGTGATTGGGCTAACTAAGGCTATAATGCCACACTAGCAATTCAGATTATTATGAGTGTTTTGTAGTGTCAGCCTGGGAATGCTCAAGGAAGTATATTCCAAACTTCCTTAATGATAAATGTCACCAGACTAGATAGCTAAACGTAATGATTATCAGACCTCTGCCCCAAGAGATTCTCATTCAGTAGATTGTATTGTGACATTGTTATCTATAGTGTACCTGTAGTCCTCCTGGGGACTCTTCAGGCAAGCTTGAAAATCACCAAGGCTAAGAGGTCTGTGACCTTGGCACACTCTGAGCCTTTTAATCTTCCTCATTTGTACTTAAAGTTTGTGAAATAGGTTATAATTGTCAGATTATATAAACTATTTGTTTTATTTTACAGCATTTGCTCACCGAACAACTCTGTGAACTACTTGATATATATTTCATACATTCTTTACTTGGATTTAAGGGTGCACATGCGTTCTCAAACTTAATGTGCATGAGGATCACTTGGACAAATCATTAAAATGCAAATGCATGCTCTGCCACCTAGATTTTGATTCATTTGGTCTCTGATGGGACCTAGGAATTCACATTTGAAATAAGCACTCCTGCTGATTCTGATGAAAATGCTGTACAGATTATATATTCAGAAATCCCACTGTAGAGGACTGATGAATTAAAATCGCAGTGACTGTAGGAAATCCACCTAAATCTAAACAAACCCTGTGGAAATACTTCTGTGTTTGGAGCTTCCTACCAGCTGCCAACGTATTACCTGAATTTTACTAGAAATGGTGCACTTGAATGTCATAAGACATTATCTTTATTCATTGGAATTATTTTGAGATTCATTCTATTTAAAAGACACTACAAGGAGGGCTTCCCTGGTGGCGCAGTGGTTGAGAGTCCGCTTGCCAATGCAGGGGACACGAGCTCGTGCCCCGGTGCGGGAAGATCTCACATGCCGCGGGGCGGCTAGGCCCGTGAGCCGTGGCCGCTGAGCCTGCGCGTCCGGAGCCTGTGCTCCGCAACGGGAGAGGCCACAACGGTGAGAGGCCCGCGTACCACAAAAAAAAAAAAAAAAAAAGACACTACAAGGACAGAACTTCTAGGTGATTTAATTAAGACAAAACTCCTATTATTTGCTATTTAGGTAAACTATTTTATTTTTAATGTCCAAGCAAAATAATTGTTTGCAATTGTAATTATACTCTTTACCAATGTATCAAAAACTCCACAAAGAAACTGGTATTATATTTTCCTACAGGAAATCTTGCAATTTTGCAGTTCACATTTTTAGTTAGGTAAATACAACTTTCATTACAATGCACAGTGAGAATTTAAAAGTTTCTGATCCTTTCTGCAATAAAATGTTATGTACATGCTTTAAGACAGTTGAATTACTATGCTTCTCACTAATGATGGAGTAAAATTTTACGTGAATGTGTTATAATATTTCTGAATCTCATTAAATATTACATTCATAGAATTTTATTTTAGAACAATAGCTATCATCTCTTAATTGTTATGATCCTGAAACACACCAAATGCATTTCACTTGGTCAAATTTGCATTGTAACTTATTTTAAATGTTTAATCTTAGACATCTGAGTTATTAGAAGGGTTGATTCAAAAATCGAATGTGTCTGGCTTGCAGAAGAATGAAACTGTCAATCCTATAATGATTAAAATAATGGATTAACAAATGTGCTAACCATATAAACAGTGGCTTTTTATATTGGTGTATCAATGTTTTTAAATTAGTAAAATTTGTCAATGTGATCAGCTTTATGTTTTTTACTTTCAGATGATATAGTCCAATTTAATGAGGAATAATAACACTGGCTTTCTCAGAGTTATTACCACAATGCAATCAGCAAAGTACGTTAACAATTTGGATAAACAGTCCTTGTGTGTGTGTGTGTGTGTGTGTGTGTGTATGAAAGTGCACATATGCCTGTGTGCACATAGAGTATACATGTTTAATTATAATATTGATATTTAAAATACAGTTATATTTATCTGTGTGAACACATTTTATTTCTATTTTGAACAGAGTGTTATTAATTCAACCATGCTATTGACCATCTATTTCTGATTTCCTAAATAATTATTTTAAACAGAAGTCATGTTCCTTTATCCAGGTTGGTTTTCCTCATCGAAATTGTGTGTAGAAGAATAATATCTTGATGAGAAAAAGAAGAAAGACTGCACAGTCTAACCCTAATTTTAGAGGGATAGCTTTTTATCTTCATCCCTGACATCAAAAGAGGAGGTATCATAACATTTTAAAGCTTGAGCTTTTTATTTGACCGAGATTAGAAAATAAGGAACTCTGGATTTTGTACTTGTTTACCTGAAAACATCAAATTTAATACAACTCAAAAGATATATTATATTCTACTTTACTTTTCATATGTCATTGTTATAGTCAAATGTTCCCTTTTTTCCAAGAAGATAAAGTTTTCCTTTGTGAATATTTTTTTTTAACTTTTCATTTAATATTGGAGTATAGTTTTTTGTTTTGTTTTGTTTTTTTGCCACACCATGCGGCTTGTGGGATTTTAGTTCCCTGACAAGGGATTGAACCCAGGCCCTAGTCAGTGAAAGTGCAGAGCCCTAACCACTGGGCCATGAGAGAATTCCCTGGAGTATAGTTGATTAACAATGTTGTGTTAGTTTCAGGTGTACAGCAAAGTGGTTCAGTTATACATATACATGTATCTATTCTTTTTCAAATTCTTTTCCCTTTTAGGTTGTTACATAATATTGAGCAGATTTCCCTGTGATATACAGTAGGTCCTTGTTGGTTATCCATTTTAAATACAGCAGTGTGTACATGTCAATCCCACACTCCCTAACCATTCCTTCCCCCCACCCTTCCCCCTGGTAGCCATAAGTTTGTTCTCTAAGTCTGTGAGTCTGTTTCTATTTTGTAAATAAGTTCATTTGTCTCATTTGTTTTTAGATTTCGCATATAAGGTATATAATACAATATTTCTCTTTCTCTGTCTGACTTACTTCACTCAGTATGACAATCTCTAGGTCCATCCATGTTGTTGCAAATGGCATGATTTCATTCTTTTTAATGGCTGAGTAATATTCCATTGTATATACGTACAACATCTTCTTTATCCATTCCTCTGTCGATGGACATTTAGGTTGTTTCCATGTCTTGGCTATTGCAAACAGTGCTGCAATGAACATTAGGGTGCATATATCCTTTCAGACCATGTTCTTCTCTGGATGTATGCCCAGGAGTGAGATTGCAAGATCATATGGTAGCTCTATTTTTAGTTTTTTAAGGAAACTTCATACTGTTTTCCATAGTGGCTGTACCAATTCACATTCCCACCAAAAGTGTAGGAGGGTTCCCTTCTCTCCACACCCTCTCCAGCATTTATTGTTTGTGGATTTTAAAATTTGTATGGAGACACAAAAGACCCTGAATAGCCAAAGCAATCTAGAGAAAGAAAAACGGTGCTGGAGGAATCAGGCTCCCTGACTTCAGATTATACTACAAATCTATAGTCATCAAAACAGTATGGTACTGGCACAAAAATAGAAATATAGGACAATGGAATAGGATAGAAAGCCCAGAAATAAACCCACACACCTATGGTCAATTAATCTACGACAAAGGAGGCAAGACTATACAATGGGGGAAAGACAGTGTCTTCAATAAATGGTGCTAGGAAAACTGGACAGCTACATGTAAAAAAATGAAATTAGAACATTCTTTAATGCCATACACAAAAATAAGGTCAAAATAGATTAAAGACCTAAATGTGAGACCATAAACTATAAAACTCTTAAAGGAAAACATAGGCAGAACACTCTCTGACATAAATTGCAGCAATATCTTTTTCGATCCGTCTCCCAGAGTAATGGAAATAAAAACAAAAATAAAGAAATGGGACCTAATTAAATTCAAAAGTTTTTGCACAGCAAAGGAAACCATAAACAAAATGAAAAGACAACCCACAGAATGGGAGAAAATATTTGCAAATGATGTGACCAACAAGGGATTAGTCTGCAAAATTTACAAGCAACTCATGTGGTTTAATATCATCAAAACAAACAACCCAAACAAAAAATGCGCAGAAGACCTAAATAGATATTTCCCCAAAGAAGATATACAGATGGCCAAGAGGCACATGAATAGATATTCAACATTGCTAATTATTAGAGAAATGCAGATCAAAACTATCGATACAATGAGATATTACCTCACACCAGTCAAAATAGCTATCATCAAAAAATCCACACACACACAAAAAAAAATCCACAAACAATAAATACTGGTAAATATTATTTTTATTTTGTATTATAAGTAATAGTTTTTAATAGCTAAGAATTAATACATTTATAACAATGTCTTAAAAACAGAGAAAATCACAATTTGTGAGAATTTAAAGCCGAAATAGATCTATTTATTTCTAAAACATAAAATTGAAAAATGATTATTATTCCAAGTATTCAAGTGCGGCATGAGCAGTGTTTAAAAAGATTTATAGACTTGTATTTCATCTAATATAGGAAATCATTCTAGATACTTATTTGTCCAGGGGATTAGTTAAACAAATGTCCCTAACCTATTTAAATTTGTCATCTCAATTGAAGACAGGTCTCAAGAAGTGAATTGGTGGACTCTGAAACACATGGACACACTTTGTGACCATCCTATTATTAGAAGCTAAAAGGTAATTACAAATCACAGAGGTGGCAGCGGCTCGAAGGGGTCAGGTTAGAAAGACAAGGAGAAAAATTATGGTCTAATTTTTTAAAAAAAGGATGTGTGTTTAAACTCAATTGAGTTATTTAATGAGTAGATTTAGAGAAAGGATGGTACCCTGTCACACCACTTTAGCATACTGAATAGCTCAAGGGGAAAATGTTGCTAGGAAGCTTTAATTAATTTCCTTCATCTAATCCTCTGTTAACACTAAACAAGCCACTGTCACATGCATCATATGAATTCCAAGGACAAAGTAAAAGCCATTTAAAAGTAGTCATATCCCAATAAGGTTATTAAGAGACCATTTCTAAGTTCCTCATTAAAGTTAATGCATTTAACATTAATACTGTTCAAAATCCATATTACAGTCCAGCAATTTCATAAAATATTGATTGCTTTGGTGTGTCCTTATATACTAATGTATTATATTTTTAAGTAACTTAGTGAGGCAAAAGTCCAGGTTATTTAGTTTCAGCTTGTTGTGAAAGATTGCAACTCCTGTAACAGCTTTAAATTGCAATAGCTCAAGCCTTTGGGTATATCCGTTTCTGTATCTAAAATTGAGTGCCAGCATCACAGCCTCTGTATTTTGTCTAGAGCTCTTCTCTCTCTGGGTTATACAAAACAATAGGAGATTAATGGGGTAACATATTAAAAAGTTTTACGAATGATCAATATTGTCCCTATTTTTCTGTAGGAGAAATGGAGTCATATGTAGGTTAAGTAACCATTAAAACTGTTATAGAAAAGGATCCATTTATGCTGCATTTAACTGCATTCCAAGCACTTATTCTTTGCTAATCTCCTTAACTGTCACTTTGAGTGCCAAAGGTGAGGTACGTATCCTGTATAAACATATGCAAATTTTGAATCATTTAAGCTGTCTTTTCAAATATTGATCAATATATCAAGTTTGATGATCAAAAACCAGAATTTTCCTTACTCTTTGCCAAAAAGCCCCTTTTAGTGAGATTTTCTTTAATGTAATGAGGCGGGGCTGGGGGGAGGCATAGGTTTGCATATAAATGTATTTCCCATCAGTAAACTTACTTCCCCAAACATCTAGTACTATCATCTCAACTGAAAAGCTGGTGTAGAAAGAATGTCAAAGTCCATGCTGGAGAATAAAATCCTTCCCCACTGAAAACTGTAGAGCAGGTCTGAAGGGAACGACATCTCTCGCTATCTTAAGGAAATTCTTTTTCTTTTATTTTTTCCTGTCAAAATGCAGCTTAATTCAGTATGAAGACTACGTATAGTGGCTTGTTGCTTAAGGTCCTACAATGTTTTTTGCATAACGGTAATAAAGTGTTTTAATGATACATTTTTCCATTAAGACTTTGGAAGAATATATTGTTGGCATAATGGGTAGAATGAGAGAGTATCTTACAGTGTACGGCAAGAGGAGGTGGGAAAGTTAAAGTAAAAGAAATAAAAATATCATTGTATATTATTTTACATGAAATAAAATTTAATTAATGACAATAATTTGTAAAGTGATGAGCATAGCCAAACACAAATGTGAGTGAAATGGAACTAATATCAGAGACTAAAGAGAAATCTTCATAGATTCACTCTTCTGTAGAAATTGAAGACAGATAAAGGGAAAAGGGCATGGAGAGAATCAAGTTTTTAATTTTCATACAAAACATTAAAAATCCATTGATATCAGATAAGTTCTTTGTATTGAGACCTCCAGTGTGAGTGGTGGGAGCTATTTCAATGTCCCTAAATTCTTTCTCAATGAATTTCAGATTTCCTCTACATATATTGAAGAGAAATGTCGTGAATTTTTTAAAGAAATTAGTTCAAATGGAAAATAAGAAGAAATGGAGAAGAAAGAGAAGACAGAGGAGGTGAAGGATGAAGAGAAGAAGAACAAGGGAAAGCACATCATTAACATCTATGAAAACATATGGTCAAGAGAAAAATACACTCCTCCTACAAAGAACTGGGGAGATCAGTGTTCGGCCCTCTTTCTGTCAGTTTACTTTGTAATTGTTTTGTCCAATTTACCTTAGGCTAGCCATGTATTTCCTCCCTACTTTACATACGCATGGAAATTGCACATTTTCTAGGATTGGGCTGAAACAAGTTGTGTCTTGAACACGTGGCAAATTTCCTACTCTCTTCTAAGCAAAGTCAAAATATGCCAAGAAAATATACCACATGGAGGTATAACACAACACAGGGTAAGGTGCATTTGGAAGCAAGCAAAGACTTTCCTAACAGATGAAAAACTTTCTAGAGCCCAGGCCTCCTGAAAAAGAAAGTTCAACATGAATATAAAGAGAGGAAGAGACTGCTATGGAATGAGCTTAAAAGAGTAGGAAGAGATCATATCAAGAAAAAAAAAAAACCTGAAATTATTCTTAGTTTGCAGTTTTATTAAGTAGAAAAGAGAAATTGTGGAAATACCTTACATGTGATAACAGTAGGATGAGTTCGTGTTTCTGTAAACTGTTTCCTTTGCAGTCTGAATACTGGATTGGAAAGCAAGAAAAAAAAAAGGAATTCAGATCAACAAGTTAAGGGTCATTTCAGCAGTTAACAGAAAGACAGTGGCAGCTGGAAAGAGTTGACAGTAGAAATGGAGAAAATAAATAATGTAGGAGGGAGAATAAAGAATTTTTGGTGCTTTGTGACAGGTGGGCAAAGGTGTCTTGTGCGATAACTGTATTAATGGAATGTCAATCCATTTACTAAGAAAGAGATTCAGGAATAGGAGAGATTTTGATGGAATAATATCACAAGTTAAGTTTGGGACAAGTAAGATTTGAGTGGAGCTGTCCAATTGTCTGCAAGATATTACCAAGTAGAAAAAATAAGATTTCTGGGCTATAAAGAAAGTATCTGAGTACAATGGGCTTATAGACAAGCAGAGGTACTAGATAAATTGGGTTTAAAAGCTTGACCATTTACAAACAATTTTCCTAATCAAAGGATTATACCTCAGTTTCTTCACCTGCAAAAGCGGGATTGCAGTGGCACCTCTTGACATTGATCTTAGAGGATTATTGTGGAAATTCAATGAGATATTATATGCAAGACACTTGTCATACGTCTAGAGTTTTATACATATTCACGAATGTTAGCTATTATTGCCGTCACTATCATCACCATTTAAACATCTGGGAATGTATGACTTTCTGAAGAAGAGATGTCTCAAGGTTAGATGAGCAACCTCAGCATTGGAATACAGTTAGGGAAGGAGAATCCAGAACACAAAACTGAGTAATATGGGCAGCATTGGAAGTACATATATAACTATGAAAATGTTATGCGATAGATATGAAAAATTTTCAGAGTCCAAAGAAAATGAGGGTTGAAAAATGTCCACTTTATTTAACAATAAGGACATATTGAATACACTTGCAAAGCAAATTAAAAAAATATATAAATGTATCCTTGGCATGGCTTAGCATGAAATTTTTGGAGAGTAGCTATGCATAAGTAGCCACCAGTAGTAGATAGCTAATATTAGCAAAATTTTTTGTGCATAGCAGATGGCACAGTTTTGGGAATTGAAGAGAACAAAAGGAGAAGAAAAAGAGAGAAGCTGACAAATTTATCAATTAATTAATTGGAGAAATAATCTTGCCATTTTTTGGAGGAGAGCAAGCTTAGGGTTATAAGAGAGGCATATGGTCAAATAATCCTTTAGATATGCAAATATTGGCAATGGCTTTCTTCAGTGGAGTAGAGATGAGTAATATGATCTCTATGAACTGGTAGGACTAAGAAAACTTTCTGTTTAAAGTTGGAACAACTTATTTGGTCAATGATCCATACTGTTCCATACATGGAAATGTTGTAAAATGTCAGTCAGATATCAATCATATAGATCCGACATCATTCCTTAAAGAGAGACATTTTACAATGACTCAATCTTGGAATATTTATTCCTCCATATTTCAGAAATTCCTCCATATTTCTCCTTCAAAAAGAATCCTCCTCGTCAGCAGTTGCTCATGTTTGTCTCATCAAATTAACCAAAATCCTGCTTATTAGCAAACCTCACATGAATTATCATACTGTTTCTCTCCTTTTCTTCATTAACAAACATCTTGGGAAAACTTCCTACTTTAAATTTCTTCTACTCTTTCTTTTTCACCTTTGTTAATTTTTCTCCATTTGCCTCTTAAATGTGAACATTCCAGTAGATTTTTTTTTTCTAGCTTATAGTCTCTCCTCATTCTACATATTCTCATGCAGCAATTTGATCTTCAGACATGTTTTCAGTCTGTATGATATGCAGAAACGTTCAGCTCAGACTCAAATCCAACTGCTAACATTTTTAGTTCCAAACCAGGAGGTAGGAGGCTGACAGTGAAAATAAGTGGAAAGTCAGACAAGTAAACTGCCCCTGAAACCAAGGCTTCCCTGAAGGCCTATGATGGTATATTTATCCCAGATCCCAAGGTTGGATAGCCTTAGAGGGAATAGGAGACAATATTTTGTACTGACACAAGATGGTCAGCTGGAATCGATATTTTGGATGAAACTGGGACTTTGAAAGGGTTATACCTTTATGGAAAAATCAGCAGGAAATAAAAAGTACATGTGTTTACATGACAGAAATCTTCCAAAATGGCCTGAATGCTAGATGGAGAATGCAAGGCAAGCTCTCGTGAAAAATCATATACGGTAATTCTGCTCTTTTGTAGGATTTGGGTTTTAAATTTACGTTACTCATAGAGTCAAGGAAATACAAACTCAAAAAGTTAAAGATATGACTAATTGGTATCACTCCAGAAACTTAGTAGAAACAAAAGAAAATATATTCCAGATTAGCCATTCTGATTGGTATAAAGTGTTATTTTGCCTTTTCCCCAACATCTAGGGAAGTTAAGCACCTTTTCATATATGTATTGGTTATTTGGATACCTTTGTTTGTAAAAGCCCTGTTCAAGTGTTTTGTTCATTTTTTTCTATGATTTATTCATAGAAATTTATTTGAATAAATTCAAATTTATTCAATTTCTTAGTAAATATTTATGTGTATCTTACAAATATATGAATTGCAAATATATTTTCCCATGCTGAAGCTTGCCTTTTTAGACTCTTAAAGGTGTCTCTTGATAAGTAGAACATCTTTATTTTATGTAGGTAAACTTGTATATTTTTTTCCTCTATGCTTACTGGTTTCTGAATTTAAGAAATCTTTCACACTCAACAGAACAGGTAAAATGAAAAGAAAAACAGTATCAAGTGTTGGCAATTTTATGGAACAACTGAACATCTAGTGTTCATTGACCCAACTATTTTGGAAAACTGTCAGTATTGTACTAAAACTGAACAATATTATTCCATATTACCCAACAATTCCACTGTTAGATAAGTAACCTATTTATAGAAATTACTATACATATTTACCTAAAACTTTGAACAAAACTATTGGTATCAACACTACATATAATGTAGCCAAAAAATGGAAACAACCCTAATGTCCATCAGTAATAGAATGAATATACAGATTTTGCTACAGTCACACAATGGAATGATAAGGAATAAACTGGGTACACACACATAGTAGTTCAATAAATTATTATTATTATTTTGTCTTGAGTATGCTAAGACTCTTTATTCAAAAGGTCTAATAATTTCACTTTGGATATATCTTGGCATTGATTATGACTACATTTACTAGGCAGCTTTAGATATTTCTTTATTTCAATAAATAGTTACAGGAGTACACAGGTTTGAGAATATTTTTGTTGTTGTTGTTGATTTATTTTTTAACCACTATGGGAAATACTTAAGTATTTTTATACATACAGAGAAAAGAGCAACTGATAAGAGAACTAAAAATGTAGAAGAGAGAAAGTCCTAAATATAGGGCAATATTTCAGTACTGAAACAGATGGAAGAAGATAGAATCCAATGCAGAGACAGTTGATATAACCTTGCAAAAGAAATGAGCACCCAGCCTTTGGAACTGAGGAAAAGGAAGCATGTAGTTGAGTTTCTGAATAAAAAATACTATGTGATTGACAAAGAAAATACCTATCTTGTGTCTTCTGACCCTAATAATTCTAGTGAAGTACAAGGCAAGGTCAAGAGCTGAGAAAGAGGATAGAAGTGACATAGAGGTTACTCTATATTAATGACATCTTTCAATAGCTAATTCATGGGAAGCTTTAAGGTATGAGGAATTTGAACAGAAGGGTAGTTCAAATGATTGGTGAGGGTTTAATAGAGAGCTGTGATCAAAAAACAAGTATCGAATCAGAATGAATGGGTTTCAAACCCACTTCTACCACTTCTGTATTTTGTGACTTTGAGTGTCAGGTTATTCATCTGTAAAATGAGAGTAAAAGAAATGATATTCCTATAGGATTACTATGAAGATACAAAGAAATAATAAGAGGTAAAATGATAGACACACTATCTTAATTAGTTACTTGCATTTTTTTTTTTTTTTTTTGGTTAGTCAGTGGATCTATAGTGACAGGATAAGAAAGTAGAGAGATTAATAGAGTAGGAAAATGGCAATAGGTCAAGCCTCATGATATATTCACTTTTATTTTTTTAGATCAAAAGTCAGTGAAGTAAGGAGTGAAGGAGATAAAAGGGTAAATGGTTTTAGTAAAACAAAAAAGAAGTAGATTAGCAGTCATCATTTAAGATATGGCAAAATTATGCTTGATGTCAATGTGTAATGTCAATGTGTAAAATGTAAAAAAAAAATTGCTAGAAAATGGAAAATTGTTTGTAAAATTCTTAGTGGATTCAGGATGCCTTCACCTACATACCTACTCACTTTTTAACCAACCTCTATGTGTGCTTTGCACCTAACACTTCAAATGACTTTGCTTTGTTAAGATCTGATATCTAAATTTATTTGATCTAGCAACAACATTCAATACAGTTGAACTCTTTTTCCTTTTTAAAATACTCACATTTCTTGACTGGCCTCCAAGTTTGTACATTTTTTTCACAGTCCTCCTACATCCTTGTCTGCTCCATCACTATCTTCTATGAAAATATGGCCGCCTTTCCAATGATCCCAAATACTGAATTTGGGGGTCTTCAGTGTATAGGTGGTATAGTTTACTTAGTTCTTGGAAAAAAGTGTGAATTGAGAACAGGAGAGCCCAAATCTATATCCAGAGCAAATTTAATATTCAGAATTGCTTAGAATGGAAGATTCTATCTTTCTCTACTATAATGCTGGCTGCTTGAATCAGTAAGAATAACCATCCATCTCCATGGCTTCCTCTTTCCCATGGTAGGGAGAATAATCATGATTTACTCTTTCTGTAGTCTCCAACCCAGCCCTTACTAAAGTGTTCTAAATAATCCATATGTATTTTCCCTAGAACTCCTTAGCCCTAAGCTTCTTGCATTATTCTTTTCAGGCCATCGACCTCATGGCAGAGTTCTCTACCACAGCACAGAATTTAGAGTATTTCCACACATCAGACATACATATTGGATAACTAAGTGTATTGCTTGTATCTTTGCCTATTCGGAATATTTCCCATCACCAAAACCCTGGTCATCCCAGGGAGAGAGGGGGCACTGCAATGAGATAGTAGTTAATTTTCCATAGTGGCGCTACACCATGCCAAACTTTCAACCAGGCCTTTGTCTTTTCCACCTCTATCTATACAACTTCTGGTTGTAGAGAATCCCTTAAAACTCTGCCTAGCATCCTTACCTACCTCAGATATATTTATTACCATCAGATCTGCTGGATTATATACCTAAGTGGTAGGCTGCAATATCATGTAGCACCCTCTCTATGCTTCACTCAAATCAAGTTATCTTCTAAAATACCACATAAAAACACCAGAACAGTAACCACAAGCCCTCTAAAATTCAAGTGGTCCACTAAAAACCACACCTCATTTTTTATAGGCTGGAAGTTCAAAGTGTAACAAGTATTATAAATTAGGAGAATTTCCTCTAATGTCACAGAGCCCTAGACTCACAAAAACGTCACAAATAACTGCAGATGGATGAATCTTTGAAACTTTATCTCTCACCCTCTGGTTTGCCTGTGTCTTAGTAGATAAGACCACATGCTACTTACTGCTTCCCTGGTCTAATGAGTATATCACTAATATAGTGAATCAGCATGTTGTTTTCTGGAACATCAAAATGGTCTAGGTCCTAGTGAACTACAGAGCAAGAGACTTAACAGGGTCTGGTGAAAGTTAAAGGTTTGAAAACTGAGTGGTAGAAGTAGGAAAATTCTTATCAACAGTCTTATGCCTCAAGAGATGAAATTCTCATCACTCCATCAGACAAATGAGTGAGAATAAAAATGTTGTCCAAAGGTGACTGAAATCTAGAATGAATGGTAAAGGAAGTATAAGATAAATATCAACTTTGATTCTAGGATCACCTGTAACATCAAGGACTATATTGAAGGATATTGACATTGACCTCTACTCTGAGGGATTGTAGTTGCTCCTTCTTTCTTGAGATAGAATTCAGGGCCTCTTTTACTAGTAACAGATTTGTATATCATAAGAGTGTATGCTATTTAATTGGCATGAAGGGTAAACTGTTAGAGACCGAGTCAATACACCACTCATAGTTACTTGGGTCTCATTCATTTCCCTCACTTCCAGAGTGAAGGCAATGATTTTAAAATCCTGGCTCCAGTGACTGCCTCTCATCTCTGAACACCGTAAGTTGTCCCAGGGTGCCAAAGGACCAGGGATGGATATTAGACATGACCACCTGTGTGCCCTCCAAGGCATGAGCTCCAGCAGCTCCAGCATCCAGTCCACCTGAGCTGGACTCATGTCCAACTGAAAATTCCTGCCTTCCTAGTGGCCCAGTTTAGGTGAATTAATGCCTCACAAAGATTTTGATTACAAGAGACAGGAGGTGGAAAGCAACTAACAGAAATGTCTTTCCTTTCTTCCTTCAAGGAACTGCTCTATGTGGTGCTGTGTAATCTCATGGAGATGTTCCATAACTGAGCAATCGTACTTTTTTTTGAAACTATGTTCAGTTTGATAAAACATGACATTTTATTCCCTATCCCTCTTTTTCTACACTTTTGCTTTCAGTTGATCACCACTCCTCCAACAATAATTGAATATGTAAGATTTTCCTCATGTCCTGATTTCTAGGAAACCAAGGCTAAAACATGATGCTTATCAGACAGGTAGGTAAGATAAAATTGAGGGCAAAGTAGAAACTATTTTATAATCCTATGATTATCTGAGGCACAGAATTTGTGCCTTTAGTTACACTTACATTCCAAGCCCCACAATATTATTGAAACTATAGGCCATACCTAAAACAGCAGAACTATGAATCTTTACTACAGGAAAGACTTTTCCAAAAACAGTTTTTCTAGTGTGAACAGATGCAACAAATTAATTTTTCTTCTTGTAAATCTATAAAAATATTGCAAATAACCTGTCAGTTATGACCTTTAGAATGGTATTGACCTTTTAATCTCATAATGGTGAAAAAGTGATAAAGTATAGCTGCACATAAATTGTATTTCAACCCTACCCACCCGTGAGAATTGATAAAACAATAAGCAGAAAAATACAGAGTTGTTCAGTACAATCACATGCCAGGAGTAATGGACACTGAGAGTGTTTAATGGACAATTAATTATTTTTCACATCCAGAAAAGAAACATGTGTGTGAGAATCTTGCTGCTCTCGTCTGTATATAAACTAGGTTTTTACACAATGTTCGGCAACATGCAGACCTAAGTTCAAGAGGCCTGTACTACTGTTAGAATGAATGCGAAGAAGACAGTGTTAAAATGAAAAATATATGAAACAGTGAAAAGTTCATGCCTACTTAAAGGCAACCTTATATTACATTGAAGTTTATGTACCAGTACTAATGAAAAGGGGCAATAAAAGAGGTTCTTTTATGCTAAATTAAAGAGTAGATGTATATCAGAGACTCTTTCTTGTTAATGCTTTAGCAGAGGATCACCAAAATGATCTCTCTTTCAAGAGAATACCTGCATTACACATAGTCAGCAACTGGATACCTGTATATCTGTGCTAAAGCTCCAGACATGTTTCCCTCAAGTTCTCTGACAAGGTTAGAGGCTCCAAAGCCACCTGTTTGAGCTACTAAACCTCCTTTATGTCGCACCAGGTTCAAGGCTCTTGATCAAGTAGCCAGTTACTTCTGGAAGGTAAAGGAATTGTGCAACGATGTAAAGGGTGCTTATACCTTTCTGCTCCCAGCCTCTTAAACTTCAGAATTTTTTTTTTTTTTTTTTTTTTTGCCACACCACATAGCATATGGGATCTTCCCCAACCAGGGATCAAACTTGTGCCCCCTGTAGTAGAAGTGTGGAGTCTCAACCACTAGACAACCAGGGAAGTCCCCAATTTCAGAATTAAAGCCTTGTTCCAACCCACAGTCCTGTCTCTAGCATAGTTGACTCAATTCATAGATATTTTAACCAATGAGTCAGGGAATTTTTAAGAAATAGCCTTATAGACTTTGGGGTAAAAGACCTGGAATCAATGAGATATGTGGTGTTAAGTCTTTTCTGGATGGAAAGGTAGGTAGGGGCAACTCAGTTTGAACTCTTGGCCATGTTAGAGTGTGATACGGAAATAGATGAGCCAGATGACATTCAGGGGTTACCAACTAGTAAGGAGCCCTGTAATATAAATAAAATAATCTAATGTGATATCAGTGAACTGCTTTACTCTTATAAAAATGACAAACTGTAATTTAGGCCCACTCTAACCTAAACAGAGCACGTCATTAAAAACAATTAATGTTCTTTGCTAACTCCTATTTCTTCTGTTGGCCTTTCACATTTCCCAGTCTCAATCTGCATAGTCATGCAGAGCCTGATTCCTACACCAGCCACTAACAGAAAAGAGGAGCCAATGGGCACAGTCATTTTTAATTCCCAAACATGTTTAACAAGAATGAATGGTATATTTAATTATTTACATTTAAACCATTACTATGTTTTTTGAGAAAAATATATCAAATAAAATGCAAAGAAAAATTAAGAGAATATGGAAACTGCAGTCAAGTTTAAAACATTTTCCTACTGAGGTAAGTCCAATTACAATTACAAAAGAAAAGAAAAATGGCAAAAGCAAAGTTTCAAACTTACCAGTAGAATAAAATTTGGAACCTTGCCTATGTACGTTACCTCTAACTTTAATGAGTATGGGTGTTTTCTGACTCATGCGTTCCATGTATGAATAATGGATAAGTGCAAAATTATAAGCAGTACCAAATAAGCAAAAATGCTAGGATACACTTAAATCTCTTAAGTATTTATAAAGGAATTGTTATAGTAGTTTCATTAATTGAAAGTCAATTTATCCATACTCCCACCAAATGAATTTTCAACACTATCAAAAGACTATGAGTTTGAATTAGGATTTTTAAACTATTGTGCTATGACAAAGTTAACTCATAGTATGTAATCCAGGAAGCTCATTGTTTCTATGAAATACTTCTTGCCTACAGCTCCCACATTATAATGAGAACTACAATTGCAATATTCCTCTTACTTATCCCTTGTCATCTATACATGCTTATTTTTTCCCTATGAAAGTGATGACTTCTTCTGCTGGCCTAATCTTTTAGTTTGTTTAATTTGATATGAATGTATCTTTCCTTATTAGATTGCTCTAAAAGACGATATTTTATGTTACATTTCCAAATTGTGTGTGTGTGTGTGTGTGTGTGTGTGTATGTCCTCAATTATCCACATAATTTCTAAGGCCAGCAAACAAACCCTTGAGTCATCATCTGATCCAAATTCTAGAAACACCTCACTGTCATTTGATGGATCATAATATTTTATACCAATGACTATAGGCTCTTTTGTTGTATATGTTTTATTTGTTATATACATTATGTGAAGTATGATAATGATTATAAGAAGGCATGATAATTTTTTTATTAAATGGACTTTTCCAAATGTCATCATTAATAAATCAATCTAGATTTAACACAATCTAAATTAATACTGCAGAAAAATATTTATTATTTTTGTAGCAATTGACAAGTGATTTTATATATTTTATGAAAATGCAGAGGACCTGGAAAAGCCCAAATGACTTTCAAAGAGAAAAAAAAAGTTGGAACACATGTACTACCTGATTCAGAGATTTACTCTAAACATACTTTATCACATTGGTATGGTATTGGTGTAAGTATAGAAACATAGATTAATGTAACAGAATATCAAGAAATAGATACACTCATACATGGTTAATTAATTTCAACAAAAATGCCAGTGGAGAAAGGGATGCTTTTAGAACAAATCCTTTTGGAACAAGTAGATATCCATATGAAACAATAGGTAAATAACCTCAACTTTTACCTTAATCAAACAGAAAATTAGTTCAGAAGGGATCATAGACCTAAACAGTAAACACTAGGAATAACAAGTAACTTTCTAAACTGGATAAGCTACTGCTAATATTTTATGTAATGGTGAAATTATAAAATTTACTCTTATGTTTGGGCACAGGAAGGTTTTTCCACTCTCACTAATTCTATTCAAAAATAAACTAGAAATACTAGTTGGTGGAATTAGGCAAGGGAAAGAAATAAAGACTGTGTAGATTGGATAGAAAGAAATACAACTCTTCATTCACAGCTGACCTGTTTGTGTACATTGAATACCTTAAGGAATCGATTTAAAAAGCTACTAGAGCTTGCAAATTTGTTTAGCAAGGAAACAGAGTACAATATTAATATACAAAAGTCAATTGTTTTTCTATATACTAGCAAGGAAAAATTAGAGATTGAACATTTTAAAAATACCATTTAGAGTAGCATCAACAAACATGAATACTTTGTGATACATTTGATAAAATATATGTAAGTGCTGAGGACTAGAAATTATAAAACATTGCTGAGATAAACTAGAGAAAACTAAAATAAATGGAGAAACAATATTATGAAGTTATCTCCAAGTTGCTCTATAGACTTAATGTAGTCTTTTTACAAAGAAATAATCAAACTGATTCTAAAATTTATATATAAATACAAAAGATCTAAGTTAGCTAAAACCATTTTGGAAAAGAACATACCCTACATAATTTCAAGATTTATTATAAAGCTACTATAATTAAAATAGTGTAGTATTAGCATAAGGATAAACAAACAGAATAGGGAGTCTAGATATAAACTCATACATATATGGTCAAAAATGCTGAGATTGTTCAGGGAGCAAAAGATGATGCTCTAGCACATGTGATGATGGAAGATAGGAAAATGCAAAACACACATAAAATAGGAACTACTTTGAAGCTGGTAAGATATTAACATACATTTTCGGGAGTGAGCTTTTCAGACCTTTATGTAGGTGTCAATGCGGCAGGCTGGAGGGATTCGTAGGAGGAGAAGCACATGAAGGACATGGAGTAACAGAAGAGTTAGAATAAGCTGCCTTTCAAAAAGGAACAATACTCTGTGTCAGACCAAAGGCACTAAAGGCATGGTTTGATTATTTCACAACTTTGCATAGGATTGATACTCTGTAAAGGTTAACATCTTTAGGAAGAAATCAGATAAGCAGTGTTGCAAATACCACACCAATCTACAATTTACTGACTACAAGCTCTGTGTTTGTGGAAGCGTGTGTGTGTGTGTGTGTGTGTGTGTGTGTGTGTGTGTGTGTGATTGAGAGAGAGAGAGACTATCTCTGATATTCCCTTCTAGCTACTTAGAAGACATCTTAGAAACTTTGGGTCATCTCTTAGGAGTATATATACCGTGGCATTGGCAGCTAGAGGGTAATGTGAAAAAGAGGTCTGAAAGATGAAGCTTTCTCCTGAGAGCTAACTTTTTCAGAACAAATTGGGCAGCTGAGAAATATTCACTCTCCAGACCTCAGAAGATAGTTAAAATCAGTGATCTCAGGGTGGTCAAAGAAAACAAATACCAAAGGCTGACTCAGAGCCCAAACATTTGTTGTGACTCTCTTCAAAGAACTCTTGGGTGATATTTTTATTTAAATCAATGTTTACAGATTTTGTCAAGTTTTCTGAATTTGTCTGCTGAGTACACTCATGTACTTTTTCAATAAATAATTGGAAAATTATTTATTTTCAATGTAAATGAACAAAAATAGTCCAAGATAAAAATAGAAAGAATAAAGCATGATTTGAATCAAATCCATATATTCTTTAGTACCTGGCATGTATAATATATATAGTTCAGATTGTTTATTCTTACTCATATATTTTGTTTTATTTTATTTCACTGAATTCTTGCAACAACCACTCTGCTCTTTATCAATAATTATTTTCCATTTAATAGGAGAAGGAATGATGAATTTCTAAATATAATCTTATTTATCTGCAAGTTCCCTACTCTTCAAAGAAAGGAGTTTGTCATTTTTCCACTCATGTTACGTATTCAGGTTTAAGAACACAACAGAGAGGGTACTGAGAATAAATATTTAAGAATATTTATAAGATTTCTAGTAAGTTTGATACTCTTGGAAAAATAAATTTTTATACCAAATGGCATAGCTTGAATTCATAAGTGGAAGAACAATGAGAATTTGAAGTGTTGTTATATTTGTTCAAGGACATTACTCTTAAAAATTTGAGAAACAGTATTTAGTGTAATTGTTAAGAGCACAGATTTGAGGTCAGACTATTTGGGTAAAATAAATACATCTGCCTTTTATTGGCTGTGTTTACTTGAGCAAGCTATTTAATGTCTCTGGGTCTTTGTTCTTCATCTGTAAAATGGAGATAATATATTCATATCTGTTGTCAAGAATAAATAAATACACGAGAAACACTTCAAATGCAGCCTTATCTACATTAAAGTACTGTGTGTTAGTGATTATATTTAGTCTATTTTCCTATCCAGTGATAAAAATGTTCATTTCACATTTAATTTCCTAGGGGCATTTTATAACAACTAGAAACCACAATAAAAACAAAAAAGTTCTCAACACAATTATTTTCACTTCCGCAACATGCTTTCCGTATGTATGTGTTTCCCCCTTGATTGATCTACATTCTATAGTTGTTTAACCTACTTTACCGAAATTTCTCCCTGATGATATTGTCCTCTCAAATTTCATTTCAGACATTCCCTCCTTCATCCTAAAGCCCAACTAAATCCCCTGATATAAATGATCATCTCTCCATCTTAAGTCCCATAATAATTATCACCTCGGTTGTAGCAAAGATTGTATTCTGCTTTGACGTTTTTTCATCCTCATCCAGATCTTAAATAACTTATCTATGAGCTTTGAGTTGAATCATTCTCCATCACATGTATAACTTGAGCTTTTTCGTTGTTATTTCATAGGTAATTTTTAAGTTATAAAAGTAATGACTTTAGAATATTCAATGTAACTTAATACTTTATATGTAATACCTTATGTAATGTATAGTTAGAATTAAGATTCAATTATTTTCCAAATGCTTTTATTTGTGGGTATCTATATAAACATTTGCCTTTGCTCTGTTTTCTAATTTTAACTTTAAGAAAAGGTAGTACTTTTCCTCTGTATTTACTAGTGGTTTTACAATATTTTAAAATGTATTTTTCTCACATAGTGCTCATCCATAATATTACAAACATTGGGTATTGCATTAATATGACTAAGTTGCTGTAACTTAGTTTGTTAACAAGAATATATTTCAAGAAGTATACTGTCCAATTAGTTTTCTATTTGAATAATTTACAAACCTTCTGAAAATGGATAATAGTGAATAATAAAAATGTCATACAAACTAGTAAGACCTCTCTAATTATATAACTATATGATATATTCTAAACCTTTGGGCCTTAAACACAAGATAAATCTAAAAAACCTTATAATTTAGATAAAATACATAATAACAAAAACAATAGCAAAGACAAACATTCCTATAGTTCCTACTATTTATCACACAATTTAAGAACTTTACTAATGCATCTATTTGACGGCAAACAAAAGCTTAACACTGACTATTTCTAGTGCTATTACATGTGATTATTTCTCCTTATACTTTTTTGTTTTGTGCAATAATTTTGTTAACAAATATGTTACTTTGGGGCTGAAAAATTTTGCCTTTTATGCCTTTTCTCTTTATTTTATTTTTAAGAAGTTACTTTCTGTTTTTCCAAATAATTGTACCAGAGTGGGTTTTTCATACATTCTGATATTCAGTGGAAGAGACTCTCATACACAAATGTTTTTTAATGATTTTATCTTAAAAAATCTTATAGGATTTTTAAAAATTTGAAATATAGTTATTTATTTCTAAGTTAATCTCAAGAGAAAGTTAAAATAACTGCAACTATAAGATGTAAGAAATAGGTATACATGAAATGAAAGAGAAAAAGAAATTCTTAAAATCAGCAACTATCAAAAAATCTTATATATTTACTATATACCATTTTCAACATACATATAATCATATGCCTCATTTTATGGAAAAAGTTGGCAATATTATATATAGTAAAAATGTAAAAGCAGCAGCGAGTTCAATGTGAGTCTTCTTTATTTATAGAAAAATTTCAATGAAATGATTTCAATCTCATGATCTATCCCTTTAAAGAGGTTCTCTGGTACCACCTTATCCCCACCTCCATCTGTATATGTGTGTGTATTTGAAAAAGTTTTAGATTTTTATTTGGAAATAATTAAAATGGCGTGATGTGTCTCTCTAATATGGGTCTCGTTTTTCAGACTTTTGTATACTTCAGTTTGAATGCAAGAATTAAGGTCACTGGTGTTATACTTTAAGGGTTTGGGGGCTTATTTTTGGATAACCGTGAGACTGGGCCCATTTTCACATTAGCAGTGACTTGAAAATTATTCCACTGGGTAACAGACATATTCAAAAACTACAATCAATAAAATTAATATTTTAGATACGATCATAATAAAATCTTATTAATAAGTGATTAGGTGTGGGGGGCAATATTTTATGTGCATTTTGTTAATAAACAAAATACAAAATGCATTCACTTTTAAGTGAATAGCCGATAGCTCAAAGTACTGCCAGTATTGCAGTTTTGAAAGAAGAATTTCCCTTCACCAAATAAATGTTAGTCCTGGTATATTTCCTGAAACAATCTAACTTTTTATTTTCCAAGTTAGGTTTTTAGCCTATGAACTTCAGCATATTTTTGAATGTTTCTTTCTTTTTTTTTTTAATTTTATTTATTTAATTTATTTATTTTTGGCTGCATTGGGTCTTCGTTACCGTGCGCGGGCTTTCTCCAGTTTTGAGGAGCGGGGACTACTCTTCCTTGTGGTGCGCGGGCTTCTCATTGTGGTGGCTTCTCTTGTTGCGGAGCACGGGCTCTAGGCACGCGAGCTTCAGTAGTCGTGGCTCGTGGTCTCTACAGCACAGGCTCAGTAGTTGTGGCCACGGGCTTAGTTGCTCCACGGCATGTGGGATCTTCCCGGACCAGGGCATGAACCCGTGTCTCCTGCATTGGCAGGAAGATTCTTAACCACTGCGCCACCAGGGAAGCCCAAATGTTTCTAATAATGGTGTACCATGAACTAATTCAACACCGATCATTTTTACATACTGGATTTTGTTGTTTAAAGCAACGAAAGCCACTTAACCACAAGGACATCCTTTATTGAGAAATAGGATACCACTTAGAAATGCATCACAATAGTTGCAGAATATATATTATCTAATATTCACTGGGCTCACTGTGAAACAGACTTGAGCTAGCAATAAAACAACCTATTTTATTAATTTTCATTTACTTAAGGGTCATTTAGTCCAAACTAAATATAAATTATCATTAATTCATTCAACAACATTTATGGAGCACTGATTTAGGGGCAGGTCCTTCTCCAAGCTATGGAATTTCTGTAACTTTCCAAAAGACATCAGTCCTAAACTCATGGAGCTCAGTCTTATAAATCTTAATTATATTAAAAAGTCTTTTGTAAAGAACTTTTGTTGTTGTTTCTAAAACAGACTCAATTCAAAGAATTAAAGATAAATTATATACTCATATAAAATTTCAGGTTGATTTAAGTTAAGAAAAAAAAAACAAGAGAGAGAAAGTATATCTTTCAAATTTCAAAAACAAAATTATCCATTTCTCATTAAAGCATTTACCTTGTGTAAAATAAGGATGCTTCAGCTTTTTCTCTCACTTCCATAGGAAGGGATATTTCTTCTTTCAAGAGAGAATTTCCTGGCATTTTCCTTTTTTTACTAAAAAGAAACTATTCTTATATGTTTTACCAGATTTTCATAGCACCAGGACCCGGGGTAATCAAAGTCATTCACCAGAATGACCGTGCATTGTAACAAGGCCTTCTACTGCTGCCGTCTGTCAAGAATGGAATCTTTTTTTTAATGTAGAGAAGCCAGGAAGAAATAAAATGAAATGTCTGCCCTTTAACATTTCAGAACTGGGAAACTGATTCACTCTGCCCTATTCCAGTTAAATGTAATAGATGTATTTTTGTACTTGTTCAAACCACAGAGCTTCTGATGGGCATTCTTTTAAAATACTCCTATAGATAGAATATATTCTTCCTCTCTGTTTATTTTCTTTGGAATGGCAGCTGCCTCAACTTAATGAGATTGAGACCATTTCTCTGAGGATCAGATGCTAGTTCAGTGAGATTAATGAACAGTGTGAAAGCTTAGTTTGATATTTGAAAAACTTATTTGTTTACTTATTTATGACCACTACTCATGGAATTCTGCTCCATAACCAGTGAATTCTAGTTCCTCAGGCCTGATTCAGGGTAACATGTAGACTTTAAAATATGACCAATACTATCCTGATGATATTTTGACATCCTTGACTCTCTAGTAGAATCAGTAGATTTTTAGCAACATTTATTATTTGTTCAGAGATTTAGAGTTCATTCATTTGCATCATCTGTCTTATCACAGTGCCTGAGTGAAGAATGATGGTGATGGTTTCTATAAATACACATTCTCAGTTGAAGGAAACATTTTTCTAATCCTTTCCTATGGTCATTAAAAATATTTTGAAAGTAAATATTAAATATTTTCAATACCAGTTAAAATTAAAGTATTATATCTCTGTGTATCTATTAATATTGTAATTGCATCGTAGTAAGCTGAAATATGTCTCCCCCCAAAATAGTCACAACCTAATCCCTGGAGCCTGTGAATGTTACCTTATATTGCAAAAAAACAGGGGTATTTGCAGATGTGATTAAATTGAGATCTTAAGACAGAAAATTATGTTGGATTATCCTAAATGCCATCACATGTATCCCTATAAAAGGGACTCAGATTTTACACAGATGGGGGAGAAGGCAATGTGAAGATGGAGCAGAGAGATACTTAAAGACACTGGAATGATGGGGCCACATTTGACGGGATGCCTGCAGCCACCAGAAACTGGAAAAGTCAAGGAAAAAATTCTCCTAAGAGCCTCTGGGGGGGCCATGGCCCTGCCGCCACTATGACTCAGATTAAGTAATACTGACAGAACTGTGAGAGAATAAATGGAACACATTTTGCTTGTTTTAAGCCAAGTATCTGCTGAATTGTTACAGAAACTTTTTATGACTTGGAAAAATTATTCTTATGTTATCTTCTTGATTGAGGGCTTAGCTAATTTATTTCTTGGTTTTTAGTTAATTCTTGAAACATCAATGTCTTTCTGAGAACTATTTTTATCATATTATATATTCATCAGCCCATAGTCCATATGGTTGCCATTTAAGCACATTTAGTGAGATTTTTCTTAGTGCCCATATTCTATGTCTGTAAAACATTATCGATGTTTGAATAGATTGAATGTTATTCATATCGTAGACACATATATTATAGGTTAATATATAGAGGGGTATGGATAGATACTTTATAATATCAAGTAAAACAAGTTTTATTATGATATAATCCCTTCTTTGTTTTTTCCTCTTAGTTTTTTGCTTGCTTTGCTATATTTGAACAAAACTGTTTCCTATTGACTTATTACTTACACGTCATACAGTTTGTAATGACTTCCTGTGAATTTAAAATATACATTGTTATATCTTTAATTAGTAGACCTTTAGTTAACCAGTTTCTACCTATAGGTGATATGTTGTTTCACCTGTCATATAAGGTCTTTAAAACTGGCCTTAAAATGCCCTAAGGCCAACATTGTCACTGTTTTTTTAGCTAAAGACTTTTCTCTTGTGGTGGAAATAAAGGGGAAGCATCAGGATGCATATACTTGTCCCACCCACATGGCTGTGTTCCCCTCTCCAATCTGCATCACTAATAAGCATTTCTAGTTGATCTTTCAGACCTTTACTGTGAGAGACCAATGGATTTAATGAAGAAAGAGTCCTCCAGGACATGCAGACTCCCCCAGTTTCTTCAGTGCAGGGTTGTTTCACATGGCATTCCCAGCCTGCAATTAACCTTCCTCAAATGTCTGTCCTTCTAACTAAATTCTTCTTACCAGCTTCCTGCTGTGTCTACCAATTTTGTTTACTTTTGTGTTGTTTTAAGAACTTGTTTTATCTGTATGTAACAGTACTATTGTAACAGTGAAGAGCTAAATTGGACTGCAGGTTAGATCTGTTTCTTTGAATTTAACCTTTGCTTTTCATTGCTTTTATTATTATATCATACATAATGGCCTGCCTCAAGGAACACTGCCCCTCTGCCTGAATGTTAAACTAAACTGCCTTGGTTCAGCTCACAGGGAGCCGATCTGACCCTGCCCACTTGTGAATGGCTGCAGTTAAGAAGAAATTAACACATCTCCTCCTATTTTGCAAGATAAATGGCCTTGTTTACTTTACTTCTTCACCTTCTCTCCCTCTCTGTTCTGTAAAAGAAACTGGCATCCAGACCCCGATAAGATGTTTTTTTGGGAACCCTTGCCTCACCACTTGCTGTCCCGATTTATTGGCCTGTCGTGCGGCGAGCAGAGTGAGCTTGGACTCGGTAACACTATTGCATTATTTGGAACATTAGTTACCTCTTAGATGTCATTTTCTAAGAAAGACAGCATCACATCTGACTCTAACAAATTGTAAATTCTTAAGTATGTCTTAACTGCTAGAATTTTCTATTTCTTATTCCACTTTTTAGAGTATTTCCCTCATTCACATGTGTGTTATATTGTGCAAGTTTTACACACTTGTGATGTTTCTCTGTTCTTGTTTATCATAATTTTTACTGATATAAAGCAAACCCCTTGATTTTTAAAGCATTTTTACCGTAAATTCTATTTTGACTGAGATTTACATTGAAAATCTTGTTTTAATCTTGCTTAAAGTTTCCAGGTCTATAAATGGAGATACTTTTAAATGTCTTAAATTTTGGTTTTGATTTGTCTACTATAAATAATATAGTGATAGAATTTTAAGTAGTCAGTCTAGGAAAATTTGTCTTTAATGCAAGCTTTATATCAATTCACAATTATTATGATCCATAATATACTTCCTCTTATATCTGGTTTTCATTGAAATTCTTTTGCTTTTTCCCTTGTTTCTGCATTTTCTTGTATTCCAATTTAAAAACTTTTCTAGAAATAGTTTGTATTTTATATTTGTGGTTCTTATTTTTCTCTAACACTTAAAAATGTCTATCCTCTCTTTATAAATGGTACATGTGAAACCGAGCAGGGCCCTTTTGAGGCTCCCGGGCACGGAGGTCTCTTTTTTGTCCCCTGTTTCTTGTCGGCGAGATTCCAGCCTCCTTGACCTTCCCTGAGTTCCAAAGGGCAGATTCAAACAGTTGCTAATCAAGGAAGGAGGAGGCAAAAAACCACTTGAGGCAAGATTAAAGGGAGCAGAGAAGCTCATCTAGATTAGGAGACCCACCACTGAGACCCTGCACACACCCTAATCTTGTCAGCAACCCCACCCTTGGGAAGCATTGTTATAAAACTCCTTATCAAATCCTCCTGGGTGGGGACACACAGTTTTTTGAGGCAGAAGCCCCCTGTGTCCCCCTTTGCCTGGCAAAGTTATAAAGCTATCCTCTTCTATCTCATCCAAAGCTCTGTCTCCGAGGTTCGATTCGGCACTGGTGTACAGAGAAGCTGAGCTTTCGACATCACAGGTAACTGAAATGACCGTATCTAAATGTAAAACAACTTTAACTGCAGCATAAACAACTATGTATATATCCCTGGTAAAACAAACAAATAACAAAAATATCACTATGCATAACTTCTTCTATAACATAGCAATACATTTTGCATGGAATTTCTTGATCCTTCTCCCCTCCCTACCTCTAAACCCAAGGGTTGGTCCTACCATCTAAAATATCTCTTCTTGTTTATAAGTTTTTATATATACAAACAAAAACAGCAAACAACATGAACGTTCTTAAATGGTAAAAATGCTGAATAAATGATAGTACATATAAATACAGAAATATTACCGTTTTTATATGTGACTTGTATGTCCGTCCTCACATGATATCTTGATTGATGTTTAAGTGGGAAATGCGGGTTTCAGAGTACTGTGCATAGTTTGCTTCCGTTCTTTATAGAAGTAAACAGCAAACACATCTACATATGTGTTTGTGTGTATGTATGTTTTCGTATGGGTGCATGGTATTGAAGCCGAATCCAGCCTCTGTACCCTGACACCGAATTGAATCTCAGAGACAGAGTTTTGGGTGAAGTAGAAAAGAATAGCTTTATTACTTTGCCAGGCAAAGGGGGACACAGCGGTATAATGTCCTCAAAACTGTGTGTCCAAAAAGGGAGGGGGGGTTGTGAAGAGTCTTATAGTCAAGGGGGCAGGGTTGCTGATAAGGATCGGGCTGTGCATTCCTTCAATCCAAATATCATCTGGCGTCAGGTGGTGATGGGCAAACTGTTACCTTCTCTGGAATGAAGAGTGCTTCCTCAAGTAGTTAACATCTTCCATTTGGTGAGGGTTTTAGTTCTGCAGAAGAGCTCAAAGGTATTGTTATGAATATCCTTTGCGGGGGTGGGGTGGGGGTGGGGGGGGACCAGGACCCTGCCCTCAAGGCTGTACTATTGTTTCTAGACTGCTCCTCCCTTGTCTCTGCATCCCCCACCCCCTCTCCTGATTAGCAACTGTTTGAACCTGGCCTTTGGAACTCAGAGAAGGGGATACAGAAAGGCTTTTGTGCCCAGGAGCCCCATAGGGTCCTGCTGGGTTTCAGTATCTTTTTAAATTCATGAGGAAAGATGTAATAAGTTATATATATATATATATAAAAAAAAACTCATTGCTTGAAGGAGCTAGAAAATGTTTTATTTCTGTGATTGCATTGAACTTGTATTATTTTGCAATACAAATATTTAGTACTTAAATTGCATTACATTCCAAAGTAGTGTTGTCAAAAAGTATTTATGTTTTCATCAGTTTTCTCCAGAAAAACAGAGCCTGCAGCAGATATAAAGATATGCAGAGAGAATTTTTTTATGAAGGTGACGTGATTATGGAGGCTGAGAAGTTCCGCGATCTGCAGTTGGCTTGCTGGAGGCCCAGAACACTGGTGACGTAGTTCCTCTTCAAACCCAAAGGCTAAGTGGAGGGGAGCCAATGGCGTAGGTCCCAGTCTGAGTCTGAAGGCCTGAGAACCGAAATCATTGATATCTAAGGGCGGAAGAGGGACCTCCTGGCTCCAACAGAGAGTAAATTCACCCTTCCTCTGCCTTCTTGTTCTATTCAGGCCCTCAGTGGATTGCGTGATGCCCCCCTCCATTGGTGAGGGCCATCTTCTTGACTCAGTCTACTGATTCAGATGCTAATCTCTTCCAGAAACACCCTCACAGACATACCCAGAAATAATGTTTCACAAGGTATCTGGGCATCCCTCAGCCCAGTCAAGCAAGTTGACACATAAAATTATCTATCACAATTTAGCATAAGCTGTGTTTTGCTATTTACATATATATGTACATACATATATAGTTTTTTTATATATAAATTTATTATCAGTTTTACTGACCTTATCTATGTGATTAATTTTCTTTTTCTGAAAAAAAATGTATGTACTTTATTTTTTAATTTTTATATTTCTTCAATATATTTGTTTTTTTATACTTGCATAATTAGTTACAGAGTTGTTTTTGCAATATCTTTTTTTTGACCACACTTGCACACGTCGCTATATTGTTTTGGAGAATGGGCTCATCTCTCAATACATGTTTTATTACCTCATCAGATAATAAAGAAAATGTGACTGTTTTAAAGTGTAAATATTCCTTTTCCCTAGGAGTTTGTAGCAATTTATTATTATTTTGTTTGTTCATTAATTTTGTCTGAATGTTTCAGATGAAAGCACCATCAATCTTAACAGGGTTTTTGGGGTTGTTTTTAATTCAGTGATACGTTGTACTATTTATTTATCTAAATACCTTTTGCTCTATATTCTCTCTATCCCTTAGTAGGATATATGTTACTGAGGTTGCATACGCATTTATTTTAAATTCCTAAGCTCCCTTAAAGAAAAGTTTCATATTTTGCAGGAATGCTACCTTCTCAAACATTACTAAGCATATTTATTAAGTTATTTGTGTTTATTTTTCCATTAATTTCTTTCCTTAATAGATAGTTCTTTCATTAGCTCCAGCCAGTGTTCCTCTTCTATGTTCCCCTCAGATATTTGGTCATTATGGATTTTTCTGTGTAAATTTATAACAGTAGTTAGCATTGATCAATAGTAGTTGTTTAAGTGGCTTCTTTTTATTCACTCAGCACAACACTAAATATTTTTCTTTTCCAAACAGCAGATGCACTTTTACTTTATGTGATTTCTAGCTGTGGTTGTAATTATGAACTTGAGTCTGGTCTGGTTTTTCTGTTGAACAGGAAGAAATAGCCTTTTCTATGGTGATGACCAGAGTTTTCCTCAGCACACCTCTCAGCTTCTCCTTCCAGCTTCAACACTCTGGGAACCTGCCATACTTGATCTCTTTGGAGAGGTATTCTGGGACAAATCCTCTAGATACAGCAAATGTTAAGAGGTAACTGGCACAGAATTAACAGCTTTCATACTTGGCTACAAGACAGTCTTCTCTAGTTTCCCATATATTTCTTGACCTGATGCATTTAAGGACGTTTGAAATCACATTATTTTGAAGTGTCTTAATTTTGCTTATATTGGGTTGTGGAAGTTTCAGATTAGGTTTATCCTCTCAAGGCAATCTGATCTTATTGGCTCTGTATCCTTCAGAAATAACTGAATAATTGATTCTTACTAGGGACTTCTCTTGGTTTTTCAGGACCTCCAAGTCTTTAACTGTTTATTTACTATATTTTGTGATTTCTATAATCTCAATGGGATTTTTGAAGGAAGAAGAGATTAAAACATGGCCTTAGTCAGCCATTTTGAAACCCCAAGTCTCTCTTTTTTTTTAGGTAATATTATCACAGTGAGGGAACAGAAAAAACAGTTAACAATCAGAGTTTAATACAGAGTACGGTTCTATGAGTTATACATGGACATATAAACAGCAGTTGAAATCTAATCCCTATTAGAAGGAAATGCACATTCTTAAATGTGATTATTTTAACTTCATTATGATTAATTTTAATAAAATTACATACAGTTTTCTGGAATCCAGTTTATCATTAATTAAAATGAAAGGTATGATTAATACATCCACATTAAAAGTGTTTTTAAAAATTAAGCAAGAAAAAATACACTAATAAAGTAAATGTGAATTTTATTAGTAAATAAGGAAAGTTAATTGGTTTGAAATAATTAGAAATAGACATATCCTAGATTTAGATTGGGTGTAGAATAGAAATTCCACAGAGAATGTAACTTTAATTCAAAAGGTAATACAGTGAGTTTTACAAATCATAACTTGAGTGTGGGTGGAAAATCACCTCAGTTTCTTTTTTTGTTTTTGTTCTTTTTTTGCGGTACACGGGCCTCTCACTGTTGTGGCCTCTCCCGTTGCGGAGCACAGGCTCTGGACGTGCAGGCTCAGCGGCCATGGCTCACGGGCCCAGCAGCTCCGCGGCATGTGGGATCTTCCCGGACCGGGGCACGAACCTGTGTCCCCTGCATCGGCAGGCGGGCTCTCAACCACTGCGCCACCAGGGAAGCCCTCGGTTTCTTTTTAAAGTGTGCATTCCTGGTCCTCATTTCCAAATATCCTAATGAGATTCACAAGAAACTAAATTCCTAACAAGAATCCCCAGGTAATTCTAATGAGAGACACTGTTCCAAGAGAGTATGTACTCATTTTACCACTCAATAAAAGAGCTCAACAGGAATAGTTAATCAGATTTGATAATGCTGCAGCAATGCTAACTATGAGAGTAATAGTAACAATTACAAGAGCAAACAAATTAATAGCTTTATAGGTGTCAGTCTGCTATGAACTTTCTTTTAATGGTTTCCACTAATCCTTATAAAAACCTGAGTTCCTACAAATTAAGTTTATACTTCTGATAAAGAATTTAGTCTAAGAAAAGAGAAGCTATTTGTCTATGTCCTGTAAGTAGCAAGCATCAGCACTCTCTGACAGCAGAGACTTCTCCCATAATCCTCCCTGCTAGACACTTCTATTTAAAATCATAATTTTAATAGTGCAAGTTGAAAACAACATATATTTATATAATTACTATGTACCATGTTAATGTATCACATGACTAATAGAAAGACACCTTTCTGATGTTGATTCTTCCCATACAAGAACAAGGTATTTACTTCCATTAGTCATATCTTTTTTGAAGACTCTCCATAATGCTTCACTATTTTATCTATTGAATTTCTAAAATGTATTGAATGAGTTATTTCTAAATATGTAAATTTTTGTTCTATTGCAACAGAGTTTTTTTTTTTCTTTCTATGATGTTTCTTATCAATTTTTATTAGGAGAAGTAATTTTGGTATATGATTAGATCACCAATTTAACACATTGCTTATTTTAATTTTTTGTTACATTACTAAAATTTTCTAGGTAATGTATCTGTAAATTGTTAAAATTTTATACCACTTATGCCTCTCATATAATCATATGATAATTGAAAAAATGTATATTAATCAAGAGCTGTGTCAAGCACTGCATTGAGTGTTGGAGTGAAAAAAACAAAAAGCAAAACCTTGCTTCATTAAACTTACAATTTACTGGTAATCTCAGGCATTTGCCAAATAATCATACAGAAATATAATTCCAAATTGGATAGGTTCCATTAAGAAAATACAGAAAGATTTTTTTTCAATAAATTTATTATTTTATTTATTTATTTTTGGCTGCATTGGGTATTCGTTGCTGCACACAGGCTTTCTCTAGTTGCACGCAGGCTTTCTGTAGTTGTGGCGAGCGGGGACTACTCTTTGTTGCGGTGCGAGGGCTTCTCATTGCAGTGGCTTCTCTTGTTGTGGAGCACAGGCTCTAGGAACACGGGCTTCAGTAGTTGTGGCTTGCGGGCTCTAGAACGCAGGCCCAGTAGTTGTGGTCCACAGGTTTATTTGCTCCGCATGTGGGATCTTCCCGAACCAGGGCTCAAACCCGTGTCCCCTGTATTGGCAGGCAGACTCTTAACCACTGCGCCACCAGGGAAGCCCAAGAAAATACAGAAAGCTTTTAATGTATGCCACGGGGCATGTGATTAGCAGTTCAGATTTTAGAGAAATGCTGCAGTTAACGAGAAGTGTTACGGAATATTGTTTTACATGGGTGGCACTATTTGAAAGCTCCAGGCATGAGGGAAAACAGGGCACAGTGGAGAGCCTAAGGCCTGGTGACTGAGGCAGAGACCACAAAGGGGAATGAGATTGGAGAGTGTATTATCTACTGCTGTGTAAGAAATTACCTAATTTTAATGGTTTCTAACAATAAAAATGTATTTTCTAACAGTTTTTGGGAGTCAGGGATCAGAGTGTGACTTAGTTAAGTGCCTTTGTCTAACATCAATACTGAAATTATAGTCCATAGGCCACCTGGGGCTCTGGTCACACCTATAGACTCAAAGTGAGGAGGGATAAATCCAGTTACAAGTCCATTCATGTGGTTGTTGGCAAGTCTCTGTCCCTTGACACATGAGCCTCCTACAGGGCTGCTCGACAAGGTGGCCTAACATGGTGATCAAATCCAAGAAAGCATGAGAGAAAGCAGCCAAGATGGAAGCCAGTCTTTTTACAGCCTAATCTTGGAAATGACAAGTCACCCCTTCTGCTATTCTATGTTACAAAGGACTCCATAAGTCCAGCCTCCACCACCCACAGCCCCTCCCTCCGCGACCCACACCACCACACACACACATGCACACTCCATCCTTCCGATCTTCTCCATCTCACTGTCTATGTTCCCAGGGTGACCATAAGCTGTGGCTGAACCATAAAAATCTTCACGTACGCACAAGCTGACAGTGCTTTGCAAAACGCCCATACTGTGCCCCTCTTACTCCCTGTCTGACGACTTCTTTGAGCCGTTACAGGACCTCTTTTGGCACATTCCTTTGCACAACCTGAAAGTATGTGGGAGTTAATGTCCCAAGGGATAAACTTTGAACAGTAGGATTCAGTAATTTGTGGGTAAATTCAGTCCTATTTATCCCTTCCAATAGAAGGACCCAAAATGAAGCTAGTATGGATTTTTGAGAGTAATCATGGTACTCTGCAATTTGTCTTACTTAGTGGTAGGCAGTTCAATAATCTATACTTGTATCATCTCTCCCTTCCTCCTTGCCACTTTGTCTTTCACTTCTGCTCCCTAGAAATGAACATAACTCCTCTGCCTCAGGCTCAGCTTTCTGGGAAGACTAAGCTACCAGTGTGTACTTAGAATGCTAATCTTCAAGGTGGAATTTCGGAACTGAATTTTACCCTCAACTGAAAGCAATAAGAACACCATGTAACAGCACAATCACTAAAGATTTTATGTGTCATTTGGATGAGATATAGGTGGAAGGTGAAGAGTTCAGATTTATAATGGCTAAGGCACTTGAGCAGTATGACAGCAAAAAATAATTATAAGAACTGTGAAGTGGGTTGGCTTTTTACAAACTGCTAACCATAAGAATGTACTGTAAACCGTTGTTATTTTTAACCCAAATTTTAGTATAAAAATATGTGACCTTCAAAAATTAGAAGTTTGCATTCCTATATCCCTTACCTAGAGTTTCCAGGTTTCATTATTTGCTATATATCCTTTATCTGTCACCCTCGGTCTACCTAAACATACACTCACAACAATACACATTTTGATTACATATTTATCAATTATTTAAAACTAAGTTTCTGATACTTCACACAAATATTTTAGCTTGTATTTCATTTTTTTTGAGATATTTTATCTAATTGTAATGTAATTATCACATCCAGAAAATTTAAGCCTGATATACAAAATGTTCTTTAATATTTATGTCACGTGTTCAATATAACAATTTTCTCCAAATATGCCACTGAATATTTTTCTAGTTGTTTTTATTTCTTAGTTCTGATCCAAGATCTAATAAAAGATCACATATTGAATTTTCTGGTCATCTAGAACAACCCATATTCCTTTTATTTTTATAACGACGTTTTCACAGTTGTGACTGAGAATTTTCTTCACTTACTTCCAAATACCAGGAATGAACTTGACTAAGGGCTCCAAATCCACCACTCTGAAATCCAACTCTGTGATAACACTGAGGTCACAGGCTATCTACCGGACTCCTCTTAGAGCCGATGTTGCCAGTAACAATGTCCCTTTATTTTCCATTCTTGATATTGAAATTTTTCATTCTTATAGGAAGCTCTTCTCCCTTTTTTCTTGGTCACTGTAACTAGAAGTTTGTCGATTTTATTGAACTTTTCAAAGAATATGCTTTTATTTGCATTGATTTTTTTTAATTTTTCTATTTTCAATTTCATTAATTTCTTCTCCATTCTTTATTACTTCTTTCTACTTGCTTTGGGTTTAGTTTTCTCTATTTTTCTTTAAAAATTTCTTAAGATGGGGCTTCCCTGGTGGCGCAGTGGTTGAGAGTCTGCCTGCCGATGCAGGGGACACGGGTTCGTGCCCCGGTCCGGGAAGATCCCACATGCCGCGGAGCGGCTGGGCCCGTGAGCCATGGCCACTGAGCCTGCGCGTCCAGAGCCTGTGCTCCGCAACGCGAGAGGCCACAACAGTGAGAGGCCCGCGTAACACAGACACACACACAAAAAATTTCTTAAGATGAAAAATTAAATTATTGATCTGAGTCATTTCTTATTTCCTAATATAAGTATTCAATACTATAAATGACCCTGAAAGCACTGCTATAGCTGTATCCCTCATATTTTGATGTGTTGTATTTTTATCTGTATTTCATACAGACTATTTTTTCATTGGTTTTAGACTTCCCCTTTAACCCTGGGTTATTTAGAAATGGGATGTTTAATATCTAAAGATTTGAGAATTTTTTAGATTTATTCCTGTTTGACTTATAGCTAAATTCTATTATGCTATTAAAATGTAGCTATGATTTCTACTCTTTTAAATTGTTTGAGATATTTTTATTGGCTTATTATATGGTCTATCTTGTTGAATATTCATATGTCTTTGAAAATAATGTGTATTCTACTGTTGGGTGAATTCTATAAATGTCAATTAGGACTATTTGGTTGATAGTGTTCAAATCTTCTATACTCTTACTGTCTTTCTGCCTATTTGTTCTATCAATTACTGGGAAAGGATTTTTGATGTCTCAATTATAATTTTAGAACTGCCAACTTGTTTTACTAACTTCCATTTTTGTCTCATTTATTTTGATGCTCTGTTATCAGTAATATATATATATATTTATGGTCATTATGTCTTATTGGAGAATTGACCCTTAATGATGATATACTGTCCCATTTTATTCTGGATAGTATTCCTTGTTCCGAAGCTGGCTTTTTCTGATATTAACATAGCTATTCAAGGTTTTGGGGGATATTTTCATGGCATATCTTTCTCCATCTTTTTACTTTTAACTTATCTTTATCAGTATATATTAACTGCATTTCTAATAGACACAGTAGAATTGGATCTTGCTGTCTGATCCAATCTGACAATTGCATTCTTAAGAAAGTTATATTTAAGCCATTCATAAGTAACGTGATTATGGATATCGTTGGATAAAAACTTTACTAAATTGCTAGCTGTTTTGTATTTATTTAATTTATTATATACTCTTGCTTTGCCTTCTTTTGCATTAAATAAACATTATATAGTATATCATTTTACCTCCACTATTGACTTATTACTTATACATCTCTTATAAAGTTTGTAGTAATTTCCTGCTAATTTAAAATATACATTGTTATATTTTTAATGAATATACCTTTAATTAATCAGGTTGTACCCTCAAATGATTGTTTCACCTATCATATAAGCTCGTTAAAACTGGCCTTAATATACCCTAAGGCCAGTAGTGTCACTGTTCTTTCTGATTAAAGCTTTTGTCTTGTGGTGGAAATAAGGAGGAAGCATCAGGATGCATATACTTGTCCCACCCACATGACTGTGTTCCCCTCTCCAGTCTGTATCACCATAGGCACTTCTTAGTAGATTTTTCAGACCCTTTGCTGTGAGAGGCCAATGGGGTTCATGAAAGAGTCCTTCAGGGCATGCAGACTCCTCCAGTTTCTTCAGTGCAGTGTTGTTTCACATGGCATTGCCAGCCTGCAATCATCCTTCTTCAAGTGTCTGCTCTTCTAGCATCCTACCAATTCTGTTTTGTTTTGTGTTGTTTTAAGAACGTGTTTTTTTCTGTATATAGCAGTACTATTGTATTATTTGGAACATTAGTCTTCTCTTAGATGTCACTTTCTAAGAAAGACAACTTCACATCTGACTCTGACAAACTGTAAATTCTTAAGTATGTATTTATTACCTGCTTGAATTGTCACATAATAGTAAATGTTACACTGAAAATATTTTATGATGAAAGACCTTTGGAATAAAATACCCTTGGAATATTGTAAACAAAGTTTTAACATATTAAACAGGGAACTTTTTAAACAGAAGTACTTAGTAAGTTTCTCACAACTTGACATAACCTTAAATACATACCTTACTTAGAATGATTGCTTCTATCATAGAACAGTCCTATGCTGAGATCTATTCCATTATTGAAATAGCTGAAAATCAATGTGTTATTGGGAGATATATAGCCAGGTGTATATTCACATTGTCAGTATGCTTTATAATAAATGCTCAAGGACTTAAAATTATTATAGCTAAGTGATTTGTCCTTGACATTCAGGGATTACTGTTATGTATTTTGACTCTTGCATTTTATATAATAGTAAGTTCATTTGGCTCAGAGCCCTAAATGTTTCCAAATGACTACAATTTTTTCAATGCCAGCAGTTTGGAAAATAATTGCTTTGAATCTCATTTTTTTTTTATTACCCATCATCTACACTATGCCACCCAGACAAGAGAACAGTGAAGTAAAAAAACATTGTTGATTATTTTGTTACATTACAAAGTCTTCCCATTAACGTATATTGATATGGAGTTTTTTTAAGTGCAAGGACTAAGATCACTGAAAGTACAAAATAACATGCCTTAAATTTTGTTGTTTCTGGTAGATAGGCTCTGCTATAGAAATGCTGATTTGAAGGATAGTCACAAAAAGTCACAAAGCCAGATATGTAAATTTTACATGGATTAGAATATATTAGCTCAAATTTAACTTAATCCTAATTTTAGAAAAGCTACAGAACTTAACAGATAGTCAAGTTAAAAGCTTATTTATTATAATTTGTGATAAGACAAAAGATCATATATTCATACCATTCCACACTTCACAATATATAGGGCATGGAATTTCTAACACTCTTGATATCTTTGGCTTAATCCCATAAAGTTAACATTAAAAACTTCAATAGTTTTTGAGAAAGATTAACAATTTAAACAAATATTACATATGGTTTAGGATTTACTAAATGAAAATTGAAATTCCATTCTGAAATTTAGTGATTATTGATTTCTTCAATCCACATAAAATTAATTTCAGGACACCAAGGCACAGTTCAGTCAGATGAGCACAAATTTCCTTATTTTCTCTGTTCAATGTTAGACAAGAAATATTCAAATATAAACCATGCTATCTTCTGTCTGATGATAGTGTGTCAGATACAATGGTGTTCATCAACCCAGTCTATTCAGCCCCACTGTTTTCCTAGTCTTCTTTCATCTAAGGAAAGCAATGTAGCATGGTTCCAACAATTAGATGGAAACAAGTCACTGAGTTGAGCTTTTGGGAATGTTTTGAAGAATGGTGAGGCTCCATAGGCAGGCAGTTATGTTTTTGCCCTTAGGCACTTTATGTTTTTTCCACCCTTTCTTCTTCTTTATGCTTGGAATAATGGCAGGTTGTTAGAAGATTATCAACCATACTATGAATGGGAGAATGGAATCCACATGCTAAAAATGGCGAAGCAGGAAGATAGAATGTACCTGGGCCTTCAATGGCATTGGTCAGAAGCTGCATGTTTAAGAAAAACTTATAACAGCAACAAAACAACTAAGAGAGAAGAGGAGGATGAGAGAGAATGAGAGAGAGAGAGAGAGAGAGAGACTTAGAATGAAGAATGTTCTTTTATGTTTTTCTCCCTTGTTTGTACTCTTTCTTTGAAAAAGAAAACCATCATAGGATAAAGTGCTAAAAAAATGCTCAATATTTACTTAGTTAACTTATTCAATATGCTTTCCAGAAGGAAAAAAAAAATCATTACATGAAGTGGTTGACAGAACTGTAAAAATATCTCCCCAAGATTTTTTGTTTCCTAGCTGTTCAGTAAAGCACTGATACAGATACTGCTGAGAAGAGTCTTTCACATGGAATTAAGGTTACTAATCAGTTGCTTTCTATTAGGAAGGTTATCCTGGATTACCTGAGTGGACCTAATGTAATCATATGAGCCCTTAAAAGCTAAAGAGGAAGACAGAATCATCAGTCAAAGAGATGAAGCTTGAGTGACTTGAGGCATGAAAGGGACTTGACCCACTCTTGTTGGTTTGAAGATGGAGGAATGGGGCCAGGAGCCAAGGAAGGCTAGCAGCCTCTAGAAGCTGAGAAAGATCCCTGATGTCTAGCCAACTGGCAATACCAGCAAGAAAACAGGGACCTTAGCCCTACAACCACAAGGAAGTGAATCCTGCCAATCACTCACACAAGCCAGGATGTGGATTCTGCCTTAAAGCATCAAGAAAGGAACACAGCCATGTAGACACCTTGATTTTAGCCTTCTGAGACCCAAGGAAGCTAGACTTCAGACTGTGAAGGCACTGTGAGATAATGCCTGTGTTAAGTCTCTGAATTTGTGGCAATTTGTTATGGCAACATTATGAAACTAATAATCATAGTAATACAAGAGAACCTGTTTAGAACATTTGCAAAAAATGTCTTGACATATTAACCTTTCAAAAATTACTTTCATCAAATTATAAGGCACAGATCAGAGATCAAAACCCTGAAAAATTACTACTAAGAACTCAGTGTTTTAGTGGAGGCAGGGAAGTAAGGATCATGAGATGCAATCAGGGTAGATAGTGTGTGGCTCTGTGGATGGTCCTTTGTGATTGAGCTTCCAATTGGAAGTTTGAAAAATAAATGCCAAAAAACTACACTACTTCAGAGTTTCCACTAGTGTCAGTTTCTAAAAAATCTTACATGAATTACTATAATTTCAACAAAACATTGATTTTACTAACATTTTATATTGTTGTAACTCTAAGATTTGAACAATAATGTTTACTGTGAAATATAGGAAATTTATAATTATGTGTTTTTAAATTTTTTGCATGTAAAAAGTAGGTTGATTGAGACTATGCAATCCCATCTATTCACTCTTTTTGTGATTATACTGAAGTGCCATTCTCTTCAGAAAAGAAAAAAATATAGAGAGCTCAACTGAAATGAAAGGATTATAGTAGTATGAATTACTCATTCATGTTAGTGATATATTCAATCAATCCAAAATATTAATTGAATAACCATTATATCCAATGATTTTTATACATAAATTTACCTACATTGCCACAACACAATGCATATTTTGAATGCATTTAAATTATTTTACACACATACACAAAATAAGACTGCTGATGATTAAATTTCACCTCGAAGTATCTTATTAGGTGATTAAATAGTAGGTGGCACAGAGTACAGTGAATAGTACCAACTATTATTTCATCACTCACTTATAATAAGAAAACATTGAATAGAGAGTCAGCGTTGTATTTATCTGAGTTTCCCAAGCAAACAACAAAATACCTAATACGTAGGAAAATAAAAATGCTGTTGGAGTGAACTGTATGTTAATAGTTACACTATTTAAGCAAGAACATGACCAAGGATAAATGTATAACTGAATAGTTATGTTCTGTCATTTTGATAAAAAATTTCAAAATAACACTAAAAAATCAAGTTTTATTCTCAATTATTTGCTATCTTTCATTCTCTAAACAAATATTACATGAGTACTTGCCATGTAGCAAGTATCCAAGACATTTAGGGAATGGAAACGAGCAAAGAGAGTCTCTGGCTTTAAGAATTTCCTGGACATGTTAGAATGTTTGCCACATGCAATACCTGAAGATGTTTATTAGAGCTTTATTCGGCATGCAGCAAAGGGCAGAGGAGAAAGTGTTTAACTCAAGGTAAGTTGTTTATCTGCTGGGGGAAAATCAGTGAAATAGCTGAGAAAAACTGTCATGTGATATTATGGTTTAGTTATTCTGAAATGGGAAATAAAAGAATATTTTATACAGAAATATTAAATTATTTTATGGTGTGCAAATTAAATTCTTTGCATTGAGGTTTTTTAAAATGGCAATGTTAATCATGAACTTAAGAAAAAATATAGGTGAAAAAAGAGAAATGAGTTATATTTTTCAGGATTGGGCTGAGGGGAATATATTCCAGGCAGTGGCAACGGAAGATGCAACTTGCAGGGCTGTGAAAACTCATGGAACTTTTGAATGATGACAGGGAATTCAGAGCCAGAGCAGAGAGGTCTTGTAGGCAGACAGGGATGAGTCTGAGAAGCAAGCAGGAGTAAGATCAAAAAAGTTCTCAAATATATTGCCAACAATTATTTGACTTCAAGCTAGGCTCTGGGAACTCAATGACAGATGTGAATTGCAGAGGAATGACCATATTTCCATTTCAGAACAATCACACTGGCAACAATGTGGAGAGTCAGAAGGGAGGCCAGAATGTGAGCACTCAAATGAAGAAAAAATGAGCATGAGCCCAATGCCAGCAGAAATAGGGTGGAGGAGAGGGCTTCAAGATAGGTTTAGGACGTAGAGTCTGTAAGACTTTCTGATTGATCTGAAATGAAGGGGAGGAACTGCCAAAGGAAGATTCAAGGACCACCCCAATTTACTGGTTAGCAAAACTTAACTTATCACACATACTTGTGATAACTATAAACTGAGATTTAAAAAAATCTTATTTATACTTGAATTTCAGAGTTAACCTAAACATTTCCTAATAAAACTTGCCTATAATTATGATTCCTTCTATTTTTTTCCTAATACTCAAAAGCAGTGATTTTACATTTCATGTAATCATGGTATAAGTGGCATGAGAAATACTAATTGCAGAATATTTACTTCAATAAGCCTTTTTCTCATGTGTTTGAATATTTCAAAACATAGTTTGTGACATTAAAGAAAAAATAAAAAAGATATAGTTAATTCTAAAAGGCACCATGAAATGCAAAAGTGCAACCTATACTTAAAAAAACATTAAAACATTGAGTATTTGTCCACATACATTGCCCATTGATTTGCAGCAGCAGTAATTCATGTAAAAGCTATCATGTAATATACATGAGGCTGCTTTTCTACAACCTTGCAGAAAGGATACTTGGAAGTATCCTTTTGTACCAAAACTGGAATCATTTTTCTGATGATACGGTAAAGTAAGGTGAAGCTTTACATTTCATGAGTAGTCAGTAAATGTAGGTGGGTGAAATCATTTATTCCTTTCAAACAGATCACAAAATGTGTTATTCTTGATGATTTCCAACAATATTATAAGTCCTTGAAGTAGCACATGTATTTGCAGAAAAAAATAATATACACATAAGCAAAGCAGGGTGAAAGAAATAAAAATTTACCCATGATCCCAATAGCGATTATATATATATTTGAAAGAGAGAGAGAGAGGATGCTAGCTAACTGACTAGGTAATCAGACTCCCTAAGCAAAGTCTACCATTACAGGGATTCTAGGAATCTAGGGGTGGGCAGGAATATAGTGATTCTAGTACGTCATAGTGCTTAGTCACTGGGGAAGCAGTCTGGCAAGAACACATTGGCCAATCTTGGGGCAGCTGGAGGCTGTCAACCAGCTATCCTTCCTGCAAAAGTCTTCCTTGAATAGAGATGTAAGCAAGACACCTCCCATCCATCCCTTGCTTCATACAGATTCTCTTCTCTGTGCATGAGGTTTGGAAAACAGCTCCTTCATCATTTTCTTTTTAAGCTTTGTATATGCATTTTTCTTTTGAACCAGAATCATTTTTTTAATTAATTTTTTTTAAATTTTTGGCCGTGTCCAGTCTTTGTTGCTGTGTGCAGGCTTTCTCTAGATGCGGCGAGTGGGGGCTGCTCTTCATTGTGATGAGCGGGCTTCTCATTGCAGTGGCTTCTCTTGTTGTGGAGCACAGACTCTAGGCACACGGACTTCAGTAGTTGAGGCATGAGGGCTCAGTAGCTGTCGCTCACGGGCTCTAGAGTGCAGGCTCAGTAGTTGTGGCACACGGGCTTAGTTGCTCCGCGGCACGTGGGATCTTTCCGGACCAGGGCTCAAACCCGTTTACCCTGCATTGGCTGGCAGATTCTTAACCACTGTGCCACCAGGGAAGTCCCTCCTCGGTAGTTCTTGTCCGTGTTTCTGAGGAGAAACTTATGAGAGGTTAGTGAGAAGAGGTACAGACACCATTGCTGCAGGTAGGTTCAGGGTACCATTAATACTCATCCTCTCCCTCCTCAAACACCTATACTAACTTCCTCCTACCCTTAATTATTACCACAGGATTTGGTAGCTTACCTGGCTTTATGACCCAGGATTAGCTATATAATTTTCTGTGTTCAGTGCAAAATGAAATGTAGGCCTCCTTGTTCAAAAATTACTAAGAATTTCAAAACAGTGACAGCAGAGCAATAGACCAAGCATGAGGTTCTTTTAAGTATGGGGCCCTTCATTTGACCTGTGGGACTGCCCAGGTCAAATGCCCATGAATCTGGCCCTGTTGTGGCCCAAACTTAAATTTCTAAAGGGACTGAGACCTTGTAATCACCCCTCTGTCTGGCTGGGGTTGCTGCATCCATCCACTCACAGGTACAACTGGGTAAGTTCCAAATTTCATAATGAGAATGCATAATCATTACTGAACTGAGCATGAGGAATTGGATTAATATCAAGATTTTAGGTGTGGAAATGGTAAATAGGAGCTTAGAATTCACTAAATTATAAAACTGAAGAATGTTTCAATGTTTATGCCAGTTGAATGGTATTCTTTTAACAATGTTACTTTGTTTTCATATGTGATGGGAACCTCCTAATTCTTGAAAAGACCTGTGACTTCTGAAAAAAATAAACAATATCTTGAAGTTTTGTGACTTCACACCTACTTTATAAACTAATTGAGCTGAAGATTGGTGTTTAAAATTCTTGTGTTCTCGAGTGGACAGCTTGTGAAAAAAATTGAGGAAAAAATAATACTTACTGGAAAATAAGAAATTTATTTGGTAAAGTATAAAAATATTCTATTGGAGAAGTGAATATGGCCTGTGCATTACTTATTAATAATAATAAATATTTACAAAGCACCTTCTAGGCACTAGGAAAAGTTCTAATTGCTTTCCATTTTTTTTATTATATGATAAATGCCCCCATTTTATGGATAAGGAAACAGAATAAGTAAATATAGGTAAAAATTTAAGAGTTACAGTCTTAATCAGTTTTTTAAATTAATTACAAATTAATAAAATTCATGTTCTGGTATAAATTAAATTGTGTTTTGAATCATTTACTTTTTAAAATTTTGTTTTAATTTTACTCAAAGAGAAAAAATATACTCCTGAGTTTGATTAGAGAGAAAAGTGGTCACATTTCAGGAACTAGGTAATATACGATCTTTATATACAATGCCAGCACCCAGGAAGAGACTGCCTATTATAAGTTGTTTTTTCTCAAAGTAACAGCTTTATGGAAATATAGTTTACTTACCATACATTTTACCACTTTAAAGTGTGCAATGTTTAGCATTAGTGCTTAAGTGTTCATTGTTTGGTATATTCACAGAGTTCTGCAAGCATCGCCACTATCTCATTTTGGAATATTTGCATCACCCCAGGAAGAAATCCTTTAGCAATCTCTCCCCTGTCCTTCCTCTTCTTAACTCCTATTAAACTCATAAGTTTTTCAAAATTGAAAAAAGTCACATTGAATCTTAACGTGAGGCCCCATTTTTTGTTTGTTTGTTTGTTTTTAAGCTGTGAGAGACTTATTTGTTTGAAGTTGATGATAATTTTGTTTTTAAGAGATTTACAATGCCAAATTACTGAGTGTTTGATAGTAATGTTAATTTAAATGTGTTACACTAGATATAACAAAATTCAGATTTTTCCTTATGTAGTATGTTTAAGATGGGTTGCTTGTATATTTTAACCCCTTAACATGACTCTGCATTGAATTTCTATGGTAACCGCATTTCTGCAAAAGCATAAAAACATTCAGAGGCTGTGCCCTCTCTCTCCTTTTCCTGTTGCCTTTCAGATCAGGAGAACATGTCTCTCCAGAAGTCACTGGAATGCCCTACATACATTTATTATTATTGCTATTTCCATCCCCCAAATTAATATCAAAACTACCATGATAGATTTGTAAAGAAACCATTTAGGACTACTCATGAGAAAGAAAATTATCTTGGATAATGACAGAAAAGAAAAAAAAAATACAGTTAGAAGATAGGAAGTCAAATTCAAACTGTTTGGCCTAATCCTGAAGGTATCATTTTCATTATATAGTCAACTTCTGCTGTGACTTTATGGCTTAATGATATGATTATGCCCAGTTGATGATGAGTAGCTCTGGTCATAGGATCACCCGAAATCCTAGTCATGTTTAAATAGAACATAGTGGTATGTGAGAAGCTCTTACTCAAACTAAGAGTAATTTACTGTCACAGCAACCAAGACTTTGTCCCCCAACTTCAATTAGGCTATGATGTTTTATCATAATATTTCATTCCTCTCAGATTTCCTATCTTTGGTTATAGGACCAGATGGTTTCACTGGTGAATTCTACCAGATATTATAAGAAGTCATACCATTCCCTCTCAAACTTCTCCAAAACATAGATGAGGAAAGAACACTTTGAAATTCATCTTACAAGGCCATCATTACCTGATACCAAAGCCAGACAAGGATATACAAAAAAATTAAATTACAGGTCAATATATGTGATGAACATAAATGCAAAATTACCCAATAAAATATTAGTAAATCAAATTCAACAGTACATTAAAAGGATCATACACCATGATGAAGTGGGCTTTGCTTCTGGGATGCAAGGATGGGTCAACACTTGCAAATTAATCAATGTGATTCACCACATTACAAAATAAAGGATAAAATCCTGTGATTATCTTAATAGATGCAGAAAAAGCATTTGACAAATTCAACATCTTTTCCTAATAAAAAACTCTTAACAAAGTGGATATAGAAGAAATTTATCTCAACATAATAAAGGCCCTATATAACAAGCCCACAGCTAACATCACAATCAGTGATGAAAAGCCGAAAGCTATTGCTCTAAGATCAGGAACATGACAAGAATGCCTGTTCTCACTATTATTTAACACAGTACTGGCAGTCCTAGTCAGAGCAATTAGTCAAGAAAAAGAAATAAAAAGCATTCAAATCAGAAAATAATAATTTAAATTGTCTCTGCTTGCAGATGATATGATATAATATTTATAATAGACTTCACCAAAAGACTGTTATAACTAATAAACAGTTTCAGTAAAGTTGCAAGATAACAAAATCAATATACAAAGGTCAGTTGTGTTTCTATACACTAATAATACCTATCAGAAAGAGAAATTAAGAAAACGATCTCATTTACAATTGCATTAAAAAGAATAAAATACTTGGTAATAAGTTTGTTCAAGGAGGTGAAGGATTTGTACACTCAAGAATTGTTCCAGATTGAATGTTGAGCATCTTTTCATGTACCTGTTGGCCACTTGGGTGTCTTCTTAGGAAAATGTCTACTTAGTTCTTCTACCCATTTTTTAGTTGGATTATTTTGTATTGAGTTGTATGAGTTCCTTATATATTTTGGACATTAACCCTTTACTCTGTATATGGTTTGCAAAAATTTTCTCCCATTCTGTAGGTAGCCTTTTCATTTTGTTGATTGTTTCTTTAGCTGTGAAGAAGCTTTTTAGTTTGATATAGTCCCACTTGTTGATTTCTGCTTTTGTTGCTTGTGTTTTTGGTGTCAAATCCAAAAAATCATTGCCAAGATCAATGTTAAGGAGCTTTCCCTACATGTTTTCTTCCAGACGTTTTATAGTCAGGTCATATGTTGAAGTGTTTAATCCATTTTGAGTTAATTTTTATGAGGAGTATAAGATAGAGGTACAATTTCATTTTTCTCCATGTGGTTATCCAGTTTTCCAGACACCATTTGTCGAAGAGAGTATTCTTTTCCCAGCAAAATAAGGTATCAAAGAGGTATCAGCACTTCTGTCATTATTGCAACTTTACTCAGAATAACCAAGATATGAAAAAACTGAAGTGTCCATCAATGGATGAATAAATAAGATGTAAAATATATATGTATGTATATATATATTTATATTATATTATAATTAATATTATAATATATATATATAATTCAGCCATAAAAAAAATGAAATTCTGCCATTTACAACAACATGGATGGACCCTGATTTATTATGCTAAATGAGCTAAGTCAGACAGAGGAAGATTAAATGCTGTATGATATTACTTATTTGTGGATTCTAACAAAGATAAACTTGTAAAAACAGAGAGTAGAATAGTGATTACCAGGGGCTGAAGGTTGGGGGATTGGAGAGATGTTATTTAAGGATACAAACTTAAAACTAGTAGATAAATAAATCCTGAAGTTCTAATGTAGAGCATAGTAATTATAGTCACCAATACTGTATTATGAACTTCAAATTTACCAAGAGACTAGATCTTCATTCTTCTCATCACAAAGAAAGAAGTGATAATTATATGACACATTAAAAGTATTAGGTAACACTATGGTGGTAATCATATTGCAATATATAAATGCATCAAATCAACACATTGTACACCTTAAAATTACACAGTGTTATATGTCAATAGTATCTCAATTTAAAAAAGAAAAAAAAGTAATTGGTTGAATAATTTAGTTATCAGAATTGATGTATGTGTAACTTTACCACCTCAACGTGAAGCCCTGATTTCTGTCTAGTCTAAGCTTCAGAATTCAGTTTTACAATTGTAAATTAGAAATGAGGATTCTGAAAAGTCCTACACATAAATCCATGTAGATACATATAGCATGTGCACACACACACACACATCATACTTTGTATATTTATTTTGAATAGAAAATGGAATAAGCAGGTGAGTAGTTTCAAAGTTGAAGATTTATTCATTTTTGGAAATTTTAAGGTAATTTTAGTCAGTTTGATATAAATATCAATATACTATATGTTGGCTGCCATTGGTCTAAAAATCTACCAGATCTTCCAGCTCCATGCTACTAATAATATCTAGTACTGTTGTGAGCTGAATTGTGTCCCCCCAAAAGATATATTGAAGTCCTGAACCCAGGCACCTGTGAATGTGACCTTATTTGGAAACGGGGTCTCTGCGATTTAACCAACTTAAGGTAAGGTCATATTGGACTGAGGTGGGCCCTAAGTCCAATGACTAGTGTCCTTATAAGGAGAAAGAGACACAGAGAGGTAGACACGCAGGGTAAAGGGCCATATGATGGTGGAGACAGAGGTTGGAGGGATGAAACTTCGAGTCAAGGCATGCCAAGTATTTGCCAATGATCATCAGAAGTTAGGGAGATGCAATGAAGGATTCTTCCCAAGAGTCTCCAGAGGGAGCCTGGCACTGCTGACACATCAATTCCAGACTTCTAGCCACCAGAACTGTGAGAAAATAAATTTCTGTTGCTTTAAGTCATATACTTGTAGTATTTTGCTATAGCAGCGCTAGGATATTAATACACATACTATATACAGTAGTAGATAGTAGATTGGCCAGTGATATTCCAACTGGGTAAACATTTCTTTGACATGTTCTTACACAGATGGGCATTCACCATACCTTAATGACTTGCAATTTATAATTTTGTTTATGTGACAGACCCATGATATTAACTTTGGAACAACAACAACAAACAAAAAGTACTGGGTGAAAGAACAGTATTGTTTCTCCTGAGAGACAATTAGAAACTGGTTTCAGACAGGCTGGAAGTAGAGAATGCAAATTTTCTGTTAAAAATCAGTGGAATAAAAGCATTTTATTTCAATCTCATCTTTTCGACCCCTGTCAAATGCCTAAAAGAACAAAAGAATAGTAGAAAATTCAAGATTTAATATAATAGAAAAAAAACCCTGCAATATACAAATAGAATTATACTAGCTAAAAAATGTGAAATATTAACCTAAACAAGAGTGCATGATATTTATTTTCACAAACTTCCTCAGTCTCCAAGATATTTGTACATTTCCAAAAAAAAAATTAAGTATCTTATTCTGCATAATCTCTACAAAATGACAGTTAAGACATCAAGAGTTATAGGAAGGCTCTGGGTACTGTGGAATATTTCCTGTTGGGACCCAGATATTTGCGACAGAAAAGCAGATACCTGGCAAATAAAAAACAAATAAATAATAAAAATAAATGAAACCATCTGTACACTTTCTTTCCTAGCCTGAAAGTTACTTCACTGAGAGCTGAATAGAGGAGAGAAGGAAAAGCATTGCCATAGACTAAATGTTAGTGCCCCCATTCATATGTTAAAACTTAATTTACAGTGGGATGTCATTTGAAGGTGGGGCCTTTGGTTGGTGATCAGGTCATAAGGGCAGATCCCTCATGAATGAATGACACCAAACCTGCTGGCACCTGATCTTGAATTTCCCAGCCTCCAGAAGTGTGAGAAATAAGTTTCTGTTGTTTATAAGTCACCCAGTCTACGGTAATTTGTTATAGCAGCCTGAATGGGCTAAGACAGGAATAGAGGAGGCAATCCATGATTTTATAAGTTGAGGGGTGCTCTGGATACTCTAGCTTTCAACATGATGGGCTCTCAATATTACACTTTCCTTTCTGCACTTTCTTCTGTACTTTTGAGGGATAAACATGCAAGCCACATATTTCAGGCAACCTAGCTTTCTGGTTTCTGCCAATTGGAGGCACTAGATGGAATTTAGAAGGAAGAAAGAAGAAACAGAATATTACTTTGCTATTTCAGTTTCTTTCAGCACCTAGGGGCTGTGACAGTAGCAGGACCATAATGACAAAAGAAGGCATCTTGCTCATGGTCTTCTTGGCATGGAACCTCCATTCTAGGAGAAGAGCATGCAGGGGTGGAGGCAAAGAAAGGCAGACCAGCTCTACAATATACAAAAATTTATTGAATTAAATGCTCGCGAAATGGGTGAATTTTATAATATTTAACCTATATTTTATAAAGCCGTTTTTTTAAAGGTGATTTTAGGCAGCAGTGAATGTCAGCAACTTTGAGAGTAATTTAGCAGCAATGGTAGAGTTTTTGCTTAATAGCAAAATACATTTCTAACAGTAGCAGACACAGACAGAGAGCTTACCCCTCATACTGTCAGCAGCTCTGGGGCGAAAATGGTCACATGAGCTGTAGCCTAAGGCAGTGACAGTTTCTTGATCTATGAAGAACAACCCTCCTCTTCCCTTAACGCCTTTAGCCATTCCATCACTCTAGTCACCCGTGATCAGCTATAAATTTCCCCATCCTTAAATACTGAATGGTTTTCACATCTGCCAAATGTACGCTGAATACCAAAGAAGATTTTTCTGTCACCCAAGCAATTTGTTGAGGAAAAGTTTGGAGTCAACACCTCTGAATCCACGCCCCAGATAGTCCCAGTTACCATAGTTGTCAACATCTCTGGCAAGCAGCAAAAATAATTCAAAGATGGATCATACTTAGAAAGGAAATGATATGTGCTCTATGCACAAAACATTTTTCTTTAAATCAGTAAACGGTCATTTCTGATAAAAAGATGGTTACAGTAAAACAAAGGAATGAAAGAAATGCTTCTCATTATTCTCACAGAATGTATAGATAATACCATCTTTATAAGTAATAAGTGAAATTTGAACAATGAGAAAAAAGTATTCCAAAGAGACTTTATAGGATGTCCAAAGAATATAGAATTGAGTTGCAAAATGTCACAATATGACAAAAAATGAAAAGCCAGTGTAGAGAATAATGCCCGTTATAGGTGGAAAAAGTTAGATGTTTATAAGTAGTTATGAGGGTGACTCCGAGAGAAAGAAAGAGCGGGAGGGAGGGAGGTGGAGCAGGGAGAGAGAAAGGGGAATGTAAACACGATCACAGAAGGAACGCTAGACTTTAAAAAGGTATATCTAACATGCATTATTGATATTTTTAAGAAGAACTAAGCAAATGAAAATATAGAAAGAGTCTAAAGTATAATTTTTTCAACATTTTTCTGAAATAAAAACAAGTTGAATGTGTAGACTGAAGGGGCTCATAGATTTCCAAGAAATAATGAAACCTAACATTCATACCTACCATTCCAAATCAAAGCATATTCTGGTAAGGATGTTAAAATTCAGGTACAAAGAAAGAATCCTAGGAGTAGGAGGGGAAAAAATCATGCCCCCTACTAGTGTGAAATATCAAGATGGATTCGACATCTTCACAGTAATATTCATGCAAGGAGACAGTTTGATCAGTATCTAAAATATACTAAGAGGAAGAATATGTGATGCAAGAATTTTATAATCAGCCAGGTAATCCTTTGATTTTAAAGAAAACTTTTGAGTAAAAAGGAAAAGGGTGCACGAAGTTATGCCATTTATGAATAACAAGGTCTGAAACTCCTAGGGGACAAGGTTAGGCAGTGATAAAGAAAGAAAAGGGAGAAAATGGAGCTGAAATCAACTGATTAGGTGATGAGAACTAAAGGATATTTTTTAAATTGACAGAGTAGACACCCATGCCAACCCACCCCCACTCCTGCCCAAATATGTTAAGATTAATTTTTATTTAATGAAAGTGACAGAAGCGTGAGATGGTCACATGATCAGAGCAAAGGTAGCGGGAATATTCAGCCAGCCTCCTTTGGGTTGCAGAGTCTGTTAATTTTGACTCTGTTCCCATGTGAGGACTCTTGTCAATACGCAAAGCTCATTTTTTCTAAGCTCAAAGCTTTTTCAGAATCAAGTCACCTAACACCATTCAGAAAGAACTTTAAGCAGCATCTATGTCCTTCCTGTGAAATATTTATGAGCAACTTGGATTCTGACTTTCCTGTCAAACCCACCAAAGCCTAGTCTACATTCTCTTTTAAGGACATGATGGATGTTGGAAGTGGAAATCCTGTTTATCCCCAGCCCACACCGATCTTTCTATTTTTTTCTATTTCTATAGATGATAGATAGAGAATAGAGATACAGTTAATTTCTCACCGAGCTTATTAAAAAATCTATGTTCTTACAAGATGTTACTTATATTATTTCATTTGATTTCCCCAATACTGTTAATAGTTGGCATCATAATTCCCATTTTACAGCACAGAGATTTCAATTCCATTAGGTTAAATCAATTTGTTCTAAATTACACAGAAATTCAGTTTTGTGTCTGGTATTAGAAGAATCTCTTTGTACTTCCCCACCACCCCTTACTGTAGTTGTAAAATTCACCTATTGGCAATCACATATGATAAATGATCATATGATTCCAGACAATAAATTACAAGTGTTAAACTTAAAAATAATGGCTTGTTAGTTCCCTATCCCCACATCTTTAATGACAGAAATCACAGATCTTGTTCATGAGGATCACAGTTTTTGAAGTAAAATACTGGATTTTTATTTCTATTGCTATGACGGTATTATTATAGTAATACCAAAACAAGAAAAACACAATACACAAAAAGAAAACTACACACCAATTTCCATCATAAAATAAATGTAGAAATCCTTAGCAAAATATTAATAATAGAATTAGCAATATATAAAAATAATTATACACCATTACCAACTGATATTCATTCTCAGCATGTAAAGCCTGTTCAATATTCAAGAATTATCAATGTAATTTACCCAATCCTAAAGAAAAAAAAATTGCATGGTCATATAATTCAATGCAGAAAAAGGGTTTGACAAATTTCACAACCATTCATGTTGTAAAAACAACAAACGAACAAACAGCTCTCAGAAAAATAGGAATAGAGAATAACTTCTTCCACTTGATAAACAGCACCTATGGAAATCAAAAACAAAAAGAAAACCAAAACCAAAAATCCCAAAGTTAACTTATACTTAATGATGAAAGACTGAATTATTTCCCTCCTCAAGATCAGGAACAAGGCAAGGATATTCACTCTCACCGCACTCATTTCACATAGTATGAGGTGTTCTAGCAAGTTCAGTAAGGCAAGAAAAACAATTAAAAGACAGATATGTAGGTAAGAAAGAAATAAAATTGTCTCTATTCGCAGATGATATGATTATATACAAACTGAAGTCTAGGAATACACATATACTCAAAAAATACCCTTTTAGAATTAATAAGTTAAGCAAGGATACAGGATATAAAACAAACATAAAATATTAATTGTAAACCTATTTGCTAGGAATTAACTATGGGCAGTGAGATTTTTATAATCACTCAAAAATGAAATACAGAAATATATCCAAATAATCAAATATTTACAAGACTTGTCATCAAAAACTATAAAATGCTCATGAAAAAAATCAAAGAGGTTCTAAATAAATGGAAGACATTCAGTGTTTATAGATTGGAAGCTTCAGCTTGGTAACTGTTAGTTTTGCAAGGGCCATCATAACAAAATATCAAAGGCTGGGTAGCATAAATAAAATAAATATATTTTCTCACAATCCTGGAGGCTTATTAAAGTCCATGATCAAGATGTCAGCAGGGTTTTATTTTGCCTAAGGCTTCTCTTCTTTTCTCCTAAATGGCCATCTCTTCTCTGTACCTTCAGAGTCTTCCTCTATGTGTGTCTGTCCTAATTGCAAATCAGGTTGGATTAGAGCCCATCTTAATTACCTCATTTTAATTTAAATACCTCTTTAAAGACCATATCCCAAATATAGTCACATTATCATATTGTTAAGTCTGGGGGGTTAAGACTTCTACACATAAATTTTGGGGAGAGTCAATTTAGCTCATAACAGTAAGGATTTCAATTATGCCAAAATTGATATATAACTTTAAAACTATTCTCATCAAAACATCAGCAAGAATTTTTGTATAGACCAGATTATTTAAAAATATATATGGAAAAGAACAAAGGAACTAGAAGAACAAAAAGAATTTGGAAAATGAAGAATATAGTAGAAGAAGCCAGTCTACCCAATTTTAAGCCTTATTTTTTATCTTTATCTTTTTTAAATTACTGCTTTATTTATTTATTTTGGAGTATAGTCACTTTACAATATTTTGTTAGTTTCTACTGTACAGCAAAGTGAATCAGCTATACGTATACATATATCCTCTCTTTTTTGGATTTCCTTCCCATTTAGGTCACCACAGAGCACTGAGTAGAGTTCCCTGTGCTATACAGTAGGTTCTCATTAGTTATCCATTTTATATGTAGTATCAATAGTGTATATATGTCAATCCCAATCTCCCAATTCATCCTTATACTATATTTAGTAATCAAGACTGTGTGGTGTGAGTGGAGGAATAGACACATAGGCCAATAGAAGAGAACAGAAAATTCAGAAATAAACTCACAAATATGCCCAAATGAGTTTTGACAAAAGTGAAAGGAACAATTCAATGGAGAAAAGATAGCCTTTTAAACCAATGGTACTAGAGTAATCTGATAGGTTAAAAAAAACTGGGCCTTGACTTGTCACACATCTTACATAAAAATTAGTATTCTGGTTGTGATATTGTACTATAATCTAAGATGTCGCCATTGAGAGAAACTGGGAAATGAGTACATGAGACCCCTCTGCATTATTTCTTATTACTGCTAATGAATCTACAATTACTTCAAAATGAAACTTTTTTAAAAATTTAAATAAAACATTTAAATCCTAAATAAGATCAATAGTCTGAATGTTGATTCATAGTAAAGCCTTTGTCAGTTTGGTGCTTGTGCCATCAACAGCAAGGCAGACTGCTATGATCAGGTGAAAAAAAGAGATTACTGTGTGTAGCCTCTCATCCTATAATACCCCACTTGAGTTCAGACCTAAATAGAAGAGAGTCCTATTTACCAATCAGCTGGGGGAACACATACTGTCTATATATATGTAAATATTTCATTTTTAGGAGATTAAAGAAATTCCTAAGCTATAAAATCAAAACTATAGTGCTTAGGACTCAGAATGTTATTTGCTAACTTCAGAGTTTATGAAGATCTTTCATTATGAGCTTAAGGGAAGAAAAGAAACTAATATGTAAATTAAGCAAAAGAAAGTTATGATAAAAGAAAAACAAAGAGAAAACCCAACAGAGAAGGTAATAAAATTCCAGTGGAGATCATTACAGGTACTTTTTAGAAATAAAGGTAGTAGAACATAATGATAAGCATGATTTAGAACTGAAAAATGTTGAGAATAAAAGCAGTACATGCAATTTTTAAATGGCCAATATAACCTCCAAAAATGACAGAAACTGAGGATGGAAATTATTTTCCAAATATAATTTTAAATGATTTTTTACCAACTGAGGAAATCCTTTCAGCCTAACATTCTCCCTCAAGGGGCATTTGGATTTGAACTCCTAAAGATGGGAAGATAATTGGTATTTTATTGCTCAATTGCAACCATAATGATGAAAATATTGTTTATTTACTTTCAATTTTGAGTCAATCTTCAGGCCACGGAAAGAAGATGCTATGTTTAAGGATGGAATGAAAATCCAAGAGCTATGATAAAAATGTAACTTACACAAAGCAGATTGTGAAGAATATTGGGTAGAGAAACAAGGGCATTAAAATTGTCATATAAAGTATGAAAACTGAATTAAAGGACTATAGAAAAATGATTGAGTTTAATTACATTGTTTATACTAAAGATAATTGACAGAAAAACCAAAACAATAACATAATTGACTAAAACAGTTGGAGAAGAGGACCTGAGTGAGTTAAATATTTATATTTGATATTGGGGGAATAATAAATGTTATCTGATATTAATAAATTCAGAAAATATATATTGTTTGAGAAGGGAAATAACCAAAATATAAACAATTGTGAAGAACTTGTCTGGAGAGTAGACTTAGAAGTGAAGAAGTGATCTGACTCTGTTGATATTTAATATAAAACATTCTTTAACATGTGATTTTTTTTAATGAGCATATATTACTTGATAAAACCAAATACTTTAAAACTACAACCTACTTACTTATAAGTGATAGTGATTTATATGATACGAAGGTGCTTATTGTTGAATTGATATGAAAAAATTTAGAATAGACGCAATTACCAAACTAGAATCATGCATGTAAACATTTTTTCTAGCATTTTTTATGTGTTAAAATGTGTTATTTTTCTTTGCTTTATACTGTTGAATTTGAAATATCACCCACCCAAGGCTCTTCGTTTCTCCCTAGTTACTTGGCTAGCGGCTGCTTCTATTTGCAAGGACATATCATGTGAATTACAAGGAAGTAAAATAATTGGCCTTCAACTAGACTAAATTTTCACCAAGTGGATTATTGTGCTCTGATAATGCCCACAGTCTAAATGACAACACTCAAAACTCAAATGTGTTCTTAATTATAATTTCCAAGTTAGGAAAATTGTGTTTTGTATAAAATATTATTTCATTAAATTAGCCACAATAAAAAATAAGAATCACCTTTCATTGGGAATATACAAGAGTAAGTTTCAAATAATTTTATCATGGAAAGTATTATAATAATCATTTCTAATATTTACAGTTAAGAATCTTAAAATCCTTCTGGCTTTACTTTCAAGAAAAGTCATCAGCAACATTTAAAAATGTATGCTTATGAAATAAATCATCCAATTACTCTATTTCTATGTTTAAATTCCCCAGTTCTTCTGGCAATAGAATATAAGTCACTGAAGCTTTGTTTCCAGTGGAAAGTGGCTGGTACCTCCAATCCTACCCCAGAAACCCACATTTATATAATCTGCAATAATTATCCAGGTATTTTTAGATCACTTCCATGGCTTTAATATTTACTTGTCATGTTACTTATTTTCACAGCTAGGCATCACATCACCCGTCTTTACAAATCAATTTATTACAAATTAAAGGATATAATCCTTCTTCTCTGACTAGTTTTCTACAATTTCTTTTTCCCAGCAACAAATATAATTAAAAATAATAATTGATCATTTGTTTTAACTTGTCAGTAGAACTTACCATTTCCTGGTAAGGACATCTTTGTTAAAATTGGATGATTTTTAAATGTGTCAAAATGATCAAGATAATAAAGGTCTTGAAATATTTGCCTTTTTGAATTTAGAAATGTAAGCTATGACAGAATACAATTTCTTTCTGTAAAACACATACAAAAATGAATAGCACGTTTCAAATAGTTAACTGTTATTTCACAAGGATCATAAAAATTAAATAATTAGATGAGGAACTCTGTTCCATTATTCAACAGGACAATTAGTTCTATCAACATTTACAAGTTTTAAATATAGATTTATAATGCAAATATATTTATAATGTATTTTTATTTTTTATAGTGTATTTTTTAAATCTTCAATTAAAATCAGTAATCAAAAGAATTTAACATTAATGATAATAAAGCCTTTATTATAATGTTTCTTTTATTCTTCAGTTATACTATTTCAATACTTTAAATACATGTTCAATTTTATTACCATATTTATGAATTAAAAATCTTAGTTTTGCTTAATGTCCTCCACTAGCAAGAAAACAAAAATTGAATGATACATTTCCATTTACTTATAACTTGAATTCTTTATAAATAATTTTATTTATCAAATATAAATAACTATGATTATAAATATAAGGTTTCAAAAAATGAGAAAAGCGAAGGTACAGTTCATGAATTTGTGCTAATGACAGTTAATTATGCTTAAAATTTATTGTCAATTTGAACAAAAAACTATCACAAAAACAAAGTAGGACATTATATAATGATAAAAGGTCAAATCACCAGGAAGATATAACAATTACAAATATATATTCATGCAACATCAGAGCACCTAAATATATAAAACAAACACTGACAGAATTGACTAGAAAAATAGACAGAAGTGCAATAATAGTAGACGATTTCAACGTCTCACTTTTAAGAATGGAGAGACAGTTACCTTATAGGGAACAATTTTTATGAGTTTTTCTTCTCTCCTTCCCTTATTTATTTTTGCAAATATAAAAAAAAAGCACAAACTGTGAAATAATAAAGAAAAGAAACAGAGATGAAAGAGGGAGAAAGGGGTGGAAGGAAGGATGGAAAGAAGGAAGGAAGGAAGGGAGGGTATCTTACACAAAAGGTGACATACTACATACACAGTTTTCTGCAACTTCCTTTTATCACTTAACAATTTATACTCCAAAATATACAATATATAATCCATTTAATCCATTTTGTAGAGATCTTCCCAACTGCTTTGCGCAAGTACATAGTAATCCACTGTGTAGATATATTGCAGTTTATATAACTGTTGGATTTTGGTGTTAGAATTTTGGATTTTGAGGGTGATTTGAATTTTGTTACTAGTACCAATAATGTTACATTGAAGAACATTTGATACATGTCATTTCAAACTAATGTCAGTGTACTTTTGGATCTTTGGAACAGATTCCTGGAAGAGGGATTGATAGATCAAAGGCCAAATACAGCTATGATTTTGTTAGATATTGATAAAATCTTCTCCATGGATGTTGTCCCATTTTACATTTTGAAAAACAAAATATTAGACTGCTTTTTCCTCCTTAGCCTCACCAACAGAGTGTTATCAAACTTTTCATATATTTCAAATCTTACAGGTGACTAATGGTTTTGGTTTTAATTAGCATTTTTCTCATTATAAAGATTATAATATGAAATATATTTTCTAACAAACATTGTTCCATTGAAAATATGAAACCTACATTTCGATCTGAGTAGCCCAGGGAAGTATCCTGGGTTAATGACATAAGTGGCTATTTAGTTGTAATTAATTAGGTTAATCTGAAACCATCCATTTTACTCAGGACTGCAGTTTAAAGAGATAGGAGAAAGAAAGGCAGAACAGAAGAAAGGGAAGGAAGGATGGAAGGAAGGAAGGAAGGCAGGAAGGAAGGAAGGAAGGAAGGAAGGGAGAGAGGGAGGAAAGGAGGGAGGGAGGGAGGGAGGGAGGGGTGAATTAAGCTAGGTCTGAATTAAGACAAAAAAAATATGAATAAATGGGAAAGAACTGCTTAAATCAATGTAATTACCCTTGTTTGCTTGAAATCTGTGTTATAGTTTGAAGTCTGTGCCATACCTACCTTGTTAAAAAAACACTAAATTTACCTATTTTGCTCATATTCATGTTTCTCATAAACTCTGACCAGAAATTACAAATTTTAAAGTTTTACCGCATTTCAGCAGTAAACTACGTGCATAACCTCAGAAATGGATTGATGTCTCTTGTTAATACATATTTTGTTCATCATATGCTGGGTAGGAACTACATATTAGTATATATGCTCAAATTTTTATTGCATTTAACACACCAGAAGGGACATTATACAACTAATAAGAAGTGAAGTCCATATTAAGTTATTTGATCAAATATGTTTCATGAAAACTGCCTAAGAACATCAAAACAATTAGTCAAACCCAAAATTCAATCTGAGTTAGCATTCATATTCAAAGATTTGAATTCAAAAGTAAGTTCAGAGACCAAATATTATATTTTGATTTGTTCTGAAGTGGCCATCTGCCCATATGAAAAAGCTACTGCAACCGTCTGGCAGGCAGTTTAAAGAACCAAAATAACTACTCTGTGCAGGTCAGGTTCACAGGCATCTGGGTGTTGACTTGGAAAGCACAAAAAGTAATAATCACAGCATGTGGTACTTTACCGAGTAGCTAGCCAAAAGTGTCTGTCTAAATAGTCAAAAAATTTAGCTGTCATAAGAATCCTTTGAGGAAACTTTATAAATACCTATCAAATTTCAAATATCAGTGGCCAACATTTTTAAAAACACCATAAAGATCTAATAAAATATTATAGAAAAGTTATAATAATCCTGAGGTACCCATAATTTATATCCTGGCACATTTAAAAATGTTCCTTTTGTTTAAAAATGGGCTTCAAAGATATCAATAGTTTTATTTGTATATTTTATAAATATTTGTGTGCTAGTCAATAGTCTGATTTTTAATTGTTTAAAGCAAATCCAATGCCACAAAGAGCTACTTTAGTCATGACTTGCAGGAGTTCAAGGGGAATATCCTCTTTCTTCACCCCTCTGCCCCTCCCCTACCTTCAAGTCTTCTCCTCACAGGTCTCTGCCTGGGAACTGTGGACCTTTGCTGCTCCTTTTCTTGGAAGAGTGGCTGTTGAAAAGAGTTAAATATGGCTCTTGGGTAAGTAAGTCTGGGTTGGAGGGCCATGAGGAAGGGTCAGCAAGAGGACAATCTCCCTCGGCGTCCGGAACTTGTAGAATAGCCTGCAATAGAGTGGACCACCAGCTGAGCTCCTTGAAGTGAGAGCTACAGGCTGGCAGGGAGAAGGGTGACCCCAGTGTCAACCAAGAAAAGTTAGATATGGCTGCACTTCAGAGAGCTCACCAACCAGGTGATGGTCACCAATAACAGCAGGAGGATGCTCCCAGTGCTGAAATTGAGTATGGCTGGCCTGGACCCGAACACCATGTGTTGTTTTATCTTGGATTTTGTGATGGAGAGTAACCACTTCTGGAAGTGTGTGAACAGAGAGTGGGTGCCTGGGGGGTCAGTCCAATTCATATGTGCATATGAAACTTCTTACATAAATAAAAGCTCTAAATTCATATAGTATGAGTTGAGGGTCTACAGGGGATGACTACCAGCCACGGCATTCTCAAGACTCAATGCATATCTGTCAAGGCTTACCAGAAAGAGATTACAGCTCTTAAAACTAAATACAACTCATTTGCAAGGGCTTGCTGTGATGCAAAAAGAAGCAGGGATCACAAAGATAAGATGGAAGAACCCAGAGACAAACAGCAACCTGGGTATTACTAATGGAAGTAGCTTATCCCCGGACTCAGTTCCTCCTATCTGCTGTCAACCCCCATCCTCAGTTTGGAGGTCCTGTCTCACTTTTCTCCACCCGTGGCTGTGAAAAATGCTCTATGCTGAGGAACCACAGTTCACACATCCCTGTCCCTGTCCTCAAAGCTGTGCCTAGGACTCCTCCCCACTTGGACAAGCTCATACTTAGCCCATACACTCATTGGAAAAATTCTCCAACCTATTCTGACAATTCATTTGCAAGTTGTCCATGATCTGATCCCATGAACTTAGCCCAGCCTCAGCATGTGTGTACATACTATCATGTTACTCCTGAGCACAACAGGACTGCATCAGTACCCCAACCTGTGGTCAGCTAGCAGAGCACCTTCACACCAGGGTCTCAGACAGCATAGCTACCTAATGGGCTGGGAGTCCAGTCCTTCCCAGTGAACACTATCTTACCCAAATAATCTCAGGTCCCTTCTCCTCAGGATTCTCACTCTATAAGAACCATGTCCTGGCCACAGATATTCCTGACAGCCAATATCACACCTTGGCCTCATAACCTCATGGATATCCCCGTCACCACCTTCCATGTAAACCAAAGCCTTTCCTTAAAATATACACTATTTTTTTTTTATGTCTACCACTTTTACTCAGGATTTGATCTAGGTACAAAATGACAGTCTCATAGGTCAAGAAAGAAAAAAAAATCTTATTAACTTCACTTTAAAATATGAAAAGCAATATATGTTCTGTTGTTCATCAAAAAAATAACCCCACCCATCATCTGCAACACAAGTGTAGTCCTATGTTGTGTTTGTATGCTACAGATGAATTTAAGTATGGAAACAAAACTCAGTTGGACTATTAAATCACCATTACTTGATCATAATAAAATTTTGTTTGCTAAGATCCAGAAACTTATTTGTTTGTGTCTCTTACAGAATATAGAAGATTTGACACACTAGAATTAATAAACTCAACTCGTCTTATTTAGTGAAATAAAAAGCATACTTTCAATTGCATTTCTTGTTTCTTCAGAGTAGTTTTCAGGTCCCTTTTGTGACAGCTATCATACTTATAGTTAAGCTGTTAGGGACAAAATAATAAATTCATAGTTGAGGACAACAGACTTTAACTGAAATGGAAATTTCACTGTTCTGCCCAACAGAATGCGTTTATTTTGAGCATATGTAATTGCCTCTTGTATTGTTAAACATACAATGGCAATATTTTTCTTCTGAAAAAAATAGCCAAAGACAATGAGCAAAACATTTTCTGCAAAATAAAGGCAATATGCAAAAAAAAAAAAAAAAAAAGAAACAACAACAGCAAAAAACTAAATACAGTTCTAAAAAGATCTAGTGAGAGGAGTCAGTACTAGAAATTAGTGACAAACATAATCCACTAAAATTTTCAAAATTTACATAGCTCAAATTCTCGTCTTTTGCTAACTTACTGTGCATCTAGAAATATTTATTTTGGAAAATATTGAGCAAACTTCTTTTGCCCAGAATGAAAAACAAAAGAACACATGCTTTCCTTTTCAAAGGAGAGTGATTTTTTTTTTTTTGGCAGTACGCAGGCCTCTCACTGTTGCAGCTTCTCCCGTTGTGGAGCACAGGCTCTGGACACGCAGGTTCATCGGCCATGGCTTACGGGCCTAGCCACTCCGCGGCATGTGGGATCTTCCCGGACCGTGGCACGAACATGTGTCCCCTGCATCGGCAGGCGGACTCTCAACCACTGTGCCACCAGGGAAGCCCTAAAGGAAAGTGATCTTAAGAGCTTATAATTACTTAGTAAAGGTTTCCTGAAGATCAAATGCTTTTTAAATGCCCTTTTTTTGGTAATCTCTAAATTAATTGGAAGCATGTAAAATTGTTCTAAATTAATGATAAAAAAATCAACTTCATATTTTTTAACTGGCTCTTTAAGTTTTATATTAACAAATTGTAGCTCATGATATACCTTAAAATATTCTGATAAAGTATCCAGATTAAGTTCATCCAAAGAAGAGATAATGCATTTCTACATTTGTTTGTGATAATTGGAGCAAAGACTGTATTAAACTAAATAATGATACTTTGACAGTGTAAAGATGCAAATGTACATGAAAGTAATATTTTTCCAATGGTGAGAAGATGTATTTTGTACTAGACCTGACTTAAGTCTTTTGCACAGGATATTTCTTTGTCTGGAAATGGCTTTCCCCACATAATCGCCTGGCTTGCTCCTTCAATTTCATTCCTCACAGAGGCCACGCCTGACCACTCCACATCAACTGCCCCAATGTACTATGAAAACTCTTGGCCTGTTAGATTTTTTTCATAACATGAATTTTTATCTACTATGTTTATTCTTTTATTTTCCAAATATTTTATTGATTGCCTCCCTTGCCCCTGCCAGAATTCAAGTTCCTCAAGTGCAAGAACTCAAGTTTTCCTTGCTAGTTGATCAGTCCCCAAGACCTAGAATCATTTTTGGAAAATAGGAGCCCAGTACATATGTGTCAAAAAAACACTCAATGACCTAGGAGGAATTTCAGGAAAACTTTTGTTGTCATAATCACATAAAAATACATAATGTCTATAAAACAGCAATAACTAATTAGATGGGAAGAACAGGCTGGAATGAAAAAGGAATAATGAGGCAAAAATGGGTTTAGGTGAGATTAAAAAATACTGCTAAGAAAGTAAAAAACAAAATCTAAAAATTACAGCCACACTAGAGGCCCTAAGACAACAAGAAACATTAATATGATTATAAATGTCACAGCAATAATTCTTTTTTTGGTTAAATTCCTGAATCAAAAGCAAAGTATAAAGTCTGAGTTTTAAAGATGCGATAACTACATGTATTCAGAGAGAAACAAATTACCCAAATGTTTGATAAAAATGTTAAAAAAAATAATTATACACAAAAACTATTTAAAAAGTGATGAAGAATGAGAGAAATGTCAATTGATATTTACAAATATACCAGTCTAAATTAGGGATATGATTAGTCTGAAACCATTGAGTGTTAGAAAAAAATGATAAGAAGGTAAAAAAGAAGTTAATAAGAAATCAATGATAGTATGAAAAAGGAAAAAATTTCAACATAACAAGAAGATAATAGAAAAAGGAAATTGAGGTCATTTAACTACTAAACTGTAGACTGTTCTTTCTATGTAACTATGTTCTCACTCTATCCACTTTCTGCCTCCTATTTTTCCAACATACTTTGGACATTTTAAAATAAATTGCAACACACTTGAAAACAGATAAATTATAAGGGTTTACATCACATTTTCTTGCCACAATGTTATAAAACTAGTAATTATAACAAAATGTGATAAAATATTTTGAAGTTAAAACACACATTTCTGAAAGTTTGTGTAAATAGGAAAATAAAAGCTGAGTTTTTAGATTTCTTATAAATATCAAAGTAAATTATGTACCTCAAAACTCAAGCACAGGGGAGGAGTCAAGATGGCGGTGTGGGAACACGCAGAGTTAGCTTCTCCCCACAACTAGGGTGTCTGCCAGCCACTGGTAGGGGACTCTGACCCCCAAGGAGACAGGAGGAACCTCAGAGTGAACGAGTAGGATGTAGGCAGACCGATGGGGGAGAAGTGGAGCCCAGACAGGATTGGCGTCCCTCGGGCCGGGGAGCCTGCTGAGTTCCCAAGCCAATTCCCCCTCCCCTCAAAGCCCCATCCAGGCCACATGGGTCCTGAGGACATAGGAGGGAGGCTGGGGAGATCAGGAGTGGCAGATAGGAGGGGCCATCCAGGAGGATCAGGAGAGGAGCAGAGGGTGATTACCCTACTCACTTGGGCACAGGGAGCCTGCTGAGACCACAGGCTGGTCCCCTGACCTCCAAGGCCCCCTTTTCCCCCTACCGTATTGGTCCTGGGGACATAGGAGAGAGGCCTGGGAGATCAGAGAGGCAGGCAGGAGGGACCCTCCCAGACCCCAGACCAGAGGAGCAGGAGAGGAGAGGAGGGCATTTGCTCTGCCCCTGCTGGGCTCCCAGGTGAGGTCCCCTACCCTCTGAGACCAGGGGCGGGTGGCACGCCTGGGTTCCTACTGTTCCTTGAGTATAAGCCCCACCCCCCACAGCCCTCAGGACGTTTTCCAGCCTTGTGGGTCCTGAGCATTGGCCCCATACACCACCCAAACCTCACCCTTACTTAGGCATTGCTCTCCACAGCCAAGGCCTTCTCTCCCCCACCTTTTTTTTTTTTCCTTTTCCCTCCTCCTCTTTTTTGCTACAGGGTACTGATGTACATTCCAGTTGTTGATTCATATATATTTTTATTTTTACATTTTCTCTAATAAATCTGTTAGTTTCCTAGTCTAATTTTATTTTTACTTTGTTACTGTTCTTTGTTTTTTTCTTTTTTTTGCTGCCCAACATGGCTTGTGGGATCTTGATTCGTGACCTCAGGGTCGGGCGGAAGCTCTTGCAATGGGAGCTCTGAGTCTGAACCACTGGACTAACAGAGAACCTCAGACTCCAGGGAATATTCTTCAGAGTGAGGTCTCCCAGAGGTCCTCATCTCAGCACAAAGACCATCTCTACTCAATAGCCTACAAACTCTAGTGTTGGAAGCCTCAGGCCAAACAACCAGTAAAACAGGAACACAACCTACTCATTAAAAAAAAAAAAAATGAGATGGCAAAAAAATATGTCACAGTTGAAGGAGCAAGGTAAAAACCTACAAGACCAAGTAAATGAAAAGGAAATAGGCAATCTACCTGAAAAAGAATTCAGAGTAATGATAGCAAAGATGATTCAGAATCTCAGAAATAGAATGGAAGCACGGATTGAGAAAATACAAGAAGTGTTTAACAAAGACCTAGAAGAACTAAAGAACAAACAAACAGAGATGAACAACACAATAACTGAAATGAAAAACACACTAGAAGGAATCAGTAAAAGAATAGCGGAAGCAGAAGAATGAATAAGTGAGCTGGAAGGCAAAATGGTGGAAATAACTGCTGAGGAGAAAAATAAAGAAAAAAAGAATGAAAAGAATTGAAGACAATCTCAGAGACCACTGGGACAATACTAAATGCACCAACATTCAAATTATAGGCGTCCCAGAAGAAGAAGAGAAAAACAAATGGTCTGAGAAAATATTTGAAGAGATTATAGTGGAAAACTTCCTTAACATGGGAAAGGAAAGAGTCACCCAAATCCAGGAAGCACAGAGAGTCCCAATACAGGATAAAACCTAGGAAAAATACACCAGTACACATATTCATCAAATTAACAAAAATTAAATGCAAAGAAAAATATTAAAACAGCAAGAGAAAAACAAAAAAATAATATACAAAGGAATCCCCGTAAGGTTATCAGCTGATTTTTCAGTGGAAACCCTGCAAGCCAGAAGGGAGTGGCAGGATATACTTAAAGTGATGAAAGAAAAAAACCTACAACCAAGATTACTGTACCCAGCAAGGATTTAATTCAGGTTTGATGGAGAAGTCAAAAGCTTTTCAGACAAACCAAAGCTAAGGGAATTCAGCACCATGAAAACAGTTTACAACAAATGCTAAAGAAACTTCCCTAAGCAGGAAACACAAAGAGAAGAAAAAGACCCACAAAAACAAACCGAAAACAATTAAGAAAATGGTAATAGGAACATACATATCAATAATAACCTTGAAAGTAAATAAACTAAATGCTGCAACCAAAGGACACGGACTGGCTGAATGGATACAAAAAAAGACCCATATATATGCTGCCTACAAGAGACCCAATTCAGTCCTAGGGACACATACAGACTGAAAGTGAAGGGATGGAAATAGATATTCCATGCAAATGGAAATCAAAAGAAAGCTGGAGTAGCAATACTTGTATCAGATAAAATAGACTTTAAAATAAAGACTGTTCCAAGAGATAAGGAGGGACATTCCATAATAATCAAAGGATCAGTCCAAAAAGAAGATATAACAATTATAAACGTTTATGCACCCAACATAGGAGCACTTCAATACATAAGGCAAATGCTATCAACCATGAAAGGAAAAATCAACAGTAACAAAATAATAGTAGGGGACTTTAACACCTCACTTACACCAATGGACAGATTATCCAGACAGAAAATTAATAAGGAAACACAAACTTTAAATGACATAATAGACCACATAGATCTAATTGATATTTATAGAACATTCCACCCAAAAGTGATGGAATACACTTTATTCTCAAGTGCTCATGGAACATTCTCCAGGATAGATCACATCTTGGGTCACAAATCAAGCCTCGGTAAATTTAAGAAAATTGAAACCTATTAAGCATTTTTTCTGACCACAACACTATGAGATTGGAAATCAATTACAGGAAAAAACCTGTAAAAAACACAAAAAAACATGGAAGTTAAACACTGCGCTCCTAAATAACCAAGAGATCACTGAAGAAATCAAAGAAGAAATAAAAAAATACATAGAAACAAATGACAATGAAAACACAATGACCCAAAACCTATGCATCACAGCAAAAGCAGTTCTAAGAGGGAAGTTTACAGCAATTCAATCTCACCTCAAGAAACAAGAAAAATCTCACATAAACAATCTAATGTTACTTTTAAGACAACTAAAGAAAGAAGAGCAAAGAAAACCCAAAGTCAGAGGAAGGAAAGAAATCATAAAGATCAGAGCAGAAATAAATGAAATAGAAATGAAGAAAACAATAGCAAAGATCAATAAAACTAAAAGCTGGTTCTTTGAGAAGATAAACAAAATTGATAAACCCTTAGACAGAATCATCAAGAAAAAGAGGGAGGGGACACAAATCAATAAAATTAGAAATGAAAAAGGAGAAATCACAACTGACACTGCAGAAATACAAAGGATTATAAGAGACTACTACAAACAACCATATGCCAATAAAATGGACAACCGTGAAGAAATGGACAAATTCTTTGAAAGGTACAATTTTCCAAGACTGAACCAGGAAGAATTAGAAAATATGAATAGACCTATGACAAGTAATGAAATTGAAACCATAATTAAAAATCTTCCAACAAAAAAATGTCCAGGACAAGATGGCTTCTCAGGTGAATTCTATCAAACATTTAGAGAAGAGCACATTTAGAGAAGAGCAAACACCAATCCTTCTCAAACTCTTCCAAAAAATTGCTGAGGGAGAAACACTCCCAAATTCATTATACGAAGCCACCAGCACCCTGATACCAAAACCAGAAAAAGGTATCACAAAAAATGAAAACTACAGGCCAATATCACTGATGAGCAGAGATGTAAAAATCCTGAACAAAACACTAGCAAACAGAATCCAACAGCACATTAAAAGGATCACACACCATGATCAAGTGGGATTTATCCCAGGGATGCAAGGATTCTTCAATATATGCAGATCAATCAATGTGATACACCACATTAACAATTTAAGGAATAAAAACAATATGATCATCTCAGTAGATGCAGAAAAAGCTTCTGACAAAATTCAACACCAATTTATTATAAAAACCCTCCAGAAAGTGGGCATAGAGGGAACCTACCTCAACATAATAAAGTCCATATATGACAAACCCACAGCAAGCATCATACTCAATGGTGAAAAGCTGAAAGCATTTCCACTAGGATCATGAACAAGAGAAGGATGTCCACTCTTGCCACTCTTATTCATCATAGTTTTGGAAGTCCTAGCCATGGCAATCAGAGAAAAAAAAGAAATACAAACTGGAAAAATAAGGATTAAAACCGTCACTCTTTGCTGATAACATGATGCTATACATAGAAAATCCTAAAGATACCACCAGAAAACTACTAGAACTAATCAATGAGTTTGATAAAGTTGCAGGATACAAAATTAATGCACAGAAATCTCTGGCATTCCTACACACCACCAACAAAAAATCAGAAAGAGAAATTAAGGAAACACTCCCATTTACCACTGCAGCAAAAAGAATAAAATACCTAGGAATAAACCTGCCTAAGGAGGCAAAAGACTTGTACTCAGAAAACTGTAAAACACTGATGAAAGAAACCAAAGATGACAAAAAACAGTTGGAGAAATATACCATGTTCTTGGATTGGAAGAATCAATATTGTGAAAATGACGATATAGCCTAAACCATCTACAGATTCAGTGTAATCCCTATCAAACTACCAATGGCATTCTTCACAGAATTGGAACAAAAAATCTTACAATTCATATGGAAACACAAAAGACCCCAAATAGCCAAAGCAAGCTTGAGAAAAAAAAAATGGAGTTGGAGGAATTAGGCTCCCTGACTTCAAACTATACCACAAAGCTACAGTAATCAAGACAGTAAGGTACTGGCACAAAAACAAATATAGATCAATGGTACAGGACAGAATGACCAGAGATAAATCCATGCACATATGGACACCTGTTTTATGACAAAGGAGGCAAGAACATACAATGGAGAAAAGACAGCCTCTTCAATAAGTGGTGCTGGGAAAACTGGAGAACTACATGTAAAAGAATGAAATTAGAACACTACCTAACACCATACACAAAAATAAACTCCAAATGGATTAATGACTTAAATGTAAGACCAGACACTATAAAACTTTTGGAGGAAAACATAGGAAAAACACTCTGACATAAACCACAGGAAGAACTTTTTTGACCCACCTCCTAGAGTAACAGAAATAAAACCAAAAATAAACAAATGGGACTTAATTAAACTTAAAAGCTTTTGCACAGCAAAGGAAACCATAAACAAGACAAAAAGACAACCCTCCGAATGGGAGAAAATATTTGCAAATAAAACAACAAAGGATTAATCTCCAAAATATACAAATAGCTCATGCAGCTCAATATCAAACAAGCAAGCAATCCAGTTAAAAAGTGGGCAGAAGACCTAAATAGACATTTCACCAAGGAAGACATACAGTTGGCCAAAAGGCACATGAAAAGATGCTCAACATCACTAATTATTAGAGAAATGCAAATCAAAACTACAATGAGGTATCACCTCACGCCAGTCAGAATGGCCATTATCAAAAAATCTAGAAACAATGAATGCTGGAAAGGGTGTGGTGAAAAGGGAGCCCTCCTGCACTGTTGGTGGGAATGTAAATTGATCCAACAACTATGGAAAACAGTATGGAGAGTCCTTAAAGAACTAAAAAAAGAACTACCATATGACCTAGCAATCCCACTATTGGGCATATACTCTGAGAGAACCATAATTCAAAAAGAGACATGCACCCCAATGTTCATTGCAGCACTATTTACAATAGCCAGGACATGGAACCAACCTAAGTGTCCATCAACAGAGGAATGGATAAAGAAGATGTGGCACATATATACAATGGAATATTACTCAGCCATAAAAAGGAACTAAATTGAGTTATTTGTAGTGAGGTGGGTGGACCTAGAGTCTGTCATACAGAGTGAAGTATGTCACCATATGTTAATGCATATATATGGAATCTAAAAAAAAATAGTACTGATGAACCTAGTTGCAGGGCAGGAATAAAGAGGTAGACATAGAAAATGGACTTGATGACGTGGGGTGGGAGGGGGAAGCTGGGGCAAAGTGAGAGTAGCATTGATGTATATACACTCCCGAATGTAAAACAGTTGGCTGGTGGGAAGAAGCAGCATAGCACAGGGAGATCAGCTCGGTGCTTTGAGGTGACCTAGAAGGGTGGGATAGGGAGGATGGGAGGGAGGCTTAAGAGGGAGGGGACATGGGGACATGTGTATGCATACGGCTGATTTGCTTTGTTGTGCAACAGAAACATGGTATTGTGAAGCAATTATACTCCAATAAAGATGTACTAAAAAAAATTGGTATCAATAGAAAAAAAAAAACCTCAAGCATAAGGACAGTTCGAAAAACTGCAGTATTTACAAAAGCTGAAGATACACAGTTCCAAAGATAATCAGCTCCATTCCTATATATATACCTAAACCCAACAGGAATGCATTCATAAGTTCACTGAAAGGCATGCACTAGAATATTCATTATAGCATTATTTGTAAGCCCAAACTGGGTGCTACCCACATAAATATCCACTCATAGGAGAAGCTGTGAAAATTGTGGAATACTCACACAATGGGAATTGATCGTCTATAATGTGCATAATGCATAATTTATCAATACTAAGTACAAAAAAAGACAGGACGAATCTCTGGTTTTAGAAGTCATGAGAGCAGTTAACTGGAACAGTTTTTACTGAGATGAGAATGTGCTAGGTTATTGGTATTCTGTTTTTGATCTGAGTCTGACTAAGCAGGTATCTTCTGACATGTGAAATCAATCCATTGAGCTGAACTCTTTTGATGTGGTTACTAGTCTTTACCGATACTATGTTCAATAAACACTTAAAAGTACATAGAAATTAAAAATATCATTCCCATATTTTTATTAATTCATTAAAATAAGTAGAAACACATTTTAATCATGGCATGCTTTGCAAAACAAAAGAAAAAAAAGACCCCTAACTTTCAAAGACTTTTATGATCACTCAAGAAAGCAAAATTACAGAGACAAAGAAGCATCAGGAAATCAGTAAGGAAAAATAAATGACAAATTAAAAAAAAATGATTTAAACATCAGGAAGTGTTATTTATACTGGTTCTGTGGGCTCCATGACTATGAATTCTTCTGTGAAGTGGATGAAGACTCCATCCAGGACAAATTTAATCTCAGTCAACTCAATGAGCAGGTGCCTCACTGTAGACAAGCTCTAGACATGATCTTGGACCTGGAGCCTGATGAAGAGCTCGAAGACAACCCCAACCAGAGAACCCTGATTAAGCAGTCAGCCAAGATGCTGTATGGGTTCACCCAGACCACCTATATCCTCACAAACCATGGCACCACCCAGATGTTGGAAAAGTACCAGCAGGGAGAGTTCGGCTACTGCCCCATGTGCGCTGTGAGAACAAGCCAATGCTTTCCAATAGCCTTTCTGACACCCCAGGTGAGGCCCTGGTGAAGCTCTACTGCCCCAAGTGCATGGACAATTCCACACCTAAGACACCATCGAGACAGCACCACACAGAAGGCCCCTACTTGGGTACCAGTTTCCCTCACATTGCTCTTCATGGTGCATGCTGAATGCCGGCCCAAGCAGCCCACTAACCAGTTTATGTCCAAAGTGTACAGTTGCAAGATCCATCCACTGTCCTACCAGGGGTGCAGTTCCAAGCTGCCAGCAACTTTGAGTCTGTCAAGACCGTTCACTTATTCCCAACCCCACCTGTCACTCTGTCTTTGACAGTTCCAGTCCTCCCCTGCCACCTTTAAGGAAATCTCTATGGTTTATATTTTAAATTAGAAGAGTCATTATTGTGGTGTGAATATGAAATAAAGTAGAAAAAAGGCAAAAATAAGCATTTACTCAAAATTTATATAAAATCTTGCCAGATCTCTTCAGGAAAAATATCTTAGAGCTTGATGACTCCTAATATAAATGTTGTAAAATCATAAGGTATTTTAAAAATAATTCTATGGTAATTTATTTAATTACTAAATAAAATTGATTATTTATATTAAGATACATTAGCATCATTGATGAATATATGAGAAGAATACTGAATAGTACCATAATAATGAAGAAATTTTTTAAAAGATCTACAAAAACTACCATGTTGAAAGGTACAAGAATCACAGGTCTTTAGAAAGGAAATTTTCATATACCTAAAATCAACGAATTCTCATATTATTTAAATAGTTCTGGGCTATAAGTTGAAATGGACTTTACTGTGTCAAACCACAGACTGACTTGCATTATTTTAAAAAAAGCAAATCTCAAATATCACTAGTAAATAGCAATTAAATCTTAAGAGAGAATATATTTTTATACTTGATAAAATCAATTCAATGTTTAATAAAATTCAAAGAAAGCATAAGTACCAACAGACGTATCTAAACATGACAAGAATGTGTATCTCAATCCAGCTATATTTCAAAATGTTCTGGAAATTAATTTAATAGATTTATGATTATAAATGTGAAAAGAAGCTAAAATTTAGGTATATGATCTAGCAACTACTATAATGTACTACAAAACCTTTTATTTTTCCCTTGGAATAGAGAGTCAAGTCAAAAATAATGAATAATCCAATGAAATCAGAGTGTATACAAAATTTATGAACATCAGTGGGGAGAGATTGGATGACACATTAAATTGAGAATTGGCTAATTATGTCAAGTTGGGTTGATATAAAACATCTCTTAGTTGGAGAACTGAAATTCCAATCCCATCTCAGTGGAAAAAATCAAGATGCCTATTTGGAGAGTGTTCTTAGCCATCAAAATCTAGCTAGGCTAATTCAATGACTAATGATAACACCATACTTCTATGTGAGTGACAACAAATATAGACATTGTAATATTCATATTCTTCTCAGTATATTATTTGTTAAGCACTGCATGTTGTTCTAGTTTTTTTTTTCATATTATAAGTGTTAGTTTTTGTTAACTTGATCTTTCTACACCTATCTATCCTTGAGGTGCTTGGATTTATCCTGTAGATACTGTGTTGGAATCATGTTAGCCACCTCAGGGTCAGATATTATGAAACATTTTTGTAATCCACAATGGAGACTTTGTAACAAGCTACAGCAGTGGGGAGTAGCAATTTATTTAAGTATAAGGTATAAATGGGGCAGCAAAATAATAACATTAAAATTCAAACAAGACCCTTTCAAATAAGCATATTTGTTGAAAATATTTAATCTAAGAGGCAAGTAGACAGATGAGTAAGGACAAGGAGCAGAAAACTATGGTGTCTTGGAAAACCATATCCATGTGAAAACTGAATACTGTCAGCACCAAGTTCTTTCATGTAGTCTTGAATTCAACTGTAATTGAAGCACAGATCATAAATCAGAAAGGTTTTTCAATCTGACACCCTTAGAGGAAAAAAGTGACAAATGGAATTTTCAGATTGCAAAGCATTAGTTTATCATTGCACTTTGTTGTGAAGATATAGAGCAAAGTTGGAGAATATTTATATACCACATCCTAATGACACATGGAATAAGAAAGTTGAGCTCATCATTCTGAAACTTAATATCTCTTTTGTTTACTAAAAAAAGCAAAAAGCAAAACTGTGATAATTGATATTTTTCACTTATATCTAGGGATAGTTATATTAAGCATGGTGTTTGTACTAAGAAGCTGCTGTTGCTCAAATGGATATTGCAACATATTTTTCTTGTCCACTCAAATTTATAATCTATGTTAGACAGAATATTTAGTTTACCAACTTAATCTAATTATCCATACGTATACCCCAGTTACCATGTTTTAATTAATGTGAACATTATATAAATTATATAAATCATCTTGAATTATGAAAAGCTTTTAAAACTATCTTTCTAGCATATTGTTAAGATAAAATTAAAATTTTATTTACAGTCAATTCACTGAAAAACATTTTATCTGAAGCTTTTGGGTGGAAAGAAAAAGCGTTTACCGTTACCTGTACCCTCAGAAGGACTGACTGAGTCTCTTAGTATCAAATAACATATACATAAAGTATGAGATAACTTGTTTCTTAATCATATGCATTCGGAAGTATATACTGCCTTGCTAAATAAGGGTTTGAAAACTCTTATTCTGATGCTTTCTAGTTTCATAATCTTGAGAAAAGATACCTAATCTGTATTAAACTCAATTTATTAATTTGTGACGTTGACAAACATTGAGTGACTCCTCATAGATTAATAACATAAGCCACATAAAGTATACTACTATATATAGAAAATGATCAAAGTGTATTGACTACTATTGATATTAATTTAATGTAAGTAAGTGTATTTGGTAATTCCACCCAAACAATCTCTCTATAGTGCTCCTGGCTTCTGGGATATTATGGAGCTATTTTCACTAAAGATGGGAGATGATTCCACTTCAAATACAGCATATTTCTTTCAAACATATCTTCGATCCTGTTTCTATTTAGCATCCTTTGAAGTACAAATAAATTTCCAAAGGGAGCCAACCCTCTTTTGCTGAATGTTGTAAACAGATTTTTTTTCTTATTTATTTATTTTTTGTAAACAGATTTTAATCTCAGTACCTGACAGGACAACACAGCTCTTCTCTTCAGCACACCATGTATTTGTCACTCTACTCAGTGTATCCAGTTTTCTGTGCACTGTAGATCAGTAGCTGTATCTCCATCTCCAGGCATATTTATTTCTGCACTTTTTGTATCACCAAATAATCCTAAGTATGCATTGATTGTTTCCTGAATTTTATATTTCAAAGGCACTAGTTATTGATTGGGCAGCTCCAGAAACCTAGATTTGTGCCCTTGTCTCCAGTCCCCATTCAGGGACAGCTAGAGCAGTGGCCCATATGCCATTCTTCTCAAAAGCCTAATTGCTTCAGGTGACTATCCCTACTATTTTCTGAAACGTCTGAGACTGAATTCAGAGAGTTGAATTCCGTTCTTTTTTGACATGTTCTAACTACATTCATGGAAGGAAACTTGTACACATGTTCAATTTTAAAAATTACCTAAAATAGTAAGACTTTAACTCCCCCTGGATGCCATGCCTCACAATCATGGTTGTTTCTTTGGGACATCAGTCTGGGCAGGAATCTCCTCCTCCTCCTTTGTCAGGAGGTGAAGTCATATCTTTGTGCTTGCATTTGTTCAGTTTCTCCACACTAAGTTTGGAAAGGCTGTTTTGATTATTTTACAATCCTGACATTCAATTGTGATCATGACTAACTTATTGCAACCAAAACTATTAAGAATCCAGGAATAAATCATCATCTTTCTGTTCTCAGAAGGACAAAGCATGCCACACTCGAAAGGAAAATTGTTTTTAGTAGACCTATTCAATTTTTCTGAAAGGATGCAATTCAAATGTAGACTACAAACACACATTGTACATATTTTACTGCATTGTGTAAGGAAACAAAAACACAGGTAAATAAAAGTAAAATTTCCTTCAGAGTTTTGCAATTCACTAAAATAGCACTATAAAATTTCTTTGTAAAAGAAGATAATAGGTCTGTTGGTTTCAAAACAGTTCTAGTAGGGTAAAAGTATCTTGAACTGTCAACAAATGTGGCATCCATCTTATCTATTAATGGTCTTGGGAAGACCGTTTTCAGAATGCAAAACTTTAAAACTGAAATTCACTTCATTGGGTTACAGCTTTTAATGGACTGTCACTGATAAGGAAATGATGGAGAGCACAATGTTTCTGCAATCTCATTAGCTGGATGTGTTGTGTGAAGTTGAATTTCCCAATCTCCAGAATACGAACATATAGTACCAGTGAGGAGAGAAGAAAAGCAATTCAAAGTTCTATATTTAACTTTTATTCTTTTGAATACAGCATTAAAATAACAATTTCCATGGCACTGTATTTTCCTTAGTTCTTTAGTGGGCAATAAAAATAAATCTCATATTATTTTAGCATAATATCATCCTTCCAAAGGAAATCTATTTTGAAATGACATCTCATGTGGTCAGAGAAGTTCCCTTAGTTCATATAAAGTTGGCAACTACACTGTTTTCTTCATTAGAAAGAGACAATATATTCAATCATCAGTGTCACAGGGGCATGCTTCACGAGTATTTGCTTAAAACTTTTAATGCTGTGCAAATGTGACATTTAAGAAATATTTATTTAGAGTAAGCCAAATAAATTTGTTGACTCATTCATGATGCCCATGGAATATGATTTTCTATTGATCATTTATATTAAAATGTCAATGTGTAAAACTAGATCTCAAAAAGCAGGAATATCTGTATATGAATGCAAACTATGTCAATCATGTAGAATTGGTTGACAGGTACACAGATGTTTGGCATACTGCAGCTTAATTGACAAAATTTCCCTATAAAAATAATGGTTTTCTCTTTCCAATTTAATGGAGAAAGTCTATGAATTAAGGCATTCAACTTTTTTTAATATTTATAATTTCAACTTAAATATATTTAGATAGAGATATATAATGAAAGCAAAACAAAGAAACACAATTTTAGTCCCAGTTCTGCCACTTTATTTATTTATTTATCCCAGGCAAATCACTCAGTCTCTCTGAGTTCCCCTGTATTGATACTTTTGTGTCTAGTAACTAGATAATTATGTCAAAGACACTTATAATTTTATGATAACTTTATAAAGACCAGAAACGGGGTAGAGTGATCTCAAAAATACATTAAATATGTGCAGCAGTGAATAAGAATTCTGTTTTCCTCTATGAAGATGGTTGCTACAAATGTGCAATGTTTCAGGGGGGAGAAAAATGCGTCTTCTGACATCTGCAGCAGTATTTCCATGTAAACCAGGAAAAAAGAATGACTTCAAAGGACATAATGATAACTAAGATGTATGGAACACTTTCTATCACTGATAGCTTTAAAGATTTCCTTACAAAATCCTCATAGTAAGCCTCTGAAGTTGATCCCAAAATGACCATTATTTTCTAGATGAGGAACCTGGGACTCAAGAAATTTGGGTAAGACACACAAGGTGAAGTAGCTAGCAACATCAGAACTGGATTCAGAATATGAGAGTCTGGCTATAGAGGTGATATAACTTAACCATGCTTACAGCAACAATTTTGAAAAAATGTGAGAATTCGTTCAGAGATTTGGAAGAGATATGGAAAGAGACCATCCATTTTAGGCAAAAAATGTATTGAAAGCAATATCCCTTTGTTTCAAAAAATACCTGTATTGCTGTAATTTAAAAATAATCTTTTAAATACTCTTCCCCTTTATCAACTGAGAACAATTATTTGATTATTGGGAAATATATAAACAATCATATTAGCCAAACGATTAGAGTTGCTTGGTCTTCAACCAATGGCTTTTGGAAGGAAATACATTTTTCTCTTGATGCTCCTCAAGGAAAAATGGACATAAGAAATAATTGTCACTTAAATATTTTCTAAATGCTTTTAAGGACTTTGATTAAAATTGGGGAGGGGCAAGACCAAGGTCAAGTACATAATGCTTTTTCATTTAACAAGGAGGAACTTCCTGACTTATTTGATTCAGCTCACAAGGACTTTTTTTTGTTAACATCAACACTCAAAAATTTAGAGAGCTCACATTAAAATATGAATTTCTTTCTTTTCCACAAAAACTGGAATATCTGCCAAACCTGGTTCTGAATTCCAATGTGGCAATGATCCATGGTTGCTGGATAGCAGCTGCCACCTTTAGGTGGACCACGCACTTTGCAATGCTTCCAACCACCCGGGGCCTGCTTCACTCAATTACATTTCCAATCTGGCATTAAAAAAAAGAATATTCAGTGCTTTACAGTCTCCTCCTTAATGCCACCATTTAATACTTTTTTTTTTCCTTCCCAATACTCATTAGGGTCTTGTGAAATGCCCTGAGTCCAAAGCAGTGAATAATTTTTGTTACCAGTGGAAAGAAGGATGGATTAATTTGATTAATTTCCTCTGAATGCCTTGAAGTAAGGCATCAAAGAATCACTGTTTACCTCTTGAAATGCTCAGATTTGATTCTATAGTAAAGAAAATGTGATTCAACTTTCATCCAAAGGACAATTGGAGAACTTTGTGCTTAAACAAAGACATATCATAGTCCATTTTATTCTTTTCTTAAAAGGTATGCATTTAGCATTATTTACCCCCTGGCATGTATCAGTAAAAATAGTTTCCCTTTAATATGATTTTTAAGTGTAGATTTATAATTAAAATACATTCACACTGTAAAAGAAGCTTTCGTCCAAGGAAAATAAAATTTGAAACTATTTTAACATACTCAAATTTGTGCTTTCAGAAAACTTCCCGAATTATTGCATTACAATTAGTTGCTATGAAATCATCTAGCCCTTGCTGTTCTGAAAAGAACCTTGCATAGTAGCCCTATAATTATATGTGCATTATCTGAGTGAATTGAGAACAATAAAAATAATGAATTATATTAAGTTTATGAATTATAATTTGTATCATTTAGGGCATAATTTTGATTTTTCAGAATGTAATTAGTACTTTGATTCTTTATATAGCTAAAATCTGAAAATGAGATAGAGTTGTGCCGCCTTTACAATCCTTAGTATCTCTGTCTTTGTCTCCGTCTCTGTCTCTCTTGCTCTCACAAGCACAGAAAACACACACACACACACACACACACACACACACACACACACACACACACCTGCAATATCTTTTCTACTCAAAGTCTGAAAGATTATACTTACATGGTGTTTTGAAACAACAAAAAAGAAAACTTAATGCTAAGGCATACTCTCTTAGAGATAGTCTGTGGTATACTCACACATACTGATGGTTAAAATGGAAAATATTTTTAAATGATACACAAGACAGCAATTTTCTATGAGCTTTGATAATGCATGACTTTTGCCTCTCAGTTCAACTTTATAGACACTATATTGAAGAATCTTAAAAACAGTTCAGATCACCTTTATGCATAGAACTGTTCATCATAGTTCTACAAAATGAAAACCTGGAAACAGAATTTCAAAACTAGGAATTAGTAATTTTTTATTTCACAAAGTATATTATTCTAATGCTACTAAAGTAATATATAAGGAGTGTGTAAAAAAACAAAGTCCATCAAAAGTATTTCCTTTAATGTTAAATGACCAAAAAGTGCCAGACATTTCAAAATCCAGTTGTGTTTGTGTTGGTATGTGTGAAAACTGACAAGTAGAATATAATATTTATATTAAAAATCAAGTAGGTGAACATAGCCAAGACTACCTTATTAAATAGAAAAAAATGGAATGACTTACATTATTGAATATAAACACATATCGTGTTACCATCCTCTAAAATACAATTTTTGTACAATCTATACAATCTACGTGTAGGATATATATACTCTGTAAAAGTTACTTTTAAATGCTTTTGAGAGCTGTGGTTTTCCCTATTTTATCCTATTCTGATTCCACATTTTTCCAATATTGACCTCATATTGCATTTGTAATCAGAAATAAAATTTTAAATAATAAAGTTGGAGTGAGCCTTAGTGCATCCTGCAGGCAGTTTCCCAGCAAGTACCGTGGACCTCAGTTAAGCAACATCCCAATAGGTGTTCCAGCCACTTCCCTGCGAGTTCAGGGCCCACTCCACCTACCCCAAATGTAGCTCCCCATGAGTTTCCTCTACATATAGGAGGCAGTTCTCTGCTTGCTGGCATCCTCCTGTGGAACTTCAGTGAACTTCTCCACTATCTGCTGGGCTACAGCCATGCGCCACCAGGGGGTTCTGAGCCTCAGTTTGGGGTGGGGGGTGGTGTTTTTGGGGTGGGAGTGAGGGAGGAACTTTTGCACTGATATCACCCCTAAGAGTGGCTGCTTTCTCTATTAGGTATTACTGCATTCTTTACTCCATTCACCTGTTACTAGGTATGAATTCTTTTGATAAACTGCACCCATTCCACGTACCGCATGGTTTATCTCCTGACTGAACCATGACTGAAAAATCAGCATTATTTACAGAAGAAGACAGATTGAAAGAATCCAACTGGTAAAATGTAAGGGTAATATTTAGGTCAAATGTGAGACACAGGGTAACATGAAAAAACTGTAAATGAAACCTTCCTCATTTGAGAAGAAGAGAGTGAAAAAAATGTGACTTTGGATCTAATGACTAAGCTTCTAAAGAGGAAGAAAAAAAATTATCTTACTGAACTAATTATACAAATCATTGCAACAGTTAGGCATAAAGGTAGTTTTTTCTTTTTTTTTTTGGAGTATAGTTGATTTACAATATTGTGTCAGTTTAGTTTCAGGTATACAGCAAAGTGATTCAGTTATACATATACACATATCTACTATTTTTCATATTCTTTTCCCATATAGCTTATTAGAGAATATTGAGTTCCCTGTGCAATACAGTAGGTCCTTGTTGATTATCCATTTTATATCTAGTAGTTTGTATATGTTAATCCCTACCTTAAAGGCAGTTTTTGAATCTACTTTTTTTTAATGTTTGTCTTTTTTAACATCTTTACTAGAGTATAATTGTTTACAGTGTTGTGTTAGTTTCTGCTGTATAACAAAGTGAATCAGCTATATACATACATATATCCCCTCTTGCGTCTCCCTCCCAACCTCCTTATTCCACTTCTCTAGGTGGTCGCAAAGCACCGAGCTGATCTGCCTGTGCCATTCAGCTGCTTCACACTAGCTATCTATTTTACATTTGGTAGTGTATATATGTCAGTGCTACTCTCTCACTCCGTCCCAGTTTACCCTTCCCCCACACCATGTCCTCAAGACCATACTCTACATCTGTGTCTTGATTCCTGGCCTGCCCCTAGGTTCATCAGCTTTTTTTTTTTTAGATTCCATATATATGTGTTAGCATATGGTCCTTGCTTTTCTCTTTCTGACTTACTTCGCTCTGTATGACAGACTCTAGGTCCATCCACCTCACTACAAATAACTCAATTTTGTTTCTTTTTATGGCTGAGTAATATTCCATTGTAAATATGTGCCACATCTTTTTTATCCATTCATCTGTCTATGGACACTTAGGTTGCTTCCATGTCCTGGCTATTGTAAATAGTGCTGCAATGAACATTGTGGTACATGACTCTTTTTGAATTATGGTTTTCTCAGGGTATATGCCCAGTAGTGGGATTGCTGGGTCATATGATAGTTCTATTTTTAGCTTTTTAAGGAACCTCCACAGTGTTCTCCATAGTGGCTATATCAATTCACATTCCCACCAACAGTGCAAGAGGGTTCCCTTTTCTCCACACCCTCTCCAGCATTTATTTGTTTGTAGATATTTTGACAATGGCCATTCTGACCAGGGTGGGGTGATACCTCACTGCAGTTTTGACTTGCATTTCTCTGATGATTAGTGATGTTGAGCATCCTTTCATGTGTTTGTTGGCAACCTGTATAACTTCTTTGGAGAAATGTCTCTTTAGGTCTTCTGCCCATTTTGGGGTTGGGTTGTTTTTTTAATTGGTATTGAGCTGCATGAGCTGCTTGTAAATTTTGGAGATTACTCCTTTGTCAGTTGCTTCATTGGCATATATTTTCTCCCATTCTGAGGGTTGTCTTTTCATCTTGTTTATGGTTTCCTTTGCTGTTCAAAAGCTTTGAAGTTTCATTAGGTCCCATTTGTTTAGTTTTTATTTCCATTTCTCTAGGAGGTGGGTCAAAAAGGATCTTGCTGTGATTTATGTCATAGAGTGTTCTTCCTGTTTTCCTTTAAGAGTTTTATAGTGCCTGGCCTTACATTTATGTCTTTAATCCATTTAGAGTTTATTTTTGTGTATGGTGTTTGGGAGTGTTCTAATTTCGTTCTTTTACATGTAGCTGTCCAGTTTTCCCAGCACCACTTATTGAAGAGGTTCTCTTTTCTCCATTGCATATTCTTGCCTCCTTTATCAAAGATAAGGTGACCATAGGTGCGTGGGTTTGTCTCAGGGCTTTCTATCTTGTTCCATTGATCTATATTTCTGTTTTTGTGCCAGTACCATACTGTCTTGATTACTGCAGCTTTGTAGTATAGTCTGAAGTCAGGAAGCCTGATTCCTCCAGCTCCATTTATCTTTCTCAAGATTGCTTTTGCTATTCGGGGTCTTTTGTGTTTCCATACAAATTGTGAATTTTTTGTTCTAGTTCTGTGAAGAATGCCATTGGTAGTTTCATAGGGATTGCATTGAATCTGTAGATTGCTTTGGATAGTATAGTCATTTTCACAATGTTGATTCTTCCAATCCAAGAACATGGTATATCTCTCCATCTGTTTGTATCATCTTTCTTTCATCAGTGTCTTATAGTTTTCTGCATACAGGTCCTTTGTCTCCTTAGGTAGCTTTATTCCTAGGTATTTTATTCTTTTTGTTGCAGTGGTAAATGAGAGTGTTTCCTTAATTTATCTCTCGATTTTTCATCATTAGTGTATAGGAATGCAAGAGATTTCTGTGCATTTATTTTGTATCCTACTACTCTACCAAATTCATTGATTAGCTCTAGTAGTTTTCTGGTAGCATCTTTAGGATTCTCTATGCATAGTATCATGTCATCTGCAAATAGTGACAGCTTTACTTCTTCTTTTCCAATTTGGATTCCTTTTATTTCTTTTTTTTTCTCTGATTGCTGTGGCTAAAACTTCTAAAACTATGTTGAATAATAGTGGTGAGAGTGGGCAACCTTGTCTTGTTCCTGATCTTAGTGGAAATGGTTTCAGTTTTTCACCATTGAGAATGATGTTGGCTGTGGGTTTTTCATATTTGGCCTTTATTATTTTGAGGTAGGTTCCCTCTATGCCCACTTTATGGAGAGTTTTTATCATAAATAGGTGTTGAATTTTGTCAAAACCTTTGTCTGCATCTACTGAGATGATCATATGGTTATTATTCAATTTGGTAACATGGTCTATCACATTGATTGATTTGCGTATATTGAAGAATCCTTGAATTCCTGGGATAAATCCCACGTGATCATGGTGTATGATACTTTTAATGTGCTGTTGGATTCTGTTTGCTAGTATTTTGTTGAAGATTTTTGCATCTATGTTCATCAGTGATATTGGCCTGTAGTTTTCTTTTTTTGTAACATCTTTGTCTGGTTTTGGTATCAGGGTGATGGTGGCCTCATAGAATCAGTTTGGGAGTGTTATTCCCTCTGCTTATTTTGGAAGAGTTTGAGAAGGACAGGTGTTAACTCTTCTCTAATTGTTTGGTAGAATTCACCTCTGCAGCCATCTGGTACTGAGATTTTGTTTGTTGGAAGATTTTAAATCACAGTTTCAATTTCAGTGCTTGTGATTTGTCTGTTTATATTTTCTATTCCTGGTTCAGTCTCAGAAGGTTGTGCTTTTTTTAAGAATTTGTCCACTTCTTCCAGGTTGTCCATTTTATCGGTATATCGTTGCTTGTAGTAATCTCTCATGATCCTTTGTATTTCTGCAGTGTCATTTGTTACTACTTCTTTTTCATTTCTAATTCTATTGATTTGGGTCCTCTTCCTTTTTTCTTGATGAGTCTGGCTAATGGTTTATCAATTTGTTTATCTTCTCAAACAACAAGCTTTTACTTTTATTGATCTTTGCTATTGTTTCCTTCATTTCTTTTTCATTTATTTCTGATCTGATCTGTATGATTTCTTTCTTTCTGCTAACTTTGGGACTTTGTGTGTGTGTGTTCTTCTTTCTCTAATTGCTTTACGTGTAAGGTTAGGTTGTTTTGAGATTTTTCTTGTTTCCTGAGGTAGGACTCTATTGCTATAAACTTTCCTCTTAGAACTGCTCTTGCTGCATCCCATACGTTTTGGGTCATTGTGTTTTCATTGTCATTTGTTTTTAGGTAGTTTTTGATTTCCTCTTTGATATCTTCAGTGATCCCTTGGTTATTTAGTAGCGTATTGTTTAGCCTCCATGTGCTTGTATTTTTTACAGTTTTTCTACTGTAATTGATATATTGTCTTACAGGGTTGTGGTAGGAAAAAATACTTGATATGATTTCAATTCTCTTAAATTTAGCAACACTTGAGTTGTCACTCATGATATGGTCTATTCTGGAGAATGTTCCATGAGCACTTGAGAAGAAAGTGTGTTCTGTTGTTTTGGGATGGAATGTCCTATAAATATCAACTAAGTCTATCTTGTCTAATGTGTCCTTTAAAGCTTGTGTTTCCTTATTTATTTTCATTCTGGATGACCTGTTCATTGGTGAAAGTGGGGTGTTAAAGTCCCCAACTATTTTTGTGTTACTGTCAGTTTCCCGTTTTATGGCTGTTAGCATGTGCTTTATGTATTGGATTGATCCCTTGATCACTATGCAGTGTCCTTCTTTGTCTCTTGTAATAGTCTTTATTTTAAAGTCTATTTTGTGTGATATGAGAATTGCTACTCCAGCTTTCTTTTGAATTCCATTTGCATGGAATATCTTTTTCCATCCCCTCACTTTCAGTCTGTATGTTTCCCTAGGTCTGAGGTGGGTCTCTTGTAGATAGCATATGTACAGGCCTTGTTTTTGTATCCCTTCAGCCAGTATAGGTCTTTAGGTTGGAGCATGTAATCCATTTATTTAAGGTAATTGTCAATATGTATGTTCCTATTACCCTTTTCTTAATTGTTTTGTTTTTGTTTTTGTGGGTCTTTACTTTTTCTAGTGTCTCCTGCCTAGAGAAGTTCCTTTAGCATTTGTTGTAAAGCTGGTTTGGTGTTGCTGAATTCTATTAACTTTTGCTTATCTGTAAAGATTTTTATTTCTCCATAGAATCTGAATGAGATCCTTGCTGCGTAATCTTGGTTGTAGGTTTTTCCCTTTCATCACTTTAAATATGTCCTGCCACTTCCTTCTGGTTTGCAGAGTTTCTGCTGAAAAATTTGTTGTTTCTGTTGAAAAATTTGTTTCTGCTGAAAATTTGTTGCTTTTCCCTTGCTGCTTTTAATAATTTTTTCTTTGTATTTAAGTTTTGATAGTTTGATTAATATATGTCTTGGTGTGTTTCTCTTTGGGTTTATCCTGTATGGTACTCTCTGCTTCCTCGATTTAATTGACTATTTCCTTTCCCATGTTAGGGAAGTTTCGACTATAATCTCTTCAAAGTTTTTCTCAGACCCTTTCCTTTTCTCTCTTCTTCTTCTGGGACCCATATAATTCGGTCTGTTTAATGTTGTCCCAGAGGTCTCTGAGACTGTCCTCAATTCTTTTCATTCTTTTTTCTTTATTCTGCTCTGTGGCAGTTATTTCCACCATTTTATCTTCCAGCTCACTTTTCCATCTTCTGCCTCAGTTATTCTGTTATTGATTCCTTCTAGAGTATTTGTAATTTCAGTAACTGTGTTGATCATCAGTGTTTGTTTGCTCTGTAGTTCTTCTAGGTCCTCCTTATGTTTCTTGTATTTTCTCCCTTCTGTTTCCTGGATTTTGGATCACCTTTACTATCATTACTCTGAATTCTTTTCAGGTAGGTTGCCTATTTCATCTTCATTTATTTGGTCTTGTAGGTTTTTACCTTGCTCCTTCAACAACATATTTTTTTGTTGTTTCTTTTTTTTTGGGGGGGGGGTGTGCTTTTGTATTCCTGTCTTACAGGTTGTTTGTCATGAGTCGCCCAGCACTGGAGTTTGTAGGCACTTGGATAGAGCTGGGTCTTGGTGCTGAGATGAGGACTTCCGGGAGGCCTCACTCCGATTGATATTCCCTGGGCTCTGAGGTTCTCTGTTAGTCCAGCGGTTTTGACTCAGAGCTCCCATCGCTGGAGCTTGGGCCTGACATCCAGCTGGGGAACCAAGATCCTGCAAGCTTCATGGCACAGTAAAAAAAAAAAAAAAAAAAAAAAAAAAAGGAAGAAAGAAAGAAAATAAGGAGCAGTACAATATCAAAGAATAAAAAACAAAATAAAATTAGAAAGATTAAAAAATCTATTAGGATAAATAAAACTATAATTGAAACAACTGCAACAAGGTAAAATAAATACACAACAGAAAAAAGAAAAAAAAATTGGGGGGGGGGAACAAGCCAAAAGGAAAAATCACTAACAAAATATAAAGAATAAAATAAAATTAGAAAAATAAAAGATTACGAAAAATAAAAATATAAAAGAATCAACAATAATGAATCAACAAGGTAAAACATAACCCCAATCTGACAGAGCAAAAAGGAATAGAAGAAAATAAAAAACAGCCTTGGCTATGTGGGCGGAGTTTGGGGGGAGAACTTAGGCTGGGGCAGTGTTTAGGGTGGGGGGGTGACTTTTGAGTGTGGGGCGGGACCTACATGGGGCGATGTCCAAGTGTGGGAGGGGGCCTAGGTGCGTGGGTGGGGGGTGACTTTCAAGTGTGGGGTGGGGCCTCTGCTTAGGACCTGAGCAGAAGGGGAGAGGCAGCACGTGGAAAGGAAGGCCTCTGGACTGTGGGCTTCTGGAGTTTGGAGGTAGGACCCTGAGTGAGGGTGTATGGGTGGGGTTTAGGCCAAGCTCACTGGAGGGGGTCTCTGAGTGTAGAGGTATGGCCCTGGGTGGGGGTGTAGGGGCGGGGCTTGGGCTCTGCACTGCAGGAGGGAGGCTCCAAATGCAGAGGATTAGGCCTGGGAGCCCAACAGGCTTCCTGGTGCTTAAGTGTACAGGGAAAGCACCAGCCGTGTTCCTTTCCCTTCCTTCATGCCCCTCCCCCATGGTCTCCCCCCATTGCTGCTGGACCCCTATCTGTGAGTGGGTCTCACTGGGTGTAGGAACTCCTCCCCTCCACCAGCCGCCCCTCAGGGGTGCCAGTCCCAGAGGTCTGGCCTTTACTTTTGATCGCCCTTCCCTCCCTCCCACTCCTTCAGGACCTGCGTGGCTGGAGGGGCCCAGGTGGTGGGCAGGGGCAACCTGGCCATGCTCCCTTTTGATCTTCTTCCCTCCCAGTGGTCCTCCAATTTCCCCCTTCTGGCATGGGATCCCTTCCCTTCCCCCAGCCACCCCTCAGGGGGGCCAGTCCTGACTCGCCTCCACTTCTCCTCCTCCCTCACTCCCCCCATGCCCCACATCCTACCCAGTCACTGGGGGTTCCTCCCATCCCCTTAGGTGTCCGTGGACCCACCATTGCCTGGTAGGTGCCCTAGTTGTGAGGAGGCGCAAATTTTGTGTCCTCCTAGTACACCATCTTGACTCCACCCTTCTCTCATATCTACTTGATCAATCTGTCCTGCATGAAAAAAAATCACAACTCCATAAAAATCAAACTAACAGAAGAAGAAATTTATTAATATTGAATTAGAGTAAAATGGTTGAAACACCAGCTCCAGTTCCAGGGGTCAGGGATCACCAAGGCACGTGATGCTCTGGTGTTGAGGCCACGTGTGCATTTACTTGACAACCAACAGCTTTCAAGATCTTTCTGAACATCCCTTCTGCACCGTTCATCCGTAAGTCTACCAAACAACAAATTCCACTGCCCTACATGGGGCAAAAACCGTCTCTTCACACATTACATTTTAAGGCACAAATTATTCATTATAAACTGGAAGCCACTTTAAGAAATCTATCAAAAGATGGATTTTATGGTTGAAAATATGTCTGTGAATTTATATTAGGTCTCCAAAGTAATCAAAAAGAAAGAGGATGTCAAGTGAGTTCTCAAAGAAACAATTTTTCTTGTCATTCAAATTTTCAAAATTCATGTGTGTTCTTCTGAGCCAGTAAAATAAGTAAAGTGCATTCTCCTGTTCCATTTATGAAATCTCTTCCTCAAATTTTGACATAATGAATTAATTTAATTCATCCTCAAGGCAATTTCAAGGTTTTCACTGTAAATTCCTTAAAGCAGAACTCAAATTTCATGGATTTCTATAAAACAAGGACTTTTTGGATCAAAATACTCCTAGAGCTATATACTAGTACAAAGCATTACACATTATTTGTTTATATACACTTTCTATACAGCGTCACTAAAGAACTTTGAAATCGTGGTTTCCATATTTCCCATTTTATTTAATTTTTCCACAGTTTCACTGTTTTTTTCCTGAGTGTGAATTTTACATAAATTTTATTGAAAAATTATTTTAAAAGGAATTTAGAAAGAATTCATTCATGCACCTCCCACTCCCAACTGTACAAAGAAAAAATTTTTTTCTCTTGATTTGATTCTAAGAAATGGAATGATAATCTTAAACTTTTCCTTTCAAATCCAGTCCTTGTGCAAATTCAAGCTCAATATATTTACAACATGAAGCAAGATATGAACTAACTTCACATTTTCAAAACAGATCATCTTTTCTGCATGGTTTTTTTCTCTGTAAGGATTTAGAGTTAGTACCCATGATCATTAAAAAATATATATATATATACAAATTTTGTATATATATACAAATATATATATATTTGTATATATATATATTTGTATGTATATATATATGAAACTCAGCATTCTTATTCAAAAAAGTGTTCATACAAAAACCTGCCACTCAACTAGATGAGTTTTATAGGTCGTTTTTTTTTTTGACAACCTATTTATCCTACTATTTAAAATCCTTGAAGGAAGGCTTGCCATATATGATAGTGTATTTCAAAGGTCATGTAAGTTGCAATTTGTCATTCTTCATTTTGCAGGAAATGGTTCATGATGTAAACAACACATGAGCAATATATTAACATGTTTTGCTGTCTTTCAGTGTGAATAGATTTTTCTCTTAATTTTGATGACAGTCAAGGCAAACTATACATTGTTCTGGTCAACTATGGGTTGTAAAGAAGATATGTATTAAATTGTATATGTTGTTATGCTTTGGTATCTCTAATTGTTGTGCCTTGTTTGTTTGGTAGAGGTAGATTCTAAACTTCTAGAAAGAAACACACTTTTGATTATTCATTTATTCATTCTTTTAAATACTCATCAATTCTGTCAAAGTGCTTATATTAAATGCCTAATAAATTCAAGAAAGAAATGATTTAGGTAACAGATGATGAAAACTGTGGAATAGTTTCTACTTTTGTGAAACTCATGGAAAAGCAAGAGAAGCAAACAATCATGTGAATGTGAGTTTGTTTTGTATGTGTGCTGTCAGGATGGCCTGCTTGCCAGACACTTCTCTATTACCCTGTTTGTGGTGCTGACAGAGGAGGATTCCCATGCCGATTATATATTTCTCACCTTAGTGCCTCATATGAAGTAGAGAGGGCAGATCCTTCTTTGCGGGCTATGGTCAGACATGTGACTCAAGCTTAACCAAATGCACATTCACCCTTTCTATGTGGCTTTTCAAAGTGGGACATTTGGCTCAAGAATTGGGAGAGTTTTGTTTTGTTGTGTCATTACTATCATGACAGCAGTAATTGCCCTGGTAGCTCTAGCATGGCACCTGTGATCTTGGCAGAGGGACTGCTGGTGACATCTTGAATAGTATAAAGCTGCTGCATGTCCTTACCCTTAATTTCTGCTTTCCAGCATCCGTGGACATGTGCCTTGTTATAATTTCAGTATTGCTGTCTCTCATTGATTCTATGAGGGTTTAATTTATATCTACTCCTAATGTATCTCCCTCTCCCACCTGCCAAAACACAAACAAACAAACACAGCTAGGGTCAGAAAGAACAGCTCAAATGTCCTTCACAGCTTAAAATAAAACTTATTGAACAATAGTTTATGTCCCCAAAGAGTGAAATTAAGATAAAAAGAACAGAATTTCTGTCCATGTGGGTACAGCATAACAGTCAAATGCACTTTGATTTCATATTTTTTTGACCTATTTTGTCTTTCATTAAAATATGTAAAACACTCAGAGTAGGGCTTGGTGAGTAGTAATCATGTCAGTATGAGCTATTTTATTATACAAAGGGGTGGAGCATAGAGGTTAAGAGCCCAGGTTATGGTTCTACACTGACTTTATTCATAAACTAGCTCTTCCATTTACACATCTGTGTGACCTTGGGCAAGTTACTTAACATCTCTGTGCCTGAGTTTCTTCATAGGTGAAATAAGGCTCATAATAGTATCATTCAAGACTGAGATTGATAATTCCAGCAATATTTATAGAAAAGTCTGGTCATATATTAAGCTCTCATGGAGTGTTATCTGTTTCTAGCTTCATCTAATTTCATGTCCATTTTTCCAATAAATCCACTGAAATTTAATAATGTTATATATATATATATATATATATATATATATATATATATATACTCTCCTTAATAATGAAAGGATTTATAGCTTTTCGTGTTCTCTTTGAGTAAAGGTTTAGTATATTTTATATACTTTGTTATGTTTGGTTCTGTAAGTACTTAATTTCTAAATAGGCATTGTAATTTTGCTTTCAGAGTAATTAGAGCTATTTAAATGAGTTCTATATTATAATTTCCTACTTGTTATTGTGTTATTAAGCTTATTAATTTCTCAAGTTATTGCACTGAGGCCAGAAACTGTGTTTTTTTTCTATTTTTAATAACTGATTAAAGTTTATTGCTTTGAGAACATAAATTTTGAACGTTTTTCAGATATTTGGGAGCTCTTTGCATGTCTATTTAGTCTAATTTTAAATTTCAGTATAAACCTATTAATTCAGACTTGTACTTATACTCTTCAAAATCGCTATCATTTTTAAAGTTTTCTATGGACTTGCTTAAAATCATTTTGAGAGATGAGTCAAAGATTTCCACTTACATTATAAGACCAATATTAATCATCTTCTCATTATTCTAAAAGTGTTTGCTATTCATATATATTCTTCGTGGATCATGAATTTGTCCATTTTAATATTGATATTGCCCATCCTCCTTTTTTTTGGTTATTGTTGGTATTTATTTGTTTGCTTTTATCAAGTAAAGAAGGGTCTCTTCACTATTTGCCAGTCAAAATCTCTTCAGAACAGACAAGCTGTACTGGAAAGGAATAAAACCCAGGGTCATAGGCTTATTCCAAGTTTCAGAGAATAGTCATGTTCTCTCCAAGTATTCTTTTCTTTAATTGAAGTATATTTGATTTACGATATTGTGTTAGTTTCAGGTGTACAGCAAAGTGATTCGGTTATACATTTGTATGAATAAATTAATATATATTCTTTTTTCTCAGTTCTTTTCCATTATAGGTTAGTATATGATACTGAATATATTTCCCTATGCTAGACAGTAAATCCTTGTTGTTTATCTATTTTATATATGGTCTCTCCAAGTATTCATTTAAGCACATGCCTGGCAGCCATGCCCAGTCAGTCTCTCCTTGACCCAGATAGGAGTTTTCCAGATTGACATCACCAACAGGTTTGACTTTATTTATGGCTATGCATACTCAGTGAAAAGTGAAAATGCAGTGCTCCTTATTCAAAAATTCTTCAGAATTTCAAGATGGCAACAATAGAGCATTAAACCAAGTGTGTAGTCCTTCTGTCTGGGTCTGAGTGGATGCACTAGGTGCATGCCCATAAATCTGGCTCTTCTTGTACCTTCTTTTTCAATGGTAATGTTTCCATCTCCTACTTCAGCCACTTTGGGAGAAACATGGGGAAAAAAACGGGAATTAATTTTTTTCTTGCAATCACTGATTTTCAATTTTAACATACAATGGAATAAAATCCATGGAGCTAAAGACACAGTTGAAGTTCAACAGTCATAATAAACCACTAAGGTATTATATACTTCTGATTTTATAGTGTATACAGGATTATTTTTTGTAACGCATCTCCAGATTGAGGAATTTAAATACTTTAATAGTCAAAATTATGTTTGGGATTTAAAGAATATATTTAAGAATGCATAAAATTTGCCTTTTATCCTTATCTGTAATTTTATTCTATTTTTACTCTCAATATTAACCTACAAGGTTTTTCTTAGTTATATAATTTTTTACATTTTAGTAATGTGATATTCCTTATTGTTATTCATTTGAGTTTTATTCCAAAAACTCTGTTGTATCGATGACAATGATGGTGATTGATGATGGGGGAATAAAATGTACTTTATCCATGAATTATTTGTCTTAAGATTATCTATATGTAAACATCAATGACTCTAAGAGTTAGTTATGAAGTTCATAAATTAATCGTTTACTCATTATGTTATTTTTGTTGATATAATTCTATTGATAAATGAATCTGTTGCAATTTCAAAGCTAGAAAAAATGTATTGCCACTTCTTCTCAATGTAAGTGTATTACTTAATTTTTAAACCCAAATGCATCATAATTCAGTTAATTGCAGAGACTTTTTGTTAAATTATCCCAACTTATCTTGCTCTTTGTATTTATAAGCTCTTTAATATTGCATGTATTCAAGATATCAAAGTAGCCTTAAAAGCTTATTACAAATGATAGCTTTTTTACTTAGATTAATCTGCTACTATGATACAAAGGGTGTTTTATTAAATATTCATTTTCTTCTATCAGCACTGATACTAGTAATTTAAGTTCGGCTATAGAGTAATCAATTAAAGTAAAGCATGCTGTGTGAACACTAAACCTAACACATTAATTTAGTCTATATTGACTACTCCTGCTGTCTTGCAAATCATTCCTATGGTTACAACACATTTATCAAAGTTTCTAATAGAAAAACATTCCATGATGGCAAGACCTATACTAAATAAATATAAGATTTATGGATAATAAAAATATTTAGATTTAATTTCGTAAATTAAGTGACATTTTCCTAATATCACGGAACACATACAATAAAAATGAGCTAAATACACTGAAATTTTGTTTAAATTATTGTGGAAAAATGACTGTGTAAGATTAATCATAGAAGGTGTACAAATGATTATACAAGAAGAGCATAAAATTTCATTAACTCTGTGATAAATTAAGGATAGTGAACAGGCAAGTGACTTCTTAGAGCTGGCATATAAGTGAAATTGTGTCCAAGTGTCACCTTGGTTGGAGCTTTTTCATATTCCTAGTAAGCAGGTGTCATTATTTCAACAGAATAAAAGGACAAGAAACTTTACAATGTTGTCTGAACTTTGGAATCACTATTGCAAATCCTTAAAATGATAGCATAAATGTGACTTTGATAAATGTACTTGTATTGTAGGGAAGTTAACTTTACCCTAAAGAGGTCTGGCCTTTGCCTTTGCTCTCAGGGAGATATATCCTTTGGAAGGTCATGCCTGACAGGAGCATCTTTGTATAGGGGTCTGACCACACCAGATTAAGGTAGGGGTTGACCAGGATAGAAAGACCAACAATGTGATACAGAGTAGGGCTTTGGGTCATACAATATCACTTGAAATGGAGACTGAGATCAACCAGGGGGCAAGTGGAACCCCAGTAGCGACTGAATACTGAAGCTGAATACTGGGGTGAGATTCCCTGGTTCATAGTGCTGAAACCTTAGGGTACTGTCGCACAAGGATACCAGGAAAGCAACACCTCCTGATTCCACAGAGAGTCAATCAAGTCCAGGAAGCACAGAGAGTCCAATAGGATACTATCAGAGAAACACGCCAAGACACATATTAATCAAACTATCAAAAATTAAATACAAAGAAAATATATTAAAAGCAGGAAGGGAAAAGCAACAAATAAGTACAAGGGAATCCCCAAAAGGTTAACAGCTGATCTTTCAGCAGAAACTCTGCAAGCCAGATGGGAGTGGTATGACATTTAAAGTGATGAAAGGGAAAAACATACAATGAAGATTACTCTACCCAGCAAGGATCTCATTCAGATTTGATAGAGAAATTAAAACCTTTACAGACAACCAAAAGCTAAGAGAATCCAGCAACAACAAACCAGCTTTACAAAAAATGTGAAAGGAACTTCTCTAGGCAAGAAACACAAGAGAAGGAAAATACCTACAATAACAAACCCAAAACAATTAAGAAACTGGTAATAGGAACATACATATCGATAACTACCTTAAATGTAAATGGTTTAGATGCTCCAACCAAAAGACTTAGACTGGCTGAATGTATACAAAAACAGGACCCATATATACGCTGTCTACAAGAGACCCACTTCAGACTGAGGGACACATACAGACTGAAAGTGAGGGGATGGAAAAAGATATTCCATGCAAATGGAAATCAAAAGAAAGCTGGAGTAGCAATTCTCATATCAGACAAAATAGACTTTAAAATAAAGACTATTACAAGAGAGAACGAAGGACACTACAAATGAGCAAGGGATGAATCTAACAGGAAGATATAAAAATTGTAAATATTTATGCACCCAACATAGGAGCACCTCAATACATAAGGCAAATGCAAACAGCCATAAAAGGGAAAATCGACAGTAACACAATAATAGTAGGGCACTTTAACACCCCACAGATGATCCAAAATGAAAATAAATAATGAAGGAAACACAAGCCTTAAATGATACAGTAAACAAGATGGACTTAATTCATATTTATAGGACATTCCATCCAGAAACCACAGAATACACTTTCTTCTCAAATGCTCATGGAACATTCTCCAGGATAGATATCTTGGGTCACAAATCAAGCATTTGTAAATTTAAGAAAATTGAAATCATATCAAGTATCTTTTCTAACCACAATGCTGTGAGACTAGATATCAATCACAGGAAAAAAATCTATAAAAAATACAAACACATGGAGGCTAAACAATACACAACTAAATAACCAAGAGATCACTGAAGAAATCAAAAAGGAAATCAAAAAATACCTAGAAACAAATGACAATGAAAACACGATGACCCAAAACCTATGGGATGTAGCAAAAGCAGCTCTAAGAGGGAAGTATATAGCGATACAATCCCACCACAAGAAAGAAGAAACATCTCAAATAAGAAACCTAACCTTACAACTAAAGAAATTAGAGAAAGAACAAAAAAACCCCCAAAGTTAGCAGAAGGAAAGAAATCATAAAGATCAAATCAGAAATAAATGAAAAAAAAATGAAGGAAACAATAGCAAAGATCAATAAAATGAAAACCTTGTTCTTTGTGAAGATAAACAAAATTGATAAACAATAGCCAGACTCATGAAGAAAAAAAGGGAAAAGATTCAAAATATAGAATTAGAAATGAAAAAGGAGAAGTAACAACTGACACTGCAGAAATATAAAGGATCATGAGAGATCACTAGAAGCTACTCTATGCCAATAAAATGGACAACCTGGAAGAAATGGACAAATTCTTAGAAAAGCACAACCTTCCGAGACTGAACCAGGAAGAAATAGAAAATATAAATAGACCAATCACAAATACTGAAATTGAAACTGTGATTAAAAATCTTCCAACAAACAAAAGCCCAAGACCAGATGGCTTCAGAGGCGAATTCTATCAAACATTTAGAGAAGAATTAACACCTGTCTTTCTCAAACTCTTCCAAAATATAGCAGAAGGAGGAACACTCCTAAACTCATTCTATGAGGCCACCATCACCCTGATACCAAAACCAAAGATTTCACAAAAAAAGAAAACTACAGGCCAATACCACTAAGAAATTTAGATGCAAAAATCCTCAACAAAATACTAGCAATCAGAATCCAACAGCATATTAAAAGGATCATAAAGCATGATCGAGTGGGGTGCAAGGATTCTGCAATATACGCAAATCAATCAATGTGATAAATCATATTAACAAAATGAAGGAGAAAAACCGTAGGATCATCTCAATAGATGCAGAAAAGCCTTTGACAAAATTCAACACCCATTTATGATAAAAACCCTGCAGAAAGTAGGCATAGAGGGAACCTACCTCAACATAATAAAGGCCATATATGAAAAACCCACAGCCAACATCGTTCTCAATGGTGAAAAACTGAAATCATTTCCACTAAGATCAGGAACAAGACAAGGTTGCCCACTCTCACCACTATTATTCAACATAGTTTTGGAAGTTTTCACCAGAGCAATGTAAGAAGAAAAAGAAATAAAAGGAATCCAAATTGGAAAAGAAGCAGTAAAACTGTCACTGTTTGCAGATGACATTATGCTATACACAGAGAATCCTAAAGATGCTACCAGAAAACTACTAGAGCTAATCAATGAATTTGGTAAAGTAGCAGGATACAAAATTAGTGCTCAGAAATCTCTTGCATTCCTATACACTAATGATATAAAATCTGAAAGTGAAATGAAGGAAACACTCCCATTTACCATTGCAACAAAAAGAATAAAATACCTAGGAAAAAACCTACCTAAGGAAACAAAAGAGCTGTATGCAGAAAACTATAAGACACTGATGAAAGAAATTAAAGATGATACAAACTGTTGGAGAGATAAACCATGTTCTTAGATTGGAAGAATCAACATTGCGAAAATGACTCTACTACCCAAAGCAATCTACAGATTCAATGCAATCCCTATCAAACTACCAATGGTGTTTTTCACAGAACTAGAACAAAAAATTTCACAATTTATATGGAAACACAAAAGACCCCAAAGAGCCAAAACAACCTTGAGAAAGAAAAATGGAGCTGGAGGAATCAGGCTCCCTTCTTCAGACTGCACTCAAAGTTACAGTAGTCAAGACAGTATGGTACTGGCACAAAAACAGAAATCAAGATCAATGGAACAGGATAGAAAGCCCAGAGGTGACCCACGCACATATGGTCACCTTATTTCTGATAAAGGAGGCAAGGATATACAACGGAGAAAAGACAGCCTCTTCAATAAGTAGTGCTGGGAAAACTGGACAGCTACATGTAAAAGAATGAAATTAGAAAACTACCTTAAACCATACACAAAAATAAACTCAAAATGGATTAAAGACCTAAATGTAAGGCCAGACACTATAAAACCCTTAGAGGTAAACATAGGGAGAACAGTCTATGACATAAATCACAGCAAGATCCTTTTAGACCCACCTCCTAGAGTAATGGAAATAAAAAGAAAAATAAACAAATGGGACCTAATGAAACTTAAAATATTTTGCACAGCAAAAGAAACCATAAAGAAGATGAAAAGACAACCCTGAGAATGGGAGAAAATATGTGCAATTGAAGCAACTGACAAAGGAGTAATCTCCAAAATTTACAAGCAGCTCATGCAGCTCAATACCAATTAAACAAACAACCCAACCCCAAAATGGGAAGAAGACCTAAAGAGACATTTCTCCAAAGAAAATATACAGATTTCCAATAAACATATGAAAGGATGCTCAACATCACTAATCATTAGAGAAATGCAAATCAAAACTACAATGAGGTATCACTTCACACTGGTCAGAATGGCCATCATCAAAAAATCTACAAACAATAAATGCTGGAGAGGGTGTGGAGAAAAGGGAACCCTCTTGCACTGTTGGTGGGAATGTACATTGATACAGCCACTATGGGGAACAATATGGAGCTTCCTTAAAAAAGTAAAAATGGAACTACCATACGACCCAGCAATCCCACTACTGGGCATATACCCTGAGAAAACCATAATTCAGAAAGAGTCATGTACCACAATGTTCATTGCATCTCTATTTACAATAGCCAGGACATGGAAGCAACCTAAGTGTCCATCGACAGATGAATGGATAAAGATGTGGCACATATATACAATGGAATATTATTCAGCCATAAAAAGAAACAAAATTGAGTTGTTTGTAGTGAGGTGGATGGACCTAGAGACTGTCATACAGAGTAAAGTAAGTCAGAAGGAGAAAAACAAATACCATATGCTAACGCATTTAGATGGAATCTAAAAAAATATATGGTTCTGAAGAACTCAGGGGCAGGACAGGAATAAAGACACAAACGTAGATAATGGACTTGAGGACATGGGGAGGGGGAAAGGGTAAGCTGGGACGAAGTGAGAGTGGCATGGACATATATACACCACCAAATATAAAATAGATAGCTAGTGGGGAAAGCAGCTGCATAGCACAGGGACATCAGCTCGGTGCTTTGTGTCCACCTAGAGGGCTGGGATAGGGAGGGTGGGAAGGAGACTCAAGGAGGAGGAGATATGGGGATAAATGTATATGTATAGCTGATTCACTTTGTTATAAAGGAGAAACTAACACACCTTTGTAAGCAATTATACTCCAATAAAGATGTTAAAAAGAAAAAAACAAACAAAAAAAGAAACATCCTCACAGATACACCCAGAGTAATGTTTGACCAAATATCTGGCCACCCTGTGGCCCAGTCAAGTTGAGGCATAAAATAAACCATCACACCTTCCGTAAAACTCATTTCTTTGAAAAACAATTAGCAGAACAGGAATGTTTTTGAAACCCATATACACTGGCAGAAATATATAATAATAATTTATTCTAGTGACAAGACCAGTGATATTCTCAGGATGGAAGCTATTCAAAATAGTTAACTTGTTACCAGGTAGATAGTAAGTCTCAAGAAATTATGTAATTTTGGAGCTTGGTTTTGGTCTCTTTTTCTTACAGGTTGGACATTTGGCAGTAGCAGTAGCTAGATTAGCCTTAGTTAGTTAGTGAGAATCCACGCTGTTGGCCCCTCTCTCTGCCATCATGACCACTCCATCCTCTAAACAGTGTCTCATGAAGGCCTTCATAGTACTAACTATTTGAAGAGATTAACATGCTATCCTGAAAGCAATGGATTCATGTGCTGCGCTCTGCAATGTTTAGATAGTCCGAGATCCCTTTGGACTACATTATAGCAGAGGAAAAGGAATTACAGCTCAACAGCAAAATTTGCAAGTGTTTATTACACATGTGAAGTGAGCAAAAACTCTCCCTGATCCTCTTTTCTTACTGAAATAGAAAAGAATGCATATGCCAAAACAATGTCCATATACCAGAACCTGAGGCTCTATCTGTTCTAACAAAGTTACCACATCCATCGTGGCAACTTCAATCAGGGCAACTACTGGGTTGAGCTTGCAGCGGTCTACAGTCACCTTCCAGGATCCATCTGGTTTTTGCAAGATCATTGCTAGGTAACTTAACTGGGGATGTGATAAGGACCACCATCCTTGGCATCTCTTAGAAACTCAAAGCTGATATAAATCTCCTAAACTCTATATAATACATATATGATACAATTTTTATTTATATATTTTTACTTACTTTCTCATGACAGGAACAGTTTCAGAGGCTTCCATGTGGCTTTCCCTATTTTGGTAGTTATCTACAACCAAGGACCCAATCTGGAAGTTGTACTAACTTCCAAGTATGTTAATACCAATTAAACATTCAGGGCCCAGGGAAATGACCATCAGGTGGTCTATGTAAGTGATTTACTACCTGTCTCCCATATGCCCCCATACATATAGGAAGGCCACAATAATGTTTCAAAGTATTCGTACTTCAATATCACAGAAACCCTATAACCTATACCAACAGTGCTAAAAATGAGTAATCCCCATCTCCCAATTTATAGTCAAATGAGTAAATGGCCATAATTTTCTTGAGGAAAAATGCAGCAAATCATTGCTTTGTATACATGCTATGGTATTGCAATTGTTCCACTTGGAACCACTGTTTAGTGGGCTCTGATTCTGAACAATGGTCCCCAGTCTGAAACCTATGCAAGGAATCATGACATATTTATTAGGGTGGCTATCCTCAGACGCCCAATCACCAAACCTTGATTTCTTCTGCTGGTTCAAGCTGAGTAGTGACTTTGTCAGCCACCAATCTATTTTGCCCCTAGGGAGGTCATATTCTATTAACCATCCTTGTAAGTCCCTGTGTATCTGGTTCCCAGGGCTATTACTCCAACTTTGCTAGTGATCACAACATATGTGGTTAAGTACCACCTGGTTACTGACAGTTAACTGCTGCCACCTAGACTCTACTATTTTAAAGTCCATTCATGGACATTGTTTTCAGCTAGATAAATTCTGTAACAGTATTTTCTATCTCCAGCCCTAAAATGAAGAGTAGAGACATTACTGAATTTTTTTTTTTTTTTTTTCCTGTACACGGGCCTCTCACTGTTGTGGCCTCTCCTGTTGTGGAGCACAGGCTCCGGACACAGGCCCAGCGGCCATGGCTCACGGGCCCAGCTGCTCCGCGGCATGTGGGATCCTCCCAGACCGGGGCACGAACCCGCGTCCCTTGCATCGGCAGGCGGACTCTCAACTACCGCGCCACCAGGGAAGCCCCTGAACTTTTTAATGATGCTGCTTCCTGTCTCACCAGGCCATTCATATGGTCTTGATAAATTTTGTGTCCTTGGGCCTTCCCAAGGAACATAACCATCATGCTTATCTTCTGACTGTACATATTACATCCATTCTAGCATGTCTACTTCTCTGAACTTTTTAATTTCTTTATCCATCATCTGACATTGCAGTTCATGCATTTCAATTTTGCTCAGCTTGGCCACTGTGTGTACCATGCCATGTACTGGGAGCCACCTTATTAGTTTGTACAATCTCCTGAGGTTCTTTCCCGGACACTAAATCCTTTATCTCCAAAGAATATTCTCAGGTAAATAAATTCTTCCCTTTCCAATTCTATGTTCCAGTCCCTCTGATAAAGAATCTTCTAACACAGTGCCACTCATCCATCCCAGATGGCTACTGATACATGTCAGATAGATTTACAGCATCTTTAAATTACACTACTTTGTTTATGAAGCCAAGTGCATCCTCAGTTGCTTGATATTGTGACTTAAAACCTAGGTATAAGCCAAGTGGCCAGGAGGGAAAGTGAGGGCAGATCTTGAGTGGTATATCTGCTGCCTTTCAGGATTATTGAGATGACTGCTCTTAGCAAAAAGGAATGGATCACTTCTGCAGGCTTAGAAGGTTCAGAAGTGTCAGAGGAATCAAAATCTTCAGGAGCAATCATCCGCATGTCTAGATTCTGTGTGTTAAAGCTTCAGATTTTCCCAATGGGGGCAATGCCCTTGGTATATAACAAATCTGCCAAGTTTAACCTCCTTTGAAGTTAGTCGCACAGACTAATAAATCTCAGGCCTCATGTTTGGCTTTCTCTGCACTCCTGTTGCAAAACGAGGGCTTCTTGGCCTCTACCAAGGAGTCCCTTTGGCTTTCACATCTCATTTTTAATTCATTCTTATTTTCTTTATCATTCTATTATCATTCTGTAGAGAAATTATAGCCCATAAGAGTGTGACAGAGAGGGCACTGGAATTATAGAAATTGAGGAAGGTATTAATGGTCTCCTTGCTCCTGGATGAATTCATGTCCATGTTCATAAGAGTGCACTCTCACTTGTGAATCCCATCATATCACTTCCTTTCCCAAAGCTCTTCAGGATAAACCATATATATATATAACAAGACTGTATTATCTATTCCCCACCAAAATAGTAAACTCATTTCCTGTTGCTCCCTTTTGTGGCATTTTAAATTCTCAAAAAATATGGAAATATAGAGAAGATCAATAATTATCAACATACGTCCAATCGTGTTTTGGCTCTGCCCAAAACACGATTACTTTAAGGTTACTTTAGGATTACTTCAGAGTTACTTTAACCCCTGAATAGTATAGATGAAAATCCTAAACATAGGATTTTTCATCGGGGAAAAAACAGCATAAGGACTAAAAAAATACAAAATAAGACAAAAGCTTTTCCAGCTATCCACCCACAAATTTAACAATAAACCCTTTATATTAAAATATCTAGTCAGTGTATATATCTGCATGATGTATCATAATTTATTTCCAAAGTTGTTTTATTGAAATCAGAATCCCAACAGGGCTCAGAATATTGATAGCTTGGTTGATTATTCTCTTGTCTTTAAATCTATACGTTGTCCCTCTCTCTTTTTTCCATGAAGTTTATTCTTCCTTGTGGGTGGTCATTTGCCTTGTAGAGTTAACAAAATTTTGCATTTTTCTGTGTGTATTCCTGTTTTATTTTTAACATACTTCTCCGATTTTCATGTTTTTCTTTTTTAACAAATTAGTGATTGGGAACTACAGTTTTGATTCAGATTTGATTGGTAAGAGCTCTTCATAGTTGATGTGCTACACTTATTTCTTCACATTAGGGAGCACATAATATCTGGTTGTCTCAAGTTTTATGTTCTTAAAATTAATCACTAGGTTCATTCACTTAAAATCCCCCTCGATATGTTATGATTCTTAAACACTAATACATTTAGATGTACTGTTTTCTCTATGGTTTTGAGTGCCCACAGCATACTTTACTTATATAGCATTATAATAATTATTTTAAAGAAATAAAGCAATTAACAAGGATTAATGTGCAAGAATGCTTATTATAGAATGTTTGGGGATAGAAGAAATTAGAAACACATTTAATATCAAGTAATAAAGACACAGATAAATTATGTGGTACTTGCATAAGATGGAATGTTTTGTAGGTATTAACATGCTTTCAAAAAATATTTAATAACATGGAAAATGTTCTTAATGTAATGCTACATCAAAAAGTGCTGAAGACACAGATTGTTCCTTAAAAAAATACAAAAGCTTATCAAATGTAATTTCAAGAGCAAAGAAATAATATGTAATTTTAACTTCCTAGTGTTTCTGAGCGTCTGTAAATATACTAAATTTTAATTTAGGATAATGGATAATAAGAACCAATATTACTAAATATCAACAAACTGATTTGTAATTATATATGGCTGAATAAAGTTGTTTCTTTTGCCCTTTTCTCAGTAATTTGGTGCCAACAACAAAAGTAAAAATTAATGAAAAATATTTTAAGTGCATCTTCAGTAAGAATAAAAAATATTTTTTTACCTCTCAAAAGAAGATTTTGTTAGCATAAGGAAACATGACCAAACTGAGGAAGAACTGTGAGATCCTAAGATTAACAATACAGACCTCAATAACACAAAACAAAGTTCTAAAATTAGGTGACTATCCTTGTGTTTCCTGAATTAAAGTTTGGGAAAAGGAGCAGGTTTCTTCAGGAGAATTAATGAGTGCTAAGAAAACACATCGAAACCAAATTGTATGGATAAGGTTTTCTCGTATAGAATTGCTGGCATAGCAACCAAGTGAGGACAACTTGAAATCCCCATAAGAATGACAAATAAATTATGAAGAATCCAGAATATGTGCTATGAAGGTATTTGAAAAAGTTATAAATCTATAAACAGACATGAAATAGTCTCTAAATCTTACCATCAAATAGAAAGCAAAATCCAAAACAATACAGAATATTAGTCCAACGTTTATATTTCCATCAATTTGAATAGTTTACATTTAACAAATTTCATGAATTAAACATAGACAAAACATTCATATTATTTTTATTTAAAATTTTGTTTTGTTGAACACTGGTTAGTTTGAGCATTTCATTGTATTTATCACATTTTTTACATTTGCTTTCCTGAATTTCTTCTTCCTGGCATTTATTCAATATAATATTTACCTTTATTTTTTAATGAAATCTCTTCCCCCTATATTGATTATTTTGCATTGCAGAAGTTATTTCTCTATTTTGAGATTTGTTTAAACTTTTTGAAGCTTTTGGTGTTTAACCAAATCATTATATGTCTGCTTTTATTGTGTAGCTCAGAGTTTGTTATCTCCTGTATTATTCCAGTAATTTTATGCTCTACATATTTAAGTCCTTATTCCATCTGAATTTTATTTTGATTTGTATTTTAAAATCTATATAAGGAGACCAACCATCTGCTAACTAAAATGTACGTATGTATTTTGCATTATCATATCATGATATCTGTGCCCTATAGAAATCTCTGAATAAAGCATACTACTGTAGTTGAGGGGATGGGCGGGGGGACAGCGTGTCCTTAAAGAGAATAACTTACCATCAAGAGAAGAGTAGGTCCTTCGAGAGAAAACAGAAACCTAACAGAAAATGTTAACTTGCTGGACAAGAGAAAACACATTTCAAGTTTCTCCTTAACCACTATTCTACAGAATGCCAAGCACTTGAGAGTATTCACTTTTGACAGTAGGGGATAGAGTGTATTAAATAATTTTGATACTCACTAGCTGATCCCATGAAGATGGGCTGCTGCTTCGGTTGCTTTGGAAAACCATAAATATCTATTTAAAACTCAGTTTGTGAACATCTGCGGTTATGTTAATCAAATATTTTATCAACGTTTCTTCATGCATTCTCAGTTCCATGAGGTGAAAACGTGCTTCATTTTTCCCCCCTCAGTCCACCATTCACCAGAGGAAAGTTCTCCTTCGTTTGCAGCATTATGTTTTTATCAGATCAAATATTGGGCAATTATCAGCTTCATCTTGACTTGTGTCTTCAGAAATGTTGAAAGGACTCTGAAACTAGTAACTGATAAATAACTATGTCACTTTCTGGATTAAAAAAAATCTTGTAATTTGTAAAAGTGACTGTTTCATGAAGTTACAATTTTCTGTAGATTGGATTTTATTTTCCACCTTCTTTCACTTAACTCTTTTCTCATCACACCTAGTTTCTATTATTTTCTTCTGAATTCTGAGAAAAATTGAGTATGTATGTATGCCGAGTATGTATTTCATTGCATTGATTTTCTAAGGAATATAACTTGCTGCTTACTGCTATCACAATGATTTTAAATTTGATAATTCTGTTTTTAATCAGGAATAATAATTTCTTTATAATCTCTAGAATAATAAAGAGGCAATGATAGCTTTGAATCAGGTCGAAAATGGAGTGGTGGCTAGACTCTGGGCTTCTGGGGTTCTAGGTATGTCCCAACCACATCTGGGGCTTCCCATGTCTAGAGGTGCCTCAAGCAAGGAGGGCTTAGCTCACACTTGGAAGGCCCCTATTTACTTTGTCATGTTCCCCAGGGTGGGAGTCAGCTTGCTGAACGCCTTCCTGTTTGCACCAGAGAAAACATAAGAACCCAAGTTTTTGTCTATCCCCATCTCTGCATCAGGTTCAAGCCCTTTTCCTAGAGATACGGTAACCATTCTTTATTCCATAACCCTCATTTGAAGCCACTTCTGACCTGCAATGAAGATGAATAAAGAAAACCTGGACCATTGTTCTACATCATGGACCACAGCTCAGATTTGGACTATTCTTGCACATGGACCAGTAAAATGTATAGGACCTTAAGCCCATGTTCTTTATTTGCATCAAATGATGACCAGTAGACTGATTTTCCATCACTTTTCTTGTAGCAGGAGATGAATTAAATAAATAACTTAGGTAAAAAAAGAAAAGGAGAGAAAAAAAGGTAAAGTTAAGAGGAAGACCATGTATCACTCCCCCTTTTCTTGTTGCCCTAGATTCCATCCTTCCGAGCAAGGAATCATAACATTTATACACACACACACACACACACACACACACACACATATATATAACATACACAGGCACATACATATACACGTTATTTATGTTTTGTGCAAATAAACATTCTGCACACTATATAAAAGACAAAAACTGATCAGTTACAATTAAAGTTCCCACTACTCAGCACTGTGCAAAGAGAAAATTGGAAAAATCAGTTCGAGATTAGTTCTCACTTTGATGCAATGGTCTCAGCAGAGGTGGATCTAGAGGAAGTATAAGGTGGCAGGTCTTCTATGATGAATGGCTTATTAGAGGAGAGTATGAATTGGTAATAAAAAACATGGGATTTCAGTTCACAATACTGATATAATTTGTGAGGTGAAAATAGCTAAGAATTTTTCAAAAATAATGACAGACACCAAACCATAGATCAAGGACTCAGAGGAGTCCAAGTGGGATAAATAATAAAAAAAACTTTCACCTGGCATGTTGTGTTCAAACTACAGAAAATCAAAGAAAAAATCTTGAAACACACACACAGAAAAACACCACCTTACCTATGAAGAAAGAAGTATAAGATTTATAGCAGACTTCTTGTCATCAACAATGCAAGCAAAAAGAGAGTGGAGAGAAATATTTAAAATGTTGAAATAAAGGAATCACCAAGCTAGAATTCTGTATTAAGGAAAATTGTTCCTCAAAAAGGAAGGAGAAATTAAAGACTTTCTCAAATGAACAAAAATGAGGAATTTTTCACCAGTAGATCTGCCTTTCAAAAAATGTTTAAAGAGGTTTAATTTTTTTAAACTTTAGAGAAAGAAAATGATGCAGGTTAGAAACTGAGATCTACATAAAGGAATGAAGGGCATTAGAGAGGGAACACATAAAGGTAAAATAAACCCTTTTATTTTTCTTTTTCTTACTTGATTTAATATATAAGTGTTCAAACTAACAACAGCAACAATATATTGGATGAGTATAGCTTATTGATAAGTGAAATGAGTGACATCAATGTTAGAAGGGATGAATATGAAATATTTTAAGGTACCTACACACTCATAAAATAATATAGACCTATTTAGAAGTGGACTTGTAAATACACGTTGTAAATACATGTTGCCATCCTGAGGGCAACCACTAAAATCATTTTTTAAAAAGAAGTATAACTGATTTGTTAAGAAATGAGAGAAAACAGAATCATATAAAATGCCTAATTAAACCAGATAAGGCAGAAAAGGGGTAGAATAATAAAAAATAAGAAGTGCAATGAATAGAGAACAGTACAGAAAGGGGAGAGATTAATCCAACTATACACATAATCACTTTAAATGTGAATGGATTAAATGCAACTATAAAAATTAAAAACAGAAAATGACAGAGGGGATTAAAAAAACAACTGACTATATGTTGTCTGCAAGAAACCCACTTTAAAAAGAAAGACATAGATTATAAGTAAAGTGATGAAGAAAACTATACCACACTAACACTAATGAAGGGAAAGCTGAAGTAGCTATATTAATGTCAGGCAAAGCAGACTTCAAACAAGGAAAATTATCAGGGATAGAGAGAGGCATTACATAACGATAAGGGGGTCAATTTTCTAAGAAGACTTAATCCTTAATGTGTACGTGCATAACAGCAAAGTACCAAAATAAGTGAGGCAAAAACAGACAGAATGGCAAGATGCAATAAACAGCTCTATTATTATAGTTGGAGACCTCAACAGACCTCTATCACTAATTGACAGATTCTGCTTACAGAAAATCAGTGAGCATACAGTTGAACTGAACCACCACCATTATCAACTGTATCTAATTGACATTTATAAAATACTTATCCAACAGCAGAAGATTACAGTCATCCCTTGGTATCTGAGGGGGACTGGTCCCAGGAGCCCCTGCATATACCAAAATCTGCTGATGCTCAAGTCCCTCATATAAAATGTAGTAGTAAAATGAATGGAAATTTCAATCCAAGTTGATTGAATCCACAGATGCGAAACCCAAGAATTTGAAGGGCTAATTAAAATCACAATAAATACATTAAACGTAAGATTTAATTTCGCTAAATAGACAATTATTATTATTTATTTATCACATACCCAATTTAACAGGACATAGGAAGTCTGCAGTATAAGTGACAGAAAGAATCTAAGGGGAGAATACTGATCAAAAAGAAATGGATTTAGTTATAATAATATCAGAAAAAAGTCAAAAATACTATCAGGGATTAAAAGATATTTACTATGATAAAATGTATGAATCATTAAGACCTAGTAACTCCAGCTTCTCAAGCTTCTATAAATATAGCAACTCAGTCTTCACAAGGGAAAATTGAAAATCCACAAACTGGGAAATGTTCTCACACTTCTTTCACTTAATGCTATGTCAAAAAATATTTATAGATATAGATAGGTAGATGACAGATAGATGAATGAATGGATGTGTGTGTGTGTGTGTGTGCACGTGCACATGCATATGTGTATCTTATAAGAGTCTTGAATCAGCAACTGAATTATTGAATCTGACACTGACCTGGGGTAACATTCAGACACTTCAAAAACATCTAGATAAGTGGTCTGAGGTATCAATAACATCTATTAAACAGAAATGATACCCTCTCAAGTTGTTAGCATGAGAGATATGGAGGTCAGGTGATAAACTGAGTTCTGACCCAAGCCCAACTCACAGGGCGCTCACTGGTTCATAATGAAATTTGTGGATATTTATCCCGTTCCTGATATATAAGTGGAAAAAACACAGTTAGTGATAGAACACCCCTTGTCTTGCTTTTCAAATTTGTGTAGGAAAGCCAAATGAAACTGAACTGAACTTGTCTCCCATTCCAACAAGCTTGAAATCAACAGCAATACTGCATTTCTGGAATTATTGAAGAGATGTATATTACTGTCAAAGATATGGAAAATGTAGTAGCTGTGATTCCTAGATATCCCCATTTAATTTGCTTACATGGCTTTAGCACAACAGTGATGGATCATGGCACATAAACATGGACTCCTGTATATTTAACAGGTGATAGCCTGATTTTGAATTGAAACTGCTATGTCTACATATGATACCCTGACTAAAAAAGCTTATCATAGACATTACCATTGGAGATTTAGGTGTGCATCTATTGGTTTGGAAAATAATAAATTTTCAATCTCCATTAAGTGTGTGTGTGTCTATGTGTGTGTGTTTATATGGTAAGGACCAAGGACGATAGTTCCACCTTCACGGTTTTATATAAGTATTATATCAACTCTCTTGCTTTCTACATAATACTGTATATAGGGCATTTATGATCTCAATAATCCATAGAAGATACCAGTAATTTGCTATATTGATTACATCAGAGTGCTCATTTAACCCCTTTGGGCCCCCACGGGAGTGGAGGAAGGCTGGACAGAGAGGGAGAAGGGGCCATTGAAGGTACAGTATTTACTATGGGATTTAACTCCTCAAAGGCCTCCCAGTAGCTTCAGATCTGCTCAAGAATCCTTCACGTCCTGCTGGTTTGCAGCGAGTGGCTCACAGCTTCAAGGCCTCCTCTGCCAGATGGAGAACCATTTCAAACATCCTGCCTCTATTTTGTACTGTAGCAATGCAGACAGGAGACCTGACCCCATTTTCAGGTTCTAAAGAGAAATTCTAAGTACCTGAAAGACTGAGGAACATGGTGGCTTTTATTTAAGATATGGAGATAGAGAGCACATACCTGGACTTGGACCTGCAGCAGCACCAAATTGCACCCAGAGTTCCCTTTATTTTCTCTCACATCTCTGTTTCTCCTTTTCTCTCTGCTGGATTAGCCACGGGGACTCCAAGTTCTTCATTGTGTGGTCCTGGTACCAAGATTCTCCTGGGAATTATAACGCTATTCACCTTCTACATCGAGCACTTCTTATTTTTTCCCCAGCAACATAAGTCATCCTTAAGAGGGGTCAGGATGCTAGCTCTTAAATATATTTTAGTCATCCCTTTGTACATTAAATTCTCTTTCTTGGAGACTGCTCCTGACATGGTGTTCACCGTGCTCTCAGCTGGACTCCTGAAGTTCTGCCCTGCCTTCCCCACCAGGTACAGTTCAGGAACTGCCTAGCTCAGGGTGATAGGTTATCTTCTAGTTGCTTTATTCCTTTCCGTTTTACATTTAGAGAGTATAATTGGAATACATAAACTTCTCTGTGACCACAGCCTTATTTGCAACCCACAGGTTTTGTTATGGCATATTTTCATTATCATTCAATTAATAAAATTCTAATTCCCATTGCGACTTTATCTTTGACCTACATAATGATCAGAAGTATGTTTTTAATATCCAACTATTTGGTAAAATATTGGTTATATAGGTTTAAATTTCTTGCTTATTCAGAGCCTTGTTTTATAACCAGAATACAGTCAATTTTATAAATGTGCCATGTGCACCTAAAAATTTCTGCATAATATATATATTCCATCATTGTTGGTGCAGTGTTTTATGTAAATTTAGGCCAAAGTTTTTAATGATGGTATTCAGATCTTCTATAATCTGCTGATTTGTTGTTGTGGTTCTATGTTACTGATCTAGGTAATTTAGATTTTTCTATTTCTACTTAGATTTTTGGAATTTCCCTTCATATATTGCATTGAAGTTTAGACTTATAATATATTCCTTGTAAAGTAACAGTGGGTTTTATTATCCTGCCTTATCGCCAGTGATACTTTTTGCTTTCAAATCTATGTTAACATTAACAAATCTTCTTCAATTTTACTTATTGTTGTTATGACATAATTTTTGAATCCTTTCATTTTCAATCTGACTCTTGTCTCTTGTAGGTGGCATAGAATTAGGTTTTTGGTTTGTTTCAATAATCCTTGTCCTTTAATTTCAGTATTTACAGTTAATGTATTTTCTTACAGACCGTTTACTCCTTGTTTACTATTTGTCCCACCTTGTTATGTTCCTTTTGCTCTTCTTTCTTCCTCTGAGATTTCTTCAAATTCCATTTTCCCTTGTATTAGCTTCTTATTTTTACATAAGTAGCAGTTACACATGTACCATGACTTATTAGCTCTTTTACTGCTTCTCAAGCAATGCTGAGATCTTAAATTTCTTTTACTACTTTTTCCTCTTCCTTTTGTTTTAATGCATTCTAATTTTTGATATATTTTATTATTACTCTTTTTTGCTGTTAGATTTTATTTAGGTTTATCCACTTATTTATCCTTTCTGTTATACATAATTCTTTATAAAGTCCTTATTTTCATCTGTGATAATCTTCCTTCTGCCTGCAGGTCTCCCTTTAGAATTTAATTCAGTCAGTTCTGATGAGATCTTTCCCAATACTTTATACTTTATTATGGCTTGTTATTTTAAATTATTTATATTAGTTGTTTTGCTTTACCATTGTTTAATATAAAGGCTATACAATTTTTACCAAGCTCCATTTAGATCCCCTCTAGTTTATTCTAGTATAGCATACAAGTATCATTTAATAAGTGTGCCATGAAGTGAAAACAGTAAGCAGTAGTACCTAACTATATAAGCAGCATATTAATATTCACAACTAGACAATGTGTTCTAGAGTCGAAGGGGGCAGAACCCAGAAGATACCCTTAGCCTACTGATTAGGTAAATATTCAATTTAAGATGATATATTCCCTAGACCACACAAAAAATAGATACCAGTGTAATAATAAGATTTGAGGTCTGTAATTTTATCTAGCAATGTAGCCCTTAAGGCAGCAATCGCTGGTGTTTCATGAATTAATTGCCTACCGTGGAGCTTTTCAACATAGAATACAAATTAATCCCACACACCTTACTATTATAAAATTTACTTACATTTTTCATGACACATGCAGAATCTAAAGATTTATAAATATGGAGTAGATAATGCTTTCCATTTAAATTTGGCATCAAGCTATCGCTCTGAGCCCAAAATAACAATGCAGACAACGCTGGTTTAAAAAAAATCCCAGATTTACTTAATTTTGGCTGTTTGTTCCTTTGCCTAAGTGTTTGGTTTTTTCTTTGTTTTTAATCTTACTCTATAAAGCCAAGCCAAAGTTCTTTATTCGAAGAATCAGATTTTTTGACTGATGGTGAAGCAGATGGATCACAAAATTAGGAGGTGGGACAACTGGATATTTCTGATTACAACTCTTTTACAGATTTGTTTGCTTGAGTATGGTTTTTTGCTTCTTATTTGAGCTAGAGTTTCCTCATCACTAGAATGAAGGTTTTCATTAAATATTTCTGAGTGTTCTTTTGAGCATCATGTGAATTTGTGATCCTGTCTAACTTGTTGCAGAAAAAATTTAAATGTATATAATCTTAGAAGTATTTATACTAGTTATGAATTCAAACAAAGTAGGGATTTTAAACGCTGAATTATCCTGATTTTATGCCATGCTGCCACTAATAAACCAACAGCAAGTTCCTTGATAGTGATTCTCTATTATGGGATATTGATATATTTTGGGATTTGGAGGTTGGATTGACCTCCCCCTGTTTACAAGACACAACTTTCTGATTTGCCACCTGCTATGTCTCCTATTCATCTTTTTGTAAGACTTTGTAAACATTAAGCAAAACCCTCATGGTACAGAATTTCCCACAAGTGGCCCACATTTGAACAGTGGGATTCAACTGAGGCTTGAAGATGGGCCACACACAACACACCCTGCTGACATGTTCCTCTACCCACGTCCCTCCTTTTCTCACTGCCTGGTAATTGAAGTGTATTTTTGTCAGTGGTGTCAAAGCCTGTCTCCTAGGCTGTCTTATTATTTTTAAATCCCCGACAAGTCCACCACAGTGATCCAGCTCCTTGCACTTTATAGGTGCTCAAGATGTACTGGCCAAGCCAACACGTCTCTCTCAGTTTCTCTAGACTTGCAGGTCCTTAACTGCAGACCCTAGGGTGACTGGGAGACACAGCAGCTGGCCTGGAAGAAACTGTGCATAAACCACAGATTTTTACTTTTGCAGCTTTGTGCATTAATTCTGGATAAGCACATGATAGCATGTCATATGTCTGAATTTTATTTTTCAGGTGTAGTGATGGTGGGAAAGAGGCTGGTAATAGCTATTGCAGACCACACTGCATTACAAAAAATCTGATAAATCCAAGCAATTCAATTCAAAATGGTCAATTAAGGGAAAAATGCAGTCATTTAACTTGATAATTCTACATGATACATTAAGTCTCTCACAGGCTCCACCACAATGAAAGCGAAAAGAGTTGAACGAAGGTAGAGGAAGATTTTCTTTAAGGTCCACTACTTGATTTCTTTTAGCTCCTAAATATGTGGGAAGCAGTAAAGCATGGTGCTCAGGCCATGGTACTCACCTGGTCTTGGAGTTGGGCAGTGTAATTTGTGCACTGGCTGAACAGATGGATAACTGATCATAGGCAAATTCTTAACTTTTCTCTTCCTCAGTGTCTTCATCTGTAAAATGGGGATATTATTGGTACTTACTTCTTAAGAGCTTTGTGAGGATTAACTACACTAATCCATGGACAAGAGACATGTTGTCTAAATAACAGGTGCCCAATAAGTTACAGTGATTGTGTTGTTGTTGATAATGCCCATGACAACAATGATGGCATGTGTCTATTTTTATCATTATAGTGTGATTACACGTCATATATGTTGTATCTCCTTGTTCTGAGATTAACACAGCCTCTTTTAGAAACCACCAAAAGGCTCAACAGTATTGGTGAGAAACATCTGTGAGCAACAAACATTCAGACACAAACATTCAATTAAGACGACCGCTTCCAGAAGCAGTCTCTGAAGCATGTCTGATCTAGAAGGGATGCCCCCATGCACTTCCTGCTGGGAGAGAATCTTCTATTGTCGCCAGTCAGGATCATTCCCTGTTGGTTTAAATTAACCTGAAAGATCCTCAGCAGTTTAGGTATGTTTAGCTCCACATCGCAGATTGTTTATACCTGTGATGCAGGCACGTCAAAACAACAACCACTGAGCCACTGGCTTAGGGTTTCCAGCTGAAGCTACGGCGGTTCTTTTCTGTAAGCACAGGAAATCAGCCAAGCTCAGTTTGCTTAAGACATTCAGGTAAACCGTTTGCTTTGTCAGAGCACTCTCTCCCAGGAACGACCAAGATATTCTGAATCATTTACTTCTTTCCCATTTGCCATTCTTTTCATGAGGTGGATTCCCCAATCGTAAACACAAAGAAAGTGTTTAATCAGAAGCAGCCAGAAGTGATTGGTGATAACTGGGATTTAATGGCTCAATCTCAAATCTAGTTTCAGTTGTGTTTCACCAGAAAATTTTCAGATTCTTGCTATGAGAGTTTGGCAGAAGACAATAAAAATCATGATTTCCTCACTTTTTTCTGATGTTTTGCTATGGCACTAAATAATATGTTCAGTATTCCCCTGGAAATATATAAAGCACATTACGTGGTGTGTTCATCATTTGCCTCTGACTAAAATGTCCAAATGACTGAGAATTAATGAAAATCATTATGGATAGGAGCAAAGGATGTGTACCAACATGTTCACTAAAGCATTGTCTACAATTGTGAAAATGAAAACATATATTATAAACTGTATAACAATAGGCATGAAGTATTTACTACTACATGGACTACTATGAAACCATTAAAATAATGATGTAGAAACAAAAAAATGTGAAAAACGGGTTTTAAAATAAAACAGTAACACACTAATATTAGATTATTTAGTTATTATTCTGGGTCCAACCAGAAGAAAAACAAACAGTAATTTGAGCATGGAAAGTGTAATGAAAAAACTATTAATTATGAAAGAGGATTAGAGTAAGGAAGGAATGGCCAGCGACAAGTAAAGAGAACGCCAAAACACACAGTTAGCAGAAATAAGGAGAGCCGCTAACCCTCCAGTTGAAAAGAAGACCTCCTCCTCCCTGCCCACAGGACTGAGGTCCAGACCCGGTTGAAAAGAGCATGACTGTGGCTCACTGGATGGTAAAGAAGCTGCTGTGGTGTCTCGTGGTGGAACTTTCTGGAAATATGCCCTCTGTAAGTTGCTGGAAATCCACATTCTAGGGTTCCAGTAAAACTATGCACGGGGAGATTTCTCACCTGAGGCGCTACTCCAGAACTGCTTGATAGAAGATGCTGATGGAAGCTGTCGTCCACTGCTCTCTCTACGCACTGCTGAAGCCGACTACCGGAGAAGTTGTGAGCCCCGGGAGCAGGGCTGAGGACGCCCTCGGAGCTGCAGGAGTGAGTGGGTGCTGAAGACGCCACCAAGAGCCCTCCCAGCAAGCACCGGGGCATCGCGAAGCAACACCTTCCTCAGGTGCCATCAGTTAGGAAAGCCTAACATCACACGAGGTGGCCAAAGAAAAACTATTTAAAGGACCCATAGCACTGTCCACAGAGCAAGTAACAAAAGAGTGAATTTCGAGCTGAGAGGCGGTAACCAATGTTACCTCAAGAAAAATTAAATTTAAACGGAGTTGTTATTTTGTTTTTTGTTTTTTTTGGCGCTACACGGGCCTCTCACTGTTGTGGCCTCTCCCGTTGCGGAGCACAGGCTCTGGACGCGCAGGCTCAGCGGCCATGGCTCACGGGCCCAGCCACTCTGCGGCCTGTGGGATCTTCTCGGACCGGGGCACGAATCCGCGTCCCCTGCATCGGCAGGCAGACTCTCAACCGCTGCGCCACCAGGGAAGCCCTAAAAAGGAGTTTTTATCACATAATCAGTGAAATGCAAATTCAAGCAATAAGATGCCATTTTTGACTAAAAAACAAACTGACACAAAGAGTATATAATATTAAAACGTTAACAATGGCTCTCTTTGGGTGGGAAATTACCAGTGAATTTCTCATTTTTCTTGGAGCACTGCCATATTCCTACAATATAAATGTACATAGATTTCCAATGCACAAAAATAAAATACAATTATCAACTCAGCTACCCAAAAAACTTAATATTCACTCAATAACTTTTACTCTGTATTTAATTACAGCATAAAATGTAAGAACAAATGCAATATGGATGCTGCATATTAAAGGGACTCGATCAGTCTTACTCATTTTGTGGAATCAAGGAAAGGGCCATTCAAGCGTTTCCATGAGTTTCTCTTCCATTCTACCTAAAACTCCCTCTTGCTGGAGGAATTCTGTCCATCAAATTCTAGTTATCCAAATCAACACATTTAATATATCTTACAGGGGTATCAGTGCTTTGTGTGTGTGTATGGGGAGGGGTGGTGGGTACAGGTGAAATAAGTTTAGGAAATGATCAATGTACCAAAGGTGAACAGGTTTACATATTATTGTTTCTATCTGTACATACCACACAGGTTTGTACAGAACTGCAATAGTGTTTGGATCTAGCTAGAGCCTGGATATGATTCTGCTTTACCAACCCAACAAGGAACTTCTTCTATGCACATGACTGAATCAAGGTGAATGAACATGTTTGGGGGAAGTTTTAAAGGCCTACACAAAGCACTACAGCTCTGTCAAGTGATGTAATATAATTATAAAAGTTCTTTAAAAAAAATTTACTGTTGCCTTTCAGTCTACCTTCCTGTATTTTACTACACTCTACCTTATTTTAAATGTGATTTAAGGAAATGTTTTGCTCCATACTTTCTTAGTCTATCCCTCCCTTTCTTCCTCTCTGCCTTATAAAAGAATATATAATCGAGCCAAAAAAAAAACCCCTCCAGCTTATTTGTAAAAAAAAAAAGCTTCAACTAGCAACCTAAATGTCCAGCGACGGATGAACGGATAAAGATGTGGCACATATATGCAATGGAATATTACTCAGCCATAAAAAGAAATGAAATTGCGTTATTTGTAGTGAGGTGGATGGACCTAGAGTCTGTCATACAGAGTGAAGTCAGTCAGAAAGAGAAAAACAAATACTGTATGCTAACACATATATATGGAATCTAAAAAAGAAAAAAAAAGGCTCTGAAGAACCTAGGGGCAGGACAGGAATAAAGACGCAGATGTAGAGAATGGACTTGAGGACACGGGGAGGGGGAAGGGTAAGCTGGGACGTAGTGAGAGAGTGGCATGGACATATATACACTACCAAATGTAAAATAGATAGCTAGTGGGAAGCAGCTGCATAGCACAGGGAGATCAGCTCGGTGCTTTGTGACCACTTAGAGGGGTGGGATAGGGAGGGTGGGAGGGAGGAAGACGCAAGAGGGAGGAGATATGGGGATATATGTATGTGTATAGCTGATTCACTTTGTTATAAAGCAGAAACTAACACACCATTGTAAAGCAATTATACTCCAATAAAGATGTTAAAAAAAAATAAAAATAAGCTTTAAAAAAAGCTTCAACTACAAAGGGACATGTTACCGCCTGCTACCATCAATATAATACCTAACAATTTATCATTGACGCTGTAAGAAAGTTAGTGGTGTACCTAAAACCATCTTTTATTTTAAATATCCCTTGTTGTGCTAGTAATGATTTTCCTTTATTATCCCCAAGTCATATATTTAAACCTAAAGAGACAAACCCAATTTCACTTCTCTAAATTAATCTACTGTAACCACATGTACCCTAGCTGTAGGAGATGCTTGAGCCATTTTCTACTTAAAATTCTGAAAGACTCGTGCTCACATAATCCCCACTGACACTTTTGCAAATGACCAAAAATTTCATCAAGGCCACTGGATCAGAACAATTGGTGGGTACATCAAGTAAAAAGCAATATAAAGGGTTAACACTAAGAATACCTTGAGGGAAAAGCCTAATTGTGTGCCTCTGTAGGTAAGACATCCATATTTCTTTTAAAATGCTTTTAGGGCAATACTACAGATGCATGTTAATATACCCTGCTTGATTTAAAAAAAAAAATTTAATGGTGGAACATATCAAATTCAAATCGCACAAGTTGCAGCGCTTGATTTTTCTTAAAAGGTCCATTTTTACTCCTTACTCTTCAATCTTGACATCACTTTCAGAATGCGTCCCCAACACCTGCCCCCTGATCCAGGCAGGCAGTGATATTTCCTTACGTCTATGTTTCTTTTATCACATTGCATCATAATCATTTACTTAATCAACTTTCTGCTTCACTACAATATGAGTTCTGGGAAGCCAGGATCCATGTTTTATTAAGTTTGAATCTCCAAAGTTTAGTGGATTTGCTGTTTCAACAAATATTTATTAAATGTCTACTCTTTCCCAGATGTGTGTGCTGGGTATAAATAAGGTGGCTTGTCAAAAAGAGAGATGCGGTTCTTGGGCTCATGGAATTTAGAGTTCAGTGAGGGAAACAGTAAATTAACAAGAAAACATTCTAACAAATAATTACAAATTCATATAAGTTCTATAGTATAAAAGAGAAAGACGTTGCGACACATGTTAACCTGGGGGAATTTCTCGGGATAAACAGGACAAGGCCACCCTTGGAGGCCACTTGGAAGCCACTTGGAAACCACTTGGAAGTATGTGAGGCTCAACATAAGGGAATAGAGTGTGTGAAGTTTCTGAGTCCAGGAGAACTCAGCAGGAATAAATGGAGGGGTGAAGAAATAAATGATTTGGAAATGAACACTGTGGCAACATGATGGAAAGTTGAAACATTACCTGTGTCTCTAAGAAGCTTATAAACAGCAAGGAAATTGAGCCCGAGAATCCCCATCCTTTCCGTCCTGCAAGTCACTCAACCTATTTCTATTCTTTTTTCTTTTAACCAAGGCAGACATTGCTAATCAATCACGGCATTCTTCCCCCCTAAGGCTGGACAGAGCTTAAATTTTTTTCTTAATTCAGTGCTTCTGCCAACCATTACCACTCATTCAAAATGGGCACTCAAGATGATACCCTTTTGCCCTTCCTGATGTAAGCGGTTAATACCATTTTTACCTAATTAATAAACATTTGATATTGGCTTGAGGGGGACAAGAGGTAGCAAACTGAGCTAATATATATAAAGCAGTGAAGGTTGTAAATGGATAAGCAGCCTGGCTCATTACAGGTGCTGAATTGATAGGAGTGATTATAATGATGCTGGGAAAATATGGGGCATCCAGTAATTGATGGGAGCTAGCATTTGAGGCTACTCCTGAGGGTGAGAGAAATTACCAAGTGGGAAGCACTGAGTCACTGAAGTCACTCTTTCATAACGTCATCGTTTTTAGCTAACATAACGTCATATGTTAGCTTGGGACAGCCAAGCTAATATTTTCTCAAAAATACAGAGAAAAGAATATCTTTACACTCAAGCAAAAAAAAAAAAAAAAAGAGCATCATCAGAAAGGATATATGCAGTTGGAAACTAGCATCTTGACCTAGTCCTAGTACATTTAGAAATGAAACCTCATCAGCTTTACTGACTTCACCACAAGTAGTCCGTGTACCAGAACTTCAGCAAGCCAGAGTTAGCCAGTCTAAAACATTCAGTTTTCCCCCATCTGCACTGAGTGAACCATGCATCTTAGGTATAAAATGATAGCATTTATAATTTAGTAAGAGCTAAACCCAGAAGTACTCTAACATATTATTGAGGTTGAAAATTTCTTAGAAACCAAAGAAATACAGAGGTTTAGTTCTTATGATGATATTAATTGGAAATACGTTGCATCTACTACATGTTGAGAATCTCCTTGGATATGAATTGATGCACTGAGACCTAGCCATAAGATATAGCTACCCAATCCACTGCCTACTTATAAGTTCTTCTGAATAAGATTTTATTATATACTGTTTCACTTTAGAACTGCCTATGTTGGGCAGAGTAGTTTTCCTGAGTTATAGTAATAGTTACCACTTTGAGTGTCTGTTTTATGTCAGTGCCCTGCTAGGCCTTTTATATATATTATTTATAATGCATATAATAACCCAGTAAAGACTGACCTGATTTCTACCTCACAGACAAGGCAACTGCAGTTCAGAGAATTTAAGGAACTTGTTCAACTTACGTAGATAGGGATGGGACTTGCAGTTCTGTCTCACTCCAGAGCTCATGTCATTTTCACTACCCTTTCTTTGCACATTAGCTCTGTCTCATTCCACAGCCACACACAGATTAGGGAAAATTAGAGGACCACCCCAGACACCACACTTGTAAGGGCCTGCCTTTAGGAAGGGGGAAAGCGGGCTAGCTTGTGGGGGAGAGAGTTGTTCCCATCTGATGCTAGGGCTTGTATAGCCTCCATCAGCCCCGGAATCTCTCTGACAGCACCTGAGCAACGTATGTGATCAGCACTTTCCACCTTCCTTATGGTTACATATGCTGATTAATTTTTCCTGGTATAGATGCTCATTTTAACAAGTCCCTCGTTGTAAACAGGGCCAGGTGTAGGGCCCATTTCCTGCTCCACCCACTTTATTGAAGCCAAATACTCCATCTATATCCTTCCCGAGTTGTATCTCACAGTTATAGACAATAGGTACTGTGAGTCTTAGGCGTGAATAGATTGACATAAAAGCATTCTCTCTTCACTAAAAGGAAAAAAAAAAAGTACACTTTTTTACTGGGTGATAATATGGCAGGAAGTCTGCTATATATCTTTATAAACAGGGTACCGAGGTATAATTATTCCACTTTAGCTCACAGATGCTTTCACTCGTTTCCTGATTTTCGTTTTGTTTTGTGCGGCTCACGACAGACCAATCCATTTTTGCAGAGATCAGGCCCTGCAGCTCAGGGCCGACTCTCATAGATACTCTGAATCAAGTACAGAGATGAGCAGCTGGGAAGATGGGGGAGGCGGTCAGGGAGGCAGGGAGACCTGAACAGATGAGTAACGGGGACCAGGAAGGAGGACAGAGGCTCCATACATGATTAAACATGAATATGGGTCCTCTTGCCAACCAGATGCATCATCTTTATGCAACTGGAATGACCCCTTTTCCCACACCTCCCTACGCTACACAGAATGCTTTGGCTGATTTTTATTGACAGCTCAGCATGTGCTATAACAGCGGTAGCACACCGAGTAGAACAGGTTGACAGTGTGGCAGATACCGCCATCCCTTTCCAATGTTTGTAGGCTTTCTGAGCAGGCCGTGGGCGTCCTGTGCACCTCACTCCTCTTCTAGCAGAGGCCAAGCGATGCAGACATTAACTATGCACCTAAATGAGACTCCTAATGAGACAGAGCAGGACCCTATGATCCTTTCCCCTAACCATGTCCTCTGCCTGCTTTTTGTCTGTGGAAAAACTTTAGCCCAAAATTAAGTTTAATCAGAGAAGTGAGAAAATGCAGAAGCAAAAAATAAAAGCAGTCAAACAGGACAAAACAATAATAATTTATCAGTAAGCAAAGTTAAGGACCTTTAGTTCCTCCTCAATGGCTATAGATAATATTCTGAGCCATATCCTGTGAGCTGTGTGAAACCCCACTAGGTGAAGAAGTTAAGTACATGATGACCAGACTGTAGGCATGACATAAGCTGCCACAATTCACAATTCTGAGAACTGGCCTCAAAGAAATGAGAACGAACCGACCCTGGGACTGAAGACTAACTGTACTTAAAACAATCAAGATGACACTGGTCAGACCACCGATGACCAATTTCAAGATGACGGTCAGAGCTGACTGTGCTGTTTCTGCGTGTAGCCCCCCTCCCTCCGTCTATAAAAGCTCTTGCCCCCTCATTGGGTGGGTGCGGGGAGTTGGCCTTCGGACAGGCGTCCTCCCTCCCACACCCCCTGGTCGCCGGCACCCAAAACAAAGTAAACTTTCCTTTCCACCAACCTTGCCTCTTTACTTGCTTTTGAGCGGCGAGCAGCTAGACCCCACCTCCGGTTACACTAACAGGAAAGGCAGAGAGAAAAAATCATTTAAAAACATGACGTAGAGAACACAGATGTAGAGAACAAATGTATGGACACCAAGGGGGGAAAGTGGTGAGGGGAGGGTGGTGGTGGGATGAATTGGGAGATTCGGATTGACGTATATACACTAATATGTATAAAATGGATAACTAATGAGAACCTGCTGTATAAAATAATAAAATAAAATTAAAAAATAAAAAAAACCCGTAAGTGGCATTTTATGCACCAGTTCAAATAAGGGGGAACCTAATCATTGTGAATGATAAACAAGTTTGTGAAAAACCCACTGCTTATTAGAACAGCACGCTCCACGTAAAAAGAAATTTTCTAATGGTAAATATAGCAGAAGGCTACAATTACCTTTCAATGATTGCAGTCCACAGAAAAGCCATTTAGTGATAAATTGCAGAGCAAGAGGAGATTATCACCTGTTTAAGCTTCCACTGATTCTATCAAGTTGTTTGCCTGGCAGTATCTAGGCTATGATGGAAAAGCTGAGAAAAACTCATTTTCCCCCTATCTAAATATTATTAATTGCAAGCATTCATTTTGAAAGATTTGTGGCTCTTTGGGAGAAAAGGATCTGCTTGACAACTACTAATTATACTTAATAATAAATAATACTTATCATTTACATAATTATTTTCATATTTAAATCCTTTCACAGATTTTGTTTCCTCATATGGAATATCAGTGCAACTTGACTGCATATAATGTTATGAAATTTCTGTGAAACCAGCCCCAAGTAGTAAGCTTTCGTAAGAAAATTGGGGCCTTAATCTTATCTATATTAACAAGTGTTAACAAATCATTAGAATTTCCTTTTTCAGCACCTGAAGAGGCGGGCAGTATTGAACAACTATCTGAGGAACACTGAACTGACTTTTTGGCAAAACACCCAGTTAACGCCAAAACTGTGCAAAAATATTTAGAAGAGGCAGACACATGAGGCAACAAGATCAATGAGAGATGTATTAAATTAAAAGAAATGCCTCCCTCTCTCTATCTGTCTATCTATCAACAGGGTGAAAACAAAAGAGCAAAACAAATGAAATCAATATACTTAATATAGTTGTGAATGTAAAGGTCTGAATATAGATTTTTTAAAAATTGTCTGCACGAGTTGGATATTTGACCTAGTGAGTACACGTGTAGAAATTTATTCTAAGGATTTCACAGAAATCTAGGTACCATGGCATTAATTGGAATACTATTTGTAAAAAAGAAAAACTTGGAAATAATTTGTTTCCAACAATAGGGCATTGTTTAAATAAGTGATATCATATGTTGAAATATTAAATAATTTTTAAATTTTCTAAATGAGGAATATTAGATCATGTGGGAAATTGTCATGATAACATCAGGTGAAAAGGTACTAGAAATAAAAATTATATAAACAGTATATCTTATCCTTATTAAATAATGTATGTATAAAATACATGTAAATATATTTTTATATAAATATATATGCATATATAAGTGGGAAAATGCAAAAATGGAAAAGATAATATTTATATCAGAGTTCTGCAAGTGTATTTATATTTTTCCTTTACATTTTTCTGTATTTTATAATTTTTCTACCATAAAATATTAATTTAATTACTATGTATTTTTGAACAACTCTATTTTTTAAAATTGTTTTTACATATAGAGTGGTCACGTGTTTGCTTAACAGAGTGCAAGTGAAAATTAAAGGCTGTTTTTGTGGTTCTCATGATGTTTAAAAGACTAAAACAAGTTCTGAGACCTCGAAGTCTACTTTGGCCACACAATTCCACATCTAGTCTGGGAGCTCATCATAAGACTATCAAGCAACTGGGTGAAAAAGATATTTGCTGCAACACTATTTATAATAGGAGAAACAAGGAACCAACATTAAGGTCTACCGAAAGGGGATTTATGAAATGAATGGTGGTACAACCACTGCCTAGAGCTACAGCTATTAAAACGATCATGTTCCGGCAACACAAATTCACCCAGGAGGGGCTGTTCTTGCAGGCTGTGTTTGCATCAAATAGGAAACGCTGACGATGAAGCTCTCGTTGGAGAACACCTCCCAGGGCATCAGATGTACCTGCGCTTCAACTTCCCCCACATCCAGGTAAGGCTGCACACCAAGTATCACCAGACTGTCCACTTTTCAGGAGAAGCTGCAACACGCCTAGGCTTTTCAGATGTTGTGCAGGCCCGGGGGTGGGACTGGGGGGTGGGAAATAAAATGTCTACGGGCTGAATTTAACTAGTCAGCCAAGAGTTTGCAAACTTTGATGCAGAATTAAATTTATAACTATGTAATAATGTCCAACGCTTACATTAAATTTTAAAACGGGTTTAAAACATTATGTTTTTATTTAGGTTAAACTATGTGTATATATTAGTATGTTTGTGTGATGTTCACACAAATGAACATACACACAATATAGGGAGATAAAAAGCAGAGATGAATGGATCTGAAAGTACTTTTCTTTGGGTAATGGGTTATTTTGAATGACTTCAGGGGTTTTTTTCCATACTACTCTATATCTATATTCTATTATATAAAATATTGTATATTTATACTATTCTGTATTTTTATTTTTGAAACAAACACATGCAGATTTTATAAGAATTAGATAATTATACTTAATAGAAATATAGATTTCCTTTTTTGCATATGTTGTCTCATTCTGTCTCAAAAGGACCATGTCAGAAGCACTAGATCCAGTTCTGAGCATTGCCTTTTTGGGAGTATTTTAGAAAACAAAAGCAAGTACAAACATCAATAAACAAGATGGGGAAGGGCCTAGACATACTTTCACAGGATTTTTAGGAAAAAACATTAGATGTTTTCCTGAAGAAAAGTAGACTTCAGTTGTGTGATAATGGACTACAAAGATGTGAAGTGCAAACATGGGTATTTGAAACTCAAATATTTTTCTCTGTAGTTCCATCAGGTCAAGCTAAGACCAATGGGTGACATGCTTCAGGAAGGCAACTATAAGGAAGTACTTTGTAGAAATTATAGCTGTTCGTATGCTGGATGACTTAACTCACCAAGTAGAGCATTCAAGATACGAGGAGTGCTCAAACAGAGGCCAGATTACCAGTACTTTTATAGCATGAATTCTTACATTGGATGAGGTGATAAAACAGATGACGTCAGCTTCTAAAATCGAGGTATTTCCCTTTGAGTCCTAACACTATGATAATATAATCTCAGTTATGGTATAAAGCAGGTAACTGATTTGAGAAGCGTACTGAGTTTGAGGACATATTGACTGATTCATTCCACAAATACTTTACTAAGGGACTATGCTAAGGGCCTGGGATCCCATGAAACAAAATGCCAGCAGAAGTGAATCTCTTTAATGAAGCAAAGTATGTGGAAGACAAATCATTAAATGCTTACTTACAGTAAAGCATGCAATGTATCCTGAAATAGGATATATAAATGACTATATGTCCAGGGCTTGCCCCAAGAGCAAGTCTTCTCTAAATGGATTCTTTTCTTTTCTCTTTCTTTACCTTGTCTTCCCCACTTATACCTCTACTCTCTGCTTCAGTGAAAGATATTTCTCCTTTCCACTTCTAGCTGAAAAAAAAACAAGTCTCAGGTGTCAATTTACTATGTAACTGTGGGTCCCTCTCTGTATTACAAAACAAGACTCAGGGGACAGTGAGTCCTGATATCATGACCTCCAAAAGGGTCACAAGGGATCTCTGAACATTTCAATCGTTTTAGAGTCTTTTCTACATCTTTTCCAATGATTCAGGTATGGAGGTTTCTGTATCTTGGGCCTAGAATTCCTTCTACTGAGTGGCGAGTCGATGTGGTTTTACTGCTTATATCCTATAAGTTCTTTTAATTAGTGTCTTATAGCCTCCCAAAGTGTTTATATATATATGACTGGCCACCATTTAAAATGAAAAAAATAATTTACATTGCTACTTATCCTCATTGAGTTGCCCATTTAAGAAGCAGAACTGCACCGTCAGGGCATCCACTTTTGTAATACCTTAGCCATAGTATTTTAACATATATAGTAGTTCTCAATATTTACAGTGTATTGGAAGCACCATATTAGTCAGGGTACTCCAGAGAAACAGAACCAATAGGAGATATATAATAAATATAACGTAATATATGTAATTGCTTTAACATATGTAATTGATATTAAACATATTAAATATATTGTATATTAAATATAAGCTGGAAACTAGGAAATCCAGGGGTGTAGTTTTCAGAACTGACGTAAGCCACAGTCAGAGGGCAGGGGATCAGATCAAACACTCAGGCAGAGAGAGCAAATTCTCCTTTCCTCTGACTTTTTATTCTTTTGGGGCCCTCAAGAGATTGGATGAGGTCCACCTACACTGGAGAGGGAAATCTGCTTTACTCCATCTACCAATTCAAATGCTAATCTCATCTGGGAACACCCTCACAGACCCACCCAGAAATAATGTTTAGCAAAATATCTGTGTATCTCAGGATATAGTTGAGAGTTGATACTTAAAATTAACCATTACATTCTGCAAACCTTAAAATATACCAATGCCTCAGTCCAACCCCCAGAAATTCATACTTAATTGGTATAAATTACAGGCTGGGCTTTAAGATTATCAAAAGCTCCCCAGGAGATTTCAATGAATCACCAAAAGTTAAGAACCATTAACATCATAGAACATTTCTTTCTTGATGAGAAATCAAGATGCTTCTCACTTTTAGCGTTGATGCCCTGGGAGAGATATTTATCTACCTCTGTAAGGTGCCTTCAGAGTATCCCACTGTACCCCATGTAGTCAGGATTTTCAAACAGGCCACTGCAAACATGTGCCTCCAAGTCTGGTCAAAGTCAATCCAAATTTTTTTCCCCAATATGGTAGGAGATGGGTAGAATTTCTTTTATGATCACCACGTTGTATGGTAGGCATAATTATTCCCATGTAGAGGGTGAACTGAGATTCAGAGAAAAATAGGGGTGCATATTGCCACAAAGCTAGCAAATGTAAAAAATTAGGAAAAGGTCAAGTTTTCTGATCCGAGTTAAATAAGTAGTAGGTATCATTATTTTATTTATTCCACAGATACTACTGTCAGGGGTGAGTAGAAAAAAAGCAAATGAATAAAAATGTAGTCAGCCTATGAACGGGAAGATTAGCTAGCATCCTTCACACAAAAGACCTGATATGTATTCGGCCACTAGAGAGGTTTAGTCAGCTGTATTTACAGTCCCATAAATGGAAAGAAGAATCATGACAAAAGGAAATTCTATGAATCCAGGAAAAAACACATCAAATTAAATAAATAATTCACGGGCAGAGCAAAGATTACAGAGTTGGCTCTGATAACAAAGTATCTAAAATAAGTGGTGATGTGTTTCTCCAACCACACAGGCTGCCAGTCCAGGTGCAAAGGAAAATAAATAAAACTATTATAGATCTAGTAAGAGTTAAACAGACAATAAAAACCAACAATGGAGATGAATTTTAAGTTGGTGATTCTTTGAACAATCTTCAAAAGATTTCATTTGCTCTGTTAACGCAATGTCAAGTCCATTTTAGAAATAAAAGAACATTTTTCTGCTTGCTAGAGTTTAAACATAAATCCTCAAACTGTATTAAATCAAGATGCTTCTAGAATCATAGCGCTAAAGACCATCAAGGATTATTAAAGAACTATAGTCACTCCCTCATTTTACAGGGGAGAAAACCAAGGTGGTACATGACTGTGTGATGGGCTTAAAGTCCACATGATTCCCATCAGTGGCCAAAACAAGATTAGAATGCAGGTGCTCCCATTTCCTCTTCACTTAATTATTCATCATTCTTTAGGCATTTTGAGCACAACTAGTGCACTGCTGTTTGAAACCTGACCTTTCCAGTGGCAGTCAAAATGCCATACTTTAATAGTGCTTCCATTGTCTTTGACCAGAATATTAAATAACTGGCAATCATGTTCTGAGCTTCTTTCCAGATGAATTATGTGTTAAGCTCTATTTCAATATTGATTTGTAATATACTTTAAAGCATGCTGATCTTCCTCTGGTCTCTTCTTACAGTTCTGAGCTACATGAATGCTAGAGTTCCTAAAATTTGTGATTTTCTGAATGGCCATCTCTACTATGTCCACCAACCCAACAATAGTCACTGCTTGTTGCTAGACAGAAAAAAAAAACTTAATACATTTACAAGTGAAATCCTGTGTTCGTTGTTTTAAATGAAAAACAGAAACCTATTTGATTTAGAATCTAAACCCTAGAAGCATACACAGGGCTTAAAGAAATGTATGATTCTTCTATGGAATATTGGAGAATTCTTGTTTAATCAATGGAAGCACATCGTTAGTTTACTCAGGTCCCTAAAAAGGTGGAGGACCTCACTTAAAAGAAACAAGTGACTATCTTAGTTAATGTAAATAGAAATGCATTTCCAGCTTATTTATGGTTGTTCATTTCTATACCATACAGTGGTCTGTTTCTCAGGACATCAGTATAAAAGGCAAATTGATAGGTGAGAAGGATAAGTGGTATAATAAAAAAGTTAAAAGCATGGGCTACATGACATGGACAAGTTACTCAGCCTTTCTAATCTTCCATATGCACATCTATAAAACAGGGAATAAAACATATTACAAAGAGATACACTTCTCCTCCCACCATGCTTTGGCCTTCACATGTTTGGGAGGCATAGGAGATCCAGTGCCTTTCCCCTCCATCCTATTCTTGGAAGAGGAACTGTTAATGTTATTGGTCAGTAACCAGAACATCTATGGAGCAATGGGTAGAATTATTACATTTGAAAGTGACAAACGTGTCACATGGTTCTGTCCCAGTAGCTCAGCTTATGATTCACAGAATAAGGCATGTTAGCTTAAGCTTGTCCCATGACCTAGTCATCTGTGATTTGGGGGCAAGAGAAAGAGAGAAGGAAAGCCTCAATTAGAATTCCAAAATGAAGTAACAGCGGCTAGCTCACTAGTAATAAATAATACTTTGGTCTTTTCTGATTATCGTTTCTTGTGTATGGATCCCTTGGCAGGAAACTTAACCACCCACTTCAGAGGTCTGTTATGAAGTCCGATATGGTATAAAAAGTGCACAGTGCAGTGCCTCACATGCGATAAGCTGTCAAAGAATATTATCTAGATGACCTTGGATTTGCACTTAAATGTTTGTTATTAAGTCAGTTTGCATGGGACTAGTATCCAGAGCCTCAGGATAAAGTAGATTCATGTGAGTTAATAAATGAAAAGCTCTCTGAAATTCTAGATGGCAGGTCATGCTAACTCAGGTAAGTGGAAGCTGGTGGCTGGGCGTTCCCTCAGGACACGTGTTTTGATGGAATGAGGACTCAGGGTGTAGAAACCAGCTTGGCAGTGGATGGTAAACCATTGCCCAGCACATGCTGCCTCCTGCTAAGCAGAAGGCTCTCATGCAAATTGCTTTCTGAATCATTCATTAGCTGTCGGCAACCCTCATCTCTCCTCCTGCAGCTGTTCTTTCTGATTTTGCCTGCAAACTTTTCATACCGGGCAGGCTCCCAAGCCAAACAAGTTGCCCCTCTGCAGGCTTTGTTCCTGGGGGCGAGAAGTGAACCTCACAGATAAGTCAAAGTAAGGATGCACCATGGACTAATACACACTGAAGGAACAGACTCCTGTAAGCTAAGGTGATGAATGCCTTTGAAAGTAATTTTCATGCGGCTTCCTATGAGAACGTCAGCCAGGCTCCAGAAGTTATATGCTGCAATTTAAAAATTATCTGCCTCTGTAGACTTCTAAAGCTTCTATCAGCTAAGAAGTATCTTTTTTAAAAAAGAAAATATTTCTATACAATTTTAAAGACTACTTTCCATTTATTACAAAATATTGGCTATATTCCCCCTGTTGTATAATACATCCTGGAGCCTACTTTACACCAAATAGTTTGTACTTCCCACTTCCCAATTCCAACTCTTAAATTGCCTTTCCCCCCTCCCCCACTGGCAATTACTAGTTTGTTCTCTATATCTGTGAGTCTGCTTCTTTTGTTATATTCACAAGTTTGTTTTATTTCTTAGATTCCACATATAAGCGATATCATACAGTATTTGTCTTTCTCTGTCTGACTTGTTTCTCTTAGAATAATGCCCTCCAAGTCCATCCATGTTGCTGCAAATGGCAAAATTAATTTCATTCTTTTTTATGGCTGAGTAGTATTTATATATATATGTATGCAAATATATAAGTTTTAATTATATATATATTATATATATATATAATATATATATAATATGTATATAAAAAATCTTCTTTATCCATTGATCTGTTGATGGACACTCAGGTTGTTTCCACGTCTTGGCAATCGTAAATAACGCCTCTATGATGCTGCGAACATTGGGGTGCATGTATCTTTTTGAATTATAGTTTTGTCTGGATATATGCCCAGGAGTGGGATTGCTGGATCATATGGGAATTCTATTTTTAGCTTTTGAGGGACCTCCGTACTGTTTTCCACAGTGGCTGTACCAATTTATTACATTCCCACCAGAGGAATGTGTGGGAAATCTCTGTACCTTGTGCTCAATTTTACTGTGAACCTAAAACTTAATTAATTAATTCCCAGCAGCATTAGCAAATAAGACCATGCATTTTTTAAAAATCTTTTCTTAAGGCATAGTAAATATTTGCTGAATAAAATGAGAAACTCTATCTCGATTGGGTGGATTAAATCAGCAGAAACTAAGCTTCACCTGTGATTTTAGCAGCTGAACTGGTTGAGAAATTCAAAGCAGAACAGGCACAAGTCCTCTCTGAACAAGGTAAGGTACAAGAAAAGGAAGGATGGATGTTGTAGGCAAATCATAACACTCTATCATGGCTAAATATAATATCAGGAATTAAATAACTTGAAATCATATAAAAATTTCCTTTACTCGTATGCCCCCTCCCACATAAAGTGGAAGGTGAGCACAAATGTAAATCAAGCAGGCAGAGGCTCCCACTATCTTATATATGAAATCAAAATTCTAAAGTGTTTTCTTCAGAATCCCTTTTGCCTGGGTGCAGAAGATCAGTGCACCCAAAGGTAAAATGAAAAATAGTAAAAGAAAGTTTTTCTACATTTTTGAATTTAAAATCTGAAATACATTTCTTTAATACTCTTCTTATTTATACCCATGTACCTTAAAAACCAAAATTAAAATTAAATTGTATTAGAGCAGAGGAGCAAAAATTTCCAGCCAATCCAAAGGTTAAGTGGTGCCTGATACACTGTTTGAATAAAGTTACGAATCCATATCCAGGCTCAGCTAGAAAATTAAAGCGTGCTGTGATCACTTGGTACGAAGAGGGGTCATGGCAATTGATTTTATTTATACACACTTTCATACATAATAATTTATCAAATTTGTCCTATGCCACTTTCCATGCTTTTTTAATCCTCATTTAATCTCTACCAAATGAATACTGTGAAACATGTTTAATCATTATTCCCATTTCCAAGATGTGGAAACTGAGGCAGGAAGTATGGTACATCAAAATTCAGAAATTTTGTCACTCCAAATATCTCCAGGTCTAGCTCTTTAACCTGTATAATAGTCTTTTTCTCTTTTCCTTGCCGTGTGAACCTTTCATCTTCTCCCACTGTCAAATTCAAGTGTTAACTCTAACCTCTCTTGACCTCCGCTATCCACTGGAGGATGCCTTCTGGCTTCCTAGAAAAGCTTCACCATTCTTAGCAGAGTACTTGAGATCTAGCAGGTGCTTTGTTAAGTGAATGAGTTAATAAACATATAAGAGAGCATTCAAATTGCCATTTAAGGGATGGAGAAACAGGCTCTGAAAGATTAAGTAACTTCCTTCATGTTAGGGGTCAAGCTGGAATTCAGATTCTGAAGCCCAAGTGATCATCCTCAGAATAATCTAAGTTATCTTCATTGGGATAGAATATGCTCAGTCTATATCCCTCACTAGACTCTAAGGAACAAGAAGGCAGTACTAGGTACCTAATGCACTTCATTTTGGGTAGATTTTTCATTTATGCAAAAATACGTGTGTAAAGATAGACTAAAGCCTTAAGCTTTCCCTGCTGGATTCCCTGCTCAACTGTGCGTACTCCTGTGATGAAAACTCGCCTAACGCACTGAATGACCTTGACCAAGCAGCTTTCCTTTACAGCCTCCATTTTCTTTTCTGTAAAATACTGTTGACACGACATGTTCCACCTGCCTCATAGAAATGCGTTTATAAAGCACTTTGGAAAGCATGAAGCTTTCTTTCTTTCTTTTTTTTTTCCGGTACTTGGGCCTCTCACTGTTGTGGCCTCTCCTGTTGCGGAGCACAGGCTCCGGATGCGCAGGCTCAGCAGCCATGGCTCACGGGCCCAGCCGCTCCACGGCATGTGGGATCTTCCCGGACCGGGGCACGACCCTGTGTCCCCTGCATCGGCAGGCGGACTCTCAACCACTGCACCACCAGGGAAGCCCAAGCGTGAAGCTTTCTTCAAAAGCAAGCAAGTATTTTAAATGTCATTATTATAGGACTCCTTAAAAGGAGCCTTTTTATGGTGGAAAGAAACCTTAGCTTATCAATTGTGCAACTCAACCACAGAAAATTTAAGGCAGAACATGCATGACACAATAATAATTCCAAATAAATCCTTCTAATAGTTAAGTAAAGAGAAGTCAAAATTCTTCTCTGGACTACTTTGATTTCATACAAAGGGCATCCCTTTAGAAGTTATGGAAGTTCAGATACAGAACCTCAAACTCTAGATTGCAATGCGACATTTGTTTCTGAACTTCTGCTGCCAGTCTTGCTAACAGTTCACTTGCAATGTAATATATTAATGCATTTCATTTCTAGGCAAGAACATTATTTACTCACAGGAGAAATACTTTCCTGAGGAAAGGCTGTCTTTGGAAACCTTCAAGGACATTTGAGAAATGCTTCAGCCCAAGCCACAAAATTATGAGCATGCTTTTGTGCCTCTCTGTTCCCAGGGCACCATTTTTAAAAATCTTTCATTTAAGTTTATTGCAAGCATCCATCTTCCCTTTCCAGAAAAAATAGCAATTAACACTTCATTGATTTCCAGTTTTCCTAGGTGTCATTTCATAATGCCTATATTGTAAGCAGTTCACATCATCATTTTCATCGCTTTCAACATTTTCCATGTTGTCTCCCTACCTGAATTGTGACATTTTGTATGGGAAGTTTTATTTATCACTTGCATCTTACTTTGAATAAATCTGAAATCAACATTCAGTATTATTTAATTATTTTTATTTTCTTCAGTACGTTTCTAACTTAGCAAACTATGGGTAAAAATGCCATGTAACAACAATATGTAATATTTACATAGAGCCCATGTAGTGAACATAGTCCTAAACTCTTACCAAATCCTCACCAGACCCTATAAAGTAGGTACTATTAACCTTGCCATTTGATAGATGAGAAAACTGATGCATAAACTGGTTAAGTAACCTGTCTGAGGTCAGATAGCTAGTGATTACTTTCCCCATCACCACCACTGTTTTGTTAATGCGTCCTTCCCATCTCAGTTCAAATGGCACTGACACAAAAAAGCCTTTCTTTGACCTCCTGAAAATACTGGGTCTCGTTGCTTTTACAGCATCATATGTTTATTATTCACTTCACACATTTGTGTGATTATCTAATTATATCTGAACGTATTTTTCCTAAGGGTAACTCTAGTCCAGCTGTGCTTTCCAAATTATGAAATCCGGGACTACGTGGGCTATGTCTGTTTTGCTTATTACTGTAGTTTCAGTATTTGGTGCATGGTAAGTATTCAGGAAATGTGCTGGATGGATGAATACAGGACTTTGTAAGAACAAATAAATAAATGACTGGATCAATAAATTTGGTCGATCATAACATAAACAACAGTGCCACGTTAAAATTTTTCTCTGGGTCTATACACAAACTCTTCTCAGACAGGGTTCCTGTTTGCTGTCTACACCACCAGTTGGAAGAGAAAAAAGCCAATCAAGGTCTGACTGTCATTATGTGTACAGGCTGAAGCTGATGCATTAGGTTGAGAGACAGGGTGATTTAGGAATAATTTTACTTCTGGCTGAACTATATATAGAACCAAGTCTTACGTAATAAAAAATAAATCTACTTTTAATATGTTTGTGTGAAGAATGAAATAGGAGCATCAAGCCCATTAATTGTGATATTTAATTATATCGTCCCATTTCCACATTCATTTCCATGAATTTGGATGCCTTTAGGTCAAGCTAACCCAAGCATTTACACCACCATGGTAAATAGTGAAATATCAATGGATACACAGAAAGAAAATTCCCAAATTTAGCAGAGAACACATTAGCATGAACTTGTAAATTTAACATTCAAGTTCATTGGCGTGCAGAGAACCAAGTGACTTTTGTTAAAGTAGGAAACTTTATGACTATGTGAGGAGATGAACATCGAGAAAGTGCTCCCTATTTTAAAACCAGGACATTAGAAATATTTTAATGAATTTATTTTTTGCATATCTGCCATCTAGGTGACAGTAAAACTCAATATTTATACATCAGATTTTTAAAACATTGTGCATATATACTGTATACTGCTACAGAATATAAGTCGCCCCAAAATCTCCAAGATACAATATGGGATCAAACAAACAAACAGAATGACAAGAAAAACCAACTGTAATATTTTGACACCTCTTAATTATTAAATCATTATGTTTAGAGAAATAGAAGTTTAAAAATTGTGCTCTGAAGAGTATTTAAAATATGAATGAACCTTCAAGATGGCAGAGGAGTAAGACGTGGAGATCACCTTCCTCTCCACAAATACATCAGAAATACATCTACATGTGGAACAACTACAGAACACCTACTGAACACTGGCAGAAGACCTCAGACTTCCCAAAAGGCAAGAAACTCCTCACATACTTGGGTAGGGCAAAAGAAAAAAGAAAAAACAGAGACAAAAGAATAGGGATGGGACCTGCACCTTTGGGAGGGAGCTGTGAAGGAGGAAAAGTTTCCACACACTATGAAGCCCCTTCACTGGTAGAGACGGGGAGCAGTGGGTGGGGGGAAGCTTTGGAGACACGGAGGAGAGCACAACAACAGGGGTGCGAAAGGCAAAGCGGAGAGCATCCCGCACGGATCGGTGCTGACCAGCACTCACCAGCCTCAGAGGCTTCTCTGCTCACCTGCCAGGGCAGGTGGGGGCTGGGAGCTGAGGCTCGGGCTTCAGAGGTGAGATCCCAGGTAGAGGACTGGGGTTGGCTGCGTGAACACAGCCTGAAGGGGGCTAGTGTGCCACAGCTAGCTGGGAGGGAGTCCAGGAAAATGTCTGGATCTGCCTAAGAGGCAAGACACCACTGTTTCGGGGTGCACAAGGAGAGGGGATTAATAAAGCACTGGCGAAACGAGCTCCAGAGATGGGCGCGAGCCGTGGCTATCAGCGCGGACCCCAGAAACAGGCATAAGATGCTAAGGCTGCTGTGCAGCCACCAAGAATCCTGTGTGAAAGCACAAGCCACTGTCCACACTTCCCCTCCCGGGAGCTTTTGCAGCCCGCCATTGCCAGGGTCCCGAATTCCAGGGACAACTTCCGCGGGAGAACGCACGGTGCGCCTCAGGCTGGTGCAACATCACGCTGGCCTCTGCTGCGGCAGGCTCGCCCCGCACTCCATACCCCACCCTCCCCCCGGCCTGAGTGAGCCAGAGCCCCCGAAGCAGCTGCTCCTTTAACCCTGTACTGTCTGGGTGAAGAAAAGACGCCCTCAGGTGACCTACACGCAGAGGCGGGGCCAAATCCAAAGCTGAGCCCCAGGAGCTGTGCGAACAAAGAAGAAAAAGGAAAATCTATCCCATCAGTGGAATACCTGAATAGACAATGAATCATCCCAAAATTGAGGCGGTGGATTTTCTGTGATTTTGTCTGTATAGCTTTGCTTATACCATTTGTCCTATGGTTCTGTCTGTACGTCTTTTGTTTTCTTTGCTTTTTAGTATAGTTTATAGGGCTTGTTATCGTTGGTGGATTTCTTTTTTGGTTTGGTTGCTCTCTTCTTTCTTTCTTTCTTTTTTTAAATTACTTTTTAATTTTTTTATTTTAATAACTTTATTTTATTTATTTTTTACTTTCTTTCTTTCTTTTTTCTCCCTTTTGTTCTGAGCTGTGTGGCTGACAGGGTCTTGGTGCTCTGAAGGGTGTCAGGCCTGTGCCTCTGAGGCAGGAATGCCAAGTTCAGGGACATTGGTCCACGAGAGACCCCCCCCCCTGGCACCACGTGATATCAAAAGGCGAAAGCTCTCCCAGAGATCTCCATCTAAACGCTAACACCCAGCTCCACTCAACGACCAGCAAGCTACAGTGCTGGAAACCCTATGCCAAACAACTAGCAAGAGAGGAACATAACTCCACCCATTAGCACACAGGCTGCCTAAAATCATAATAAGGTCACAGACACCCCAAAACACACCACAGGATGTGGTCCTGCCCACCTGAAAGACAAGATGCAGCCTCATCCACCAGAACACAGGCACCACTCCCATCCACCAGGAAGCCTACACAACCCACTGAACCTCCCTTAGCCATTGGGGGCAGACACCAAAAACAGCAGGAACTACAAACCTGCAGCCTGCAAAAAGGAGACCCCAAACACAGTAAGTTAAGCAAAATGAGAATACAGAGAAATACACAGCAGATGAAGGAACAAGGAAAAAACCCATCAGACGAAACAAATGAGGAGGAAACAGGCAGTCCACCTGAAAAAGAACTCAGAGTAATCATAGTAAACATGAGCCAAAAGCTAGGAAATAGAATGGAGAAAATACAATAAACGTTTAACAAGGACCTAGAAGAACCAAGGAGCAAACAAACAATGATGAAGAACACAATAAATGAAATTAAAAATTCTCTGTAAGGAATCAATAGCAGAATAACTGAGGCAGAAGAACAGAAAAGTGACCTGGAAGATAAAATAGTAGAAATAACCACTGCAGAGCAGAATAAAGAAAAAAGAATGAAAAGAATTGAGGACAGTCTCAGAGACCTCTGGGACAACATTAAACACACCAACATTCGAATTATAGGGGTCACAGAAGAAGAAGAGAAAAAGAAAGGGACTGAGAAAATATTTGAGGAGAATACAGTTGGAAACTTCCCTTATATGGGAAAGGAAATAGGCAATCAAGTCCAGGAAGCGCAGACAGTGCCATACAGGAAATATCCAAGGAGAAACATGCCAAGACACATATTAATCAAACTATCAAAAATTAAATACAAAGAAAAAATATTAAAAGCAGCAAGGGAAAGCAACAAATAACATACAAGGGAATCCCCATAAGGTTAACAACTGACCTTTCAGCAGAAACTCTGCAAGCCAGAAGGGAGTGGCAAGACATATTCAAAGTGATGAAAGGGAAAAACCTACAACCAAGATAATTCTACCCAGCAAGGATCTCATTCAGATTTCACGGAGAAATTAAAACCTTTACAGACAAGCCAAGGCTAAGAGAATTCAGCACCACAAAACCAGCTTTACTACAAATGCTAAAGGAAATTCTCTAGATAGGAAACACAAGAGAAGGAAAAAACCTCCAATAACAAACCCAAAAGAATTAAGAAAATGGGAATAGGAACATACATATCAATAACTACCTTAATGTAAATGAATTAAATGCTCCAACCAAAGGACACAGACTGGCTGAATGGACACAAAAACAAGACCCCTATATATACTGTCTACAAAGGAACCACTTCAGACACATACTAGGGACACATACGGACTGAAAGTGAGGGGATGGAAAAAGATATTCCATGCAAATGGATATCAAAAGAAAGCTGGAATAGCAATTCTCATATCAGACAAAATAGACTTTAAAATAAAGACTATTACAAGAGACAAAGAAGGACACTACATAATGATCAAGGGATCGATCCAAGAGGAAGATATAACAATTGTAAATATTTACGCACCTAAAATAGGAGCACCTCAATACATAAGGCAAATGCTAACAGCCATAGAAGGGGAAATCAACAGTAACACAATCATAGGAGGGGACTTTAACACCCCACTTTCACCAAAGGACAGATCATCCAAAATGAAAATAAATAAGGAAACACAAGCTTTAAACGACACATTAAACAAGATGGACTTAATTGATATTTACAGAACATTCCATCCATAAAGAACAGAATACACTTTCTTCTCAAGTGCTCATGGAACATTCTCCAGGATAGATCATATATTGACTTGTCACAAGTCAAGCCCTGGTAAATGTAAGAAAATTAAAATCGTATCAAGTACCTATTCTGACCATAATGCTACAAGACTAGATATCAATTACAGGAAAAAAACTGTACAAAATACAAAAACATGGAGGCTAAACAATATGTTACTAAATTACCAAGAGATCACTGAAGAAATCAAAAAATACCTAGAAATGAATGACAATGAAAACACGATGACGCAAAACCTACGGGATGCTGCAAAAGCAGTTGTAAGAGGGCAGTTTATAGCAATACAAGCCTACCTCAAGGAAGAAACAACTCAAATAAACAATCTAACCTTACACTTAAAGCAAATAGGGAAAGAAGAACAAAAAAAAACCCCAAAGTTAGCAGAAGGAAAGAAATCATAAAAATCATATCAGAAATAAATGAAAAACAAATGAAGGAAATGAGAGCAAAAATCAATAAAACTAAAAGCTGGTTCTTTGAGAAGATAAACAAAATAGATAAACCATTAGCCAGACTCATTAAGGAAAAAAGGAAGAAGACTCAAATCAATAGAATTAGAAATGAAAAAGGAGAAGTAACAACAGACACTGCAGAAATACAATGGATCATGAGAGATCACTACAAGCAACTCTATGCCAATAAAATGGACAACCTGGAAGAAACACACAAATTCTTAGAAATGCACAACCTTCTGAGACTGAACCAGGAAGAAATAGAAAATATAAAGACACCAATCAGAAACACTGAAATAGAGACTGTGATTAAAAATCTTCCAACAAACAAAAGCCCAGGACCAGATGGTTTCACAGGCGAGTTCTAGCAAACATTTAGAGAAGAGCTAACACCTACCCTTCTCAAACTCTTCCAAAATGTAGCAGAGGGAGAAACATTCCCAAACTCATTCTACGAGGCCACCATCACCCTGATACCAAAACCAGACAAAGATGTCACAAAGAAAGAAAACTACAGACCAATATCACTGATGAACATAGATGCAAAAATCCTCAACAAAATACTAGCAAACAGAATCCAACAGCACGTTAAAAGGATCCTACACCATGATCAAGTGGGGTTTATCCCAGGAGTGAAAGCATTCTTCAATATATGCAAATCAATCAATGTGATAAACCATATTAACAAACAGAAGGAGAAAAACCATATGATCATCTCAATAGATGCAGGAAAAGCTTTCCACAAAATTCAACACCCATTTACGATAAAAACCCTCCAGAAAGTAGGCATAGAGGGAACTTGCCTCAACATAATAAAGGCCATATATGACAAACCCACAGCCAACACCGTTTTCAATGGTGAAAAACTGAAACCATTTCCTCTAAGATGAGGAACAAGACAAGGTTGTTCACTCTCACCACTATTATTCAACGTAGTTTTGGAAGTTCTAGCCACAGAAATCAGAGAAGAAAAAGAAATAAAAGGAATCCGAATTGGAAAAGAAGAAGTAAAGCTGTCACTGTTTGCAGATGACATGACACTATACATAGAGAATGCTAAAGATGCTACCAGAACACTAACTAGAGCTAATAAATGAATTTGGTTATATAGCAGGATACAAAATAAATGAACAGAAATCTCTTGCATTCCTATACACTAATAATGAAAAATCTGAAACACAAATTAAGGAAACACTCCCATTTACCACTGCAACAAAAAGAATAAAATACCTAGGAATAAACCTACCTAAGGAGACAAAAGACCTTTATGCAGAAAACGGTAAGACACTGAGGAAAGAAATTAAACATGATACAAACAGACGGAGAGATATACCATGTTCTTGGATTGGAAGAATCAACATTGTGAAAATGACAATACTACCCACAGCAATCTACAGATTCAATGAAATACCTATCCAACTACCAACGGCATTTTTCACAGAATTAGAACAAAAAATTTCACAAATTGTATGGAAACACAAAAGACCCTGAATACCAAAAGCAATCTTGAGAAAGAAAAACAGAGCTAGAGGAATTACGCTCCCAGGCCTCAGGCTATATTACAAAGGTACAGTAACCAAGACAGTATGGTACTGGCACAAAGACAGAAATATACATCAATGGAACAGGATAGAAAGCCCAGAGAGAAACCCACGCACATATGGTCACCTTATTTTTCATAAAGGAGGCAAGAATATACAATGGAGAAAAGACAGCCTCTTCAATAATGGTGCTGGGAAAACTGGACAGCTACATTTAAAAGAACGAAATTAGAACACTCCCTAACACCATACACAAAAATAAACTCAAAATGGATTAAAGACCTAAATGTAAGACCAGACGCTATAAAACTCTTAGAGGAAAACATAGGCAGAATACTCTATGACATAAATCACAGCAAGATCCTTTTTGACCCACCTCCTAGAGAAATGGAAATAAAAACAAAAATAAACAAATGGGACCTAATGAAACTTAAAAGCTTTTGCACAGCAAAGGAAACCATAAACAAGATGAAAAGACAATCCTGAGAATGGGAGAAAATATTTGCAAATGAAGAAACTGACAAAGGATTAATCTCAAAATATACAAGCAGCTCATGCAGCTCAACATCAAAAAAACAAACAAGCCAATCCCAAAATGGACAGAAGCCCTAAACAGACATTTCTCCAAAGAAAATATACAGATTGACAACAAACCCATGAAAGGATGTTCAACATCACTAATCATTAGAGAAATGCAAATCAAAAGTGCAATGAGGTATCACCTCACACAGGTCAGAATGGCCATCATCAAAAAAATCTACAAACAATAAATGCTGGAGAGGGTGTGGAGAAAAGGGAACACTCTTGTACTGTTGGTGGGAATGTAAATTGATACAGTCACTATGGAGAACCGTATGTCGGGTCCTTAAAAAACTAAAAATAGAACTACCATACGACCCAGCAATCCCACTGCTGGGCATATACCCTGAGAAAATCATCATTCAAAGAGAGACATGTACCAGAATGTTCTTTGAAGCTCTATTTACAATAGCCAGGACATGGAAGCATCCTAAGTGTCCAGCGACAGATGAATGGATAATGAAGATGTGGCACATATATACAATGGAATATTACTCAGCTGTAAAGAGAAATGAAATTGAGTTATTCATAGTGAGGTGGACTGACCTAGAGTCTGTCATACAAAGTGAAGTAAGTCAGAAAGAGAAAAACAAATACTGTATGCTAACACATATATATGGAATCTAAAAAAAAAAAGAAAGAAAGAAAGAAAAAATGGTTCTGAAGAACCTAGGGGCAGGACAGGAATAAAGACGCAGACATAGAGAATGGACTTGAGGACATAGGAAGGGGGAAGGGTAAGCTGGGACAAAGAGAGAGTGGCATGGACATATATACACTACCAAATGTAAAATAGACAGCTAGTGGGAAGTAGCCACATAGCACAGGGAGATCAGCTCAGTGCTTTGTGACCACCTAGAGGGGTGGGATAGGGAGGGTGGGAGGGAGATGCAAGAGGGAGGAGATGTGGGGATATATGTATATGTACAGCTGATTCACTTTGTTATAAAGCAGAAACTAACACACCATTGTAAAGCAATTATACTCCAATAAAGATATTTAAAAATAATAATAAATAAATAAAATGTGAATGACTGTTTTACATGTGATTCATCACAAAATCATAAAAGTGCAATTCTCCATTGTATATATTTAAAAATATATTCATGATGCTAAGGTCCTCATATGACTGTGGCTTTGGTCTTGAAACATGTAGAAATTTTTTCTTGAATTTCTATCAAACACAACTACCCAGCTGCCATTAACAAGTGATGTGCAAAGTCAGAGAGGGTCAACGCTTGTAGGATTTGGGAAAATTTTCTCCATTCTGTGAAGTGTCGAAGTCATTTATTGAACACCCACTAAGTGTAAAACAGGGCAGGATACTAAAATACTGAAAAAATGGACAACATATACTTTAAGTCTTCAAAGAGGTGATACTGACATTAAAATATGTGAGAAAATAACCAACGAAATGAAGAGTGCTATACTATCATTTTAGATAACAAATATGTGAGTTAAAATACATTTCTATGTGATCAAATATAAGCTGTTATTATTAAGGATTGACAACTATATTTGTATTGAGGAGAACTGTATTGAAGCAGCCTATGAACTTATTAATGGTTTATTGATTGACTGACTTATAGATCTTGGAAAGCAAAAATTTTCTTAAGGTCAAGTTGTAAAGGTAGGAAAGTAAAGACCATGTAGGATTGAAGATTGTGAAGAAGTTGAAAGACTTCCTAGGCAGATGAAATAGGGATATATTGGAATATAAGGAAAAGAACTTGCACTCCAGATAAGTGAATGCAGTTGGGTGAATGGATATTTGCTGTATGAAAGAAGTGGGGAGAACTACTGGAAGTGGATTTTGGTGGATTAGAGTATGAGTATCTTGAATGCCAAGCTAGGGGATTGAGATTCCATCTGGCAGGCTGTTTTTGAAGGATGGCATGCCCAGGAAGCCAGGGCTGAGTAGTTCATTGCTAGTCATAGTCAGGGACTCAATCATTCAGCCTGGCTGTCTAATTTTTCTACTGCAGGAAATTCATATGAAGAAAGGCTGGGTGGAAGACTGTGACGGGCTGAAGACCACTTATCCTTACCCTTACTACTAAAATCACTAAAATGCTAAACCTTTAATGGAACAGCCTTCTGGCTTGACTAGGAACACTACTTCACAAATAAAGGATGAAACCAAAAGGTTTATCAAACTCAGACCTAGAAGTGGGGAGAATGGTGGGATGGCTGCAAATAGTCAATCATTTAATACTGAATGGAGAATTAAGGACTCTAGAACTAACCTTTGGAGAAAAGTAAGAACAGAAAAGATAAGATTTGGAACACTCATTATTATTCCTGTATTCATATAACAGGGTTTCTTGTCATCCAACTATTCGTTATCTACATCCTAATTTTAAGGTGTCTATAGATTCCAGCCCTTCTAAGTCAGCAAACTGCTCATCCTGTTTCAGAAAATTACTCACTGATGGATTCATAACATAAACATAATACCGTTTAATAGAAATAAAATTCAAATCAACTTTAAAGTGAAATTCTGAATTTTAAAGCTATAATATCATGAAGCCATTGTAAATAATACCAGAGATCTGCTGGGTTAAACATACAAAGCCGTTGATAAATGAGGATGTGTAGTTAACAATTTAAAAAAGAGATACAATAGAAGTAAAAGAAAAAACAATTGAGTATCAAATAATTAAGAGAAGGCCTTGGAAAACTGTTGAATTTTTACCAGAATTAGCCTGTTTGAGCTGCTAACATTGAACATGCAGTGAAGGACAGTTTACTGTCCCATAAACCAGTTTTGCTGAAATAATCACTCGAAACAGAATGTAATTCTTTTTTTTAATTGTAGCACTTGTGCTTAATTAAAATTTAACCTAAATTTTACTGGCTATAAGAGAAAATATACTGGATTCGTTTATATAATAACATAGTTTGACATAAATTTCAAATGAAAATTATTTTCAAATGTATTTTCAATTACTCTTCAGTCACTATTTACAGATGATTTTAAGTATATGGATTTTTTTTTTTCATGTACAAATCATCCTTGAAAAATAAGGATTCTTTTACTTGAGTAGGACTTACCTTAATCCAGAGATCAGATCTAGGTCCAATAGACAAAATTTTAAAACTTAAAATTTTCTAATAGTAAAAGGCACTTAAAAAGTTAAAACCTCCTAACAGACCAGCATTCCGACTATAGAATCAGCTGATTTATGGGTAGCGAGCATTTTGTTATCAAAATACTCATCCACAGCTGAGTGAGCCTATAGCATGGATACATGGTAGATTTCTGTACCAGAAATTGGATGAGCTAGTGTGTGGATCTCCTTCCAAATGCTAAGATTTCAAGGGCTCAACTGAGACCAGAACAGCATTTTCCAAAGTTGCTAGAAACAGAGTCCTTTAAAATGTTCCACTGACAAAGGGTTGTAGAGCCAAATAAAGTTTAAAAACACTTCAGACAAAACTCTACTTAACAGTGAAATTCACAGAGCACATTATAGCTCATTCCACATCTCAAAAGTCCTCCAGTCACGAAACATGTTTAAATTTACTGAACCCAGGATTTCTCAAGTTTATTTTACTACAAAATCCTTTTTCTTACTTTTTTTCTTTTTTGTTGACTTCACATTCACTAATGTCCCATGGGAGCATAGGTGATATTCAAAATATTTAACAAACTTCAAGTGAAGGCACTAAACAATCAGAAGGCTGTCTGACTAATTAGAATGACCGTAAAACTAGTGTTCTTTGGATCACTATTTAGAGGAAAAATCTGGTTTAAAACTGAGATCTTAATTGATAATCTAATGCCATCAATCTGCAAAGTTGCCTTAATTAGTAGGGTTTTTTTTTCTTTTTTTTTTGGTTACAGTTGCTGGACTTAAAATGTAGCTGATATAATGTAAATCATTTCAAAAAGGTCAAATGTATGATGTCACATGTTCTCTAGCATCAAATCCATTTCACTAAGTCTAAAATAATCTCTTTCAAGAGACGCAATAGTTTTTTAACCCTGGAAGGTTCGGTTCTAACCTTAAAATAACTTAAAGACACTTTTCAAAACTAAACTAAAAATTGAAAAAATAAATAATAACTAGAAAAAGGCAAGAGCTAAAGAGACATTTTCACTGGCCATTAAAAAAATTCTCTTCTTAAATCTGATTTTTAAAAATTAATAGAAAAGACTGGCAATTAACTTATTTTCCCTGGTGACTACTGCCTGTTTGGGGTGATACAAACATTTACCTAGATAACTGTGATTTAGGAGTAATAAGAATTATAGTTTTGGTCTCTGTCCCAGTTTCTGCCACAGTTTCTAAAACCCTTGGGATTTCCTAAGTGATGAGGTGATAATGGTGTCTTTTGTTATGTTAACAAGGCGATCTTTGGAAAGCACTTAAGGATGGGAGCAGGCAGCCTGTGGAGCCAACATTGTGATTAGAGGTTGGAACTTTCAGTCCCACCCCCTTGCCCTCAGGGCAGGGAAGAGCCACTCAAGATTGAGCTCAATCACCCATGGCCAATGAGTTATTCAGTCACACCTGTGTACTGAAGCCTCCATAAACCCCCAAGGACAGGGTTCAGGGAGCTTCCCAGTTGGTGAGCACATGGAGATTTGGGGAGAGTGGGCTCCATGCTTTCTCCCCATACCTCATCCTATACATGTTTTCTATCTGGCTGTTGCTGAGTTTTATCATTTTATAATACACCGGTTAATCTACTTAATAGGATATTTCCGTGAGTACTATGAGTCACTTGAGCAAATTAATTAAAGCTAAGAAGGGGTTCGTTGGAACCTCTGATCTGTGGTACAAGGGTCAGAAGCACAGGTGACAACATATACTTGGTGACTGGCACCTGAAGTGTGTGTGTGCATTCCTGCTGGACTGAGCCCTTAACATGTGAGATCTGATGCTATCTACAGGTAGATAGTGCCAGAATTGAGTTGAATTATAGGACACCCAGCCGTTTGAGCACTGCTACGCTCTCTCATTGGAAATGGGGTGCTCAGGACCACTTAATGCTTTCCAGGCTCTGGCTTCTGTGAATTCATGACAACAGTAACCTCTGAAACATACACATGTACCTTTGCCACAAAAAACTTCTGATAGACACATAAGAAATTAATAAAAGTTGCTAAGAAAGGGAGTAAGGGACCTAACATTGGTTGGATGAGGGGCAAAAATATTCCAGAAGGAATTACTACTACTATTTATCTTTTGATAGTATGTGATTTTTAAATATGTGATCTCATTAGATTTTCCAAATACCAATAAACAAGATAATTATCATTTTTTTAAAAAAAGGCTGAAGAAAATGTAGTTTTATATACTTCAGAAAAAAGAAAATTGAGGGAGGATTTGACTATAGCGTTCAGTAGGCCAAGAAATGTGAATAAAGAAAGAATTACTATAAAGGGGCCAGAAAAATGATTTAGGAGACAAGACTTTAGGAGACACTTTCTGATAAGCAGAGCAGTAACTCTTGCCCATTTCCTTTGTTTTTGGCCACGAATGGTTAAAGGCTCCTGTGAGAGGGCTACAAGGGGACTAGTGTCCACATCAAGTGGATAGCTTAGATCCTGATACCAACTACTGGAAATTATCCAGGGCCCAGGAAAGAAGTACTGGTAAGCTGCAGTTGCCAGCACGGTGCTTGGTAGATGTAAATATTTGTGGGTCTGCTAAATTAACGGTCAGACTGTAATTCATAATATCTTGCACACAAACTAGATTGGTAAGTTTTCAGTGGATGACTTTATTACCATTCCGAACTCAGTTAGATGGAACAGTACTCCTCAGTGATTGAGAAATCCATCTTCCTCAATCTTCATGTATCACCATCTGCAAACATTGCTCTCTCTCACAGATTACCTGCCTTCAGCTATGGATGAGACAGTGAGATGCATTTCATTCTCCTCTTCATGGACACACAGAACAATGACCTTTTCTAACCTCCCTTGGAGCCAGGCAGAGGTCAAGTTTTTGCATTCTTGTTGAAAGGGTATGGGTCTACCCCTTTCAGGCCCGGCCAGGAGATATTATGCATGATTGCCCATGTTCCCTTCTGCTGTAGTTTAGGTAGTCATGCATTTAAGACAACACCTCAAGGTGGACGGGGCACGGGTTCCTGATTCACTACTTGAAAGCAATCTGCTAAGAATGAACCACCTAATTCACACTGGTCTCTGACAAGAGAAATAAACATTTATTAAGTTAAGACACTTGGCTTTCAGGAGTGTTTGTTAGACTACCTAGCACCAATTACCTTGAGTAATTCATTGCTAAACTGCTACACTGGTAATAACCACGGACTAGTGATGAGTCTACTTAATTCCAATCCTCTCCATTTCTCATTGCTGATTTACTCTATACTCACCAGAAATTATTTTTCATAGGACTGCTCGATGACCATGTCAGTCTAGAATTATCCATAGTACCTCTATGTCTATCTCTTCCTCCAATTCAACTTCCCAGTAGGGGACCTGGCATTACCCCTCTGTGTAGATACAACCATGGAGAATCAGGTCCTAACGAGATCGTATCTAGAAGGGCCCTGTTCTGCAAGGTTTATGGTTTATTTTGCTATACCTTGGATTCATATGTTGGTTTAAAATAAAAAGTGACATGATTTTTGAAGGTTGAAGCTGAGTGGCTGAACCAAATTTCTATAATCAAGTTAACATATATTTTCCCCCGAGTCTGTACTAGGTCATTTCTTAAAAATTATTTTTTCTATCCTATGAATCTATATGTTTACATAAGCATTAGCTATTATTCCCAACGTCTATGTTATGGACGGAAAATAGGATTCTTCTCGTGTCCCAACTCAAATCAAACAGTAAAGCATTGTTTATATTATACAAGGTTTACATTGCACAGGACTGTTTATATTCTACAAGCATCCTGAGGTCATGTCTAGACCCAATGGGAAAAAATGTCATAATAGATTAGTAAGGACTGTAATGAAGATGGAAGGGGAAAGTGGTGGCATATGTGCTAGGCATTTATTTCCCCAACTGAGGTCATTTCCTTGTCATGTACAGTAAAAAATCACAATGTTACTGTAGTCGCTCATGTGCTGCAATCCACTGCCCACCCATCCACGCATCTAACATTTTTGAGGACTTAATCTGTGCCAAGGACTCTACTCTCTGCCTGAAAGGCAAGTGAAAAATACAACCCAGGTCTTTCCTGAAAGAGCACATAAAGGAAGACTGATCTCTGAATAGTAAGTGACACAAGATAATGGCTGAATGGGTGGTTTCTTTTATCGTGCACTTGCAAGATAGAAAGCAGAGAGAAAAATAGCTCCAAAGAGTTGGACAGTTATATTATCATTGATTTTCGAGTGACCACCAATTAAAGGGCATGCTTAGCAGCTAGAAATGAGGGACCTCATTAGATGACTACAAGAGCCAGACACTTTCAAAACGTTCCCCTAAACTCTCAGTTCCATTTTCATTTCATGAAGAGACAGCTTGGGAAGTCGGAGGTCACGCTCTTGTATGTCCACAACAGGGATGATTTAAGGCACCGGTAAGCTCCTGCTGAGCTGCCACCTAAGGTCATACGACTGTGAATCATGGCGGGATATAATGATTTGGGCAACATTCTTTCCTGCAAATACGTACAAGATGGATGGTGAATAGTATTGAAGTATAATATATGGTGCCGATCATGAATTTAAATTCCCTCAGAAATGGAGGAGAAACAATTAGCAAAGGGCATTCTTGACTTCGTTGAGCAGCAATGCCTCTCTGACTCCTGAGACACTCATTTTCAGCAGTCAGGCCACAAGATGTGTCTTCAATTTCTGCAAAACCTAGTTCTAGCTAGATTTTGGGAACTAATGGGAACATGATCTTAATGGATGCCTCATGTTTCTCATGCAGTGTGGCTGTGGAAGTTTATGGGATGGAGTCAACAAAAAAGACAGGTCCTTTTTTACAGCATTCTTTATATCTGTTCAATCTTGTCACTACCATAGTGTCCTACAAAAAGGACGTTTCAGGGATTGTGTGAGGCCTGGTACAGTGTGTTTTTATAGTGAGAGTGGGTCAGCGGATGGAGAATCACATGAGAGAAAACAAGAGGATGAGGTGCTATTCCTGGCTCCGGCTTCACCTCACAGAATGACCTTGGCAGAAGCACTTAACCTCACTTTGAATCTTTGAATCTCAGTTTTCTCATCTGTGAAATGAGGAAAGAACATCTGCCCCTTTGCTCCCTCTCAGGATTGTTGGAGGATTAAACAGATCAGGGCTATAACCTGAACTACGGTGAACCCATGAGGAAAAAAATTAGACATCACTTAACTATATAATATTCTTTTTAATCATTACTAATTTCCAAAGGTGAAGAAAACCTTGTTAAAAAAAATATGTAAGCTGATTGTTTTTCTGAAAACAAAATAAAGGCTCAACTAGCAACCCTGCATTAAAAAAGAGAACCTGAAATTCACATTCCAAATCTACTTCGAGACAGAAAGACCCCCAAATTCCTTCCAGTTTCCTAAGATTTTTCCACTATAATTTTTTTTCGTTATTGTCTTCTTCATAAAACGTTAGTTATATTTTTGGGTTTTGCAATTGCATAGTTTAGCATATATAAGGAAATCGTCTTTCCAATTCACTAATAAAAAAGGGAGTACAGGAGAGAAGGAAGAGAGGGAAGGAGGAGGGAATAAACAGAGAGCAAACCCACGTGGCTAAAAGAAACTGACCTGAGAAGACAAAACAATTCATAATTTAAAATACTATATAATACAAATGAAGTTAAAGATGTGTTTGCCCAGAAGAGGACTGACTGGAAGTAAACTGATATGATTATCTGGATAACACCCTGTATTTCCCTGCTTTAGTGAAACAAGTCAGTCATAGAAGAGCTCTATCTACAGGGAAATTATGAAAGAAATAATCTTCATTTCTCCATGATTCTTTAAAACCAAACTGGACTTTATTCCTTCTTATTTCTCTCTCAAACTCCACTCCTCGACATAGAAAATAGCATTCTGGAATGACTTAGAATTAGAATTAGAGATCAGTCAATATTTCATGATTTTAAGGTTCTTCATTAGGAACAATGTGAATTTGGGCCCAATAATCCTAATCCTAGCTTTTTCTTTAGTTCTATAGTTCTATTAGGCCATGTTGTTAGAGCACTGTTTACACTTATTGCCAATAGTCTCTGGATTGGAGGTCAAACTGTTACTTACCTTCTTCAGCATACCCTTCAATGATTAAATGCCCCCAAGGACTTTTAAGAATCATTTTCATCTTGTAAATATTTTTTAATTGACATCTTAACTTTATAGTTGCTTCCCCTGTGAGGGAAAGAGACTAGGGTGATGGAGGGTTTTTGCTTCTTACTTTGTATTTTTTCAAGGACTTATTACTTTTTAAATTAAAATCAAGGAACCAGCACAAGAATGCTAGTAAGGTATAAGTGAGATGTAATGCTTGGTGTGCATAAGGGTTCAATAGTCCACTGTGAGAGTGCAGCCTGTTGAACAACCTCGGTGATAAGTGGGAACCACTTGTCCAAGACTATTTTATTTAAGATGCAATACTCATTTCTATCCCCTTCAATACATTTTAAGTACCCCAAGCTAGAATAATGGGGCTAGAGGGGCAAGAAGAATATTATACCAAACAGGGGCAATATAAAAACACATTACAATCAAATTTTCCTTATTAAAAATATAAGTCAAAAACCTAAATACAATATTATTCCACAGAGTTTTAAGGTATATTAAAAACATTGTGATAGGATGTTTCAAAAATTATGGTACAATCCCCTTCTGACACCCTCATTCCTGAGTCACCACTTCAGCAGGACTGGGCTTTGGCATACTCAACCCACATGATGAGACAATAGCAAAAGAGCTTGATGGCTCAGCTGCCGAGGACTAGCCCACTAGGTTCTGAAGACAAGTGGACCAGGTGCTCCCACTGCCCATGCCAACCACCAAACCTGTGAGCGAGGCTGTCTCAGACCAGCTCTCACTCAGCTGATCCATCAGTTGACTAAAACTGCATGAAGGAGCCCAGAAAAAACCGAAAGTAAAACACTACCCAGATGAACCCAGTCCCAAATTGCCAAGTAATTGCTATTTTAAGCCACTAAGTTTTTTGTTGTTGTTGTTTTGTTTTCTATATCTTTATTGGAGTATAATTTCTTTACAATGGTGTGTTAGTTTCTGCTTTATAACAAAGTGAATCAGTTATACATATACATATGTTCCCATATCTCTTCCCTCTTGTGTCTCCCTCCCTCCCACCCTCCCTATCCCACCCCTCTAGGTGGTCACAAAGCACCAAGCTGATCTCCCTAAGCCACTAAGTTTTGAGGTGGTTTGTAATACAGCAAAAGCTAACCTATACTATAATACGATTTGGTCAAGTGGGTTTATCCTTGAGAATGCAAGGTTGGTTCAGTATCAGCCAGTCATATCATGTGATTCACTGTATTAGTTAAATAAAAGGAGAAAATCGTATCATCATTCTTTTTAGATAGAAGAGATAAAAAGCATCCCATGAGGTTCAAAATCTATTGGGTAGGGTAGATTTTATAAAACTAGATCCAAATAATAACTATCTTTCCTTGATAAAGGCTATATACCAAAAATACATGGCACATGTATACACTAACAAAAATTATTATACTACTAATTTTTTTTAAAAATTAGCATTTCCTTTAAGGAGAGAATTGAGATAAAGATTTCTAACATTACTGGTCTATTGGAACCGACCTTTTCGGAGCTGTGTATTGAGAGGAATAGAGAGAGAAGGTTTAGAAGAATATAGATAAAAATGTCATATTTATAGATTGTTTTGATTATGTATTTCATTGGAAACACAGGAAAATCAATAAGCTATTAAATCTAAGAAAAGAGCTCAACATAGGGGCTGGAAAAAAATTAATGCACCAAAATCAACTGTGTTCCTCCATAGCATCAGTATCTAGATACAATACAAGATGAATTTACCATAGTAACAAAACCTATAGAGAGTATGGGGTTTCACCTAATAAATTATGCAGAAAATCTTCATAATGAAAACTTTATTAGAGGACACATGAGTAAAAGAAATATATATCACAGGTATGGATGAGATGACTTACTATAATAATATAAATGTCCTTATATTAATCTATAAAATTAAATGCAACTGTAATAAAAGGCCAAGCTCTTTTTTTTTGAGGGACAGCATAAAAAAGTGATTCTAAAATGTATCTGGGGGACTTCCCTGGTGGTGCAGTGGTTGAGAATCTGCCTGCCAATGGAGGGAACATGGGTTCAATCCCTGGTCCACGAAGATCCCACATGCCACGGAGCAACTGAGCTGGTGCACCACAACTGCTGAGCCTGCACTCTAGAGCCCACGAGCCACAACTACTGAAGCCCACGAGCCTGGAGCCTGTGCTCCGCAACAAGGGAAGCCACTGCAATGAGAAGCCTGTGCACCACAACAAAGAGTAGCCTCCTGCCCCACCCCTCGCTGCAACTAGACAAAGCTCACACGCAGCAATGAAGACCCAACGCAGCCAAAAAAAAAAAAAAAGAGCAGGTTGCTCTATCTCCTATAAAAACATTAAAATAAAATAAAATAAAATGTATCTGGAAGAATAAAGTTCTCCATACAGCTAAGGTAGTTTTGAAAAATAAGCTCAAAATGGAGAATGTGCCCTACACATTAAGATATGTTGGGAAGTCATGATAGATAAGAACTGTGATGCCCTTGGAAGAAACAGCAAACAAGAAAACAAATCAAACAGGTGGCCTAGAAATAGAGCTATATACAGAGAGGAAGTTGGCACATGAAAGAGATGGAATCATAGTCCAATGGAGGAAGTTGAATTACAGCTTTTGGGGAAACAGTCTCATTTTCAAAAGAGATATGAGACTGGATCTTAACCTAGTGATATCACTTATGTTGTACCCAGTCCTATATAGCTCACCTAATCTTCACAAAAAAATCCACAAGGCATAAACTATTATCCTCATTTTACAGGTGGAAAAACTGAGGTATGAGAGATAAAATGACTAGCCTAAGAAGTACATGGTGGAGCTGGAACTTAAACCCCACAGAAATCATTCTATTAACCATTATGTTATATAATTCCACCTAATGTACAAAACTAAAATACAATAGTTTTAATATCTAAATGTGAAAAATAAAATCTAGAGAGAATAAAAGAAATTGCAAGGGAATATATTTGTGATTTCAGGGTAAGAGATGAAATAGATCTTTGAAAAATAAAGAAACATACATTGTATGAAGCAAAAAATTCTGATTTAAAAAAATGGGCAGAAGAGCTGAATAGACATTTTTCCAAAGAAAACATACAGATGGCCAACAGGCACACGAAAAGATGCTCAACATCACTAGCCATCAGGGAAATGCAAATCAAAACCACAATGAGAGATCACCTCACACATGTCAGAATGGCTATCATAAAAAAGAACAAAACTAACAAGCCTTGGCGAGGATGTGGAGAAAAGGGAACCCTGGTACACTGTTGGTGGGAATGTTAACTGATGTAGCCACTAGAGGGGTGGGACAGGGAGGGTGGGAGGGAGACACAAGAGGAAGAAGATATGGGGACATATGTATATGTATAGCTGACTCACTTTGTTATAAAGCAGAAACTAACACACCATTGTAAAGCAACTATACTCCAATAAAGATGTTAATAAAAACAAAACCAAAACAGAACAACCATATAATCCAGTAATTCCACTCCTGGGTATATATCTGAAGAAAACAGAAACACTGATTTGAAAAGATGCATGCACCCACATCCAGTGTTTATAACAGCATTGTTTACAATAGCCAAGATATGGAAGCAACCTAAGTGTCCATCAACAGATGAATGAATAAAGAATACGCGCCATATATACACAATGGAACACTGCTCAGCCATAAAAAATGATTAAATTGTGCCATTTGCAACAACATAGATGGACCTGGAGGGTATTATGCTTAGTGAAATAAGTCAGACAAAGACAAATACTGTAATGATATCACTTATAAGTAGAATCTAAAAAATAAGACAAATGAATGGATACAACAAAACAGAAACAGATTCACAGATATAGAAAACAATCTAGTGGTTACCAGTGGGGAGAGGGAAGCGAGAGGGGCAAGATACAGACTGGGAATTAGGAAGTGCAGACAACTTATGTATAAAATAAATGAGATACAAGGATATATTGTAGGGCATGGGGAATATAGCCAATATTTTATAGTAACTTTCAATGGAGCATAATCTATAAAAATATTGAATCACCACGTTGTACACCTGAAATTAACATAGTATTGTAAATCAATTATACTTTAATAAAAAATTAGAATTTTATGTACAATAAAGGATACCAAAGTCAGACTGAAAAACAGTTGATGGGTAGAAGACATATACATTACCCAAAACCCAATAAAGGACTCAACATCTGAATACAAAAACTTCTACATCTCTAAAGACACAGAATACTCAATAGAAAAATGAGCGAAGGTCATGATAGGCAATTCATAGAATGGAAAACATGAATAGCAAGAAAGTATATGAAGACCTAACTTTTCTAGAATCAGAGCAATGCAGAATTAAAACACCTTACTTCATATGAACCCACACATGCCAAATTTCCAGAAGTTAAAATGCAAATTATGCTGTGGAGCAACTACGCCTGTGCATCACAACTACTGAGCCTGCGCTCTAGAGCCTGGGAGCCACAACTACTGAGCCCGCGCGCCTAGAGCCTGTGCTCCGCAACAAGAGAAGCCACTGCAATGAGAAGCCTGCGCACCGCAACGAAGAGTAGACCCCTCTCGCTGCAACTAGAGAGAGCCTGAGTGTAGCAACGAAGACCCAATGCAGCCAAAAATAAATTAATTAATTAATTTTTTAAAATGCAGATTAACAGCATGTGGTGACAAAGGATATGGCAAGAGAGAAATTCCAAGTATTGCTGGTGAGGGGGAAATGGTACAGCTATTCTGGGGAGGAATCTGTGAAATAAGGCATATATATGACTTCCACCTCAGCCATTCCACAGCTGCACTGTTACTCAAGGGGACATGTGGAAAGAGTGTATTAATGCCTTATGGTGGACATAAAGTGTTGAAAATAGCCTAAGTATGTATCACCAGGGTAATGGATAAGCAAAACATGGTATTAACATATGGTGGAATATTAGACAGTGGCCAGAAGCAATAATTTCTATGGAGCAACACAAATTTTAAAACAATAATTTTGTGTAGAAAAAATAAAAGAACAGGATGTGATTTTTAGTCGATACTACTTTTGCAAAAATCAGAAAATACAAAACAATTCGATATTTCAAATATATACACGTTTAAAATAACTATGAAAGGTGAGTTGGGAAATTACATATTAAATGGCCCAAATGGTGCTATATAGGGGAAAATAAAGGAAATAAATCTGGCAGAGGAACGTCGGGGCCAAAACCCATCTTAAAAGTATTAGAAAATAGAGTGACCGTACACACTGATGATAGAGTAACATGAACTGAGGCATATGGTCCCTTTTGAGTAAATGCCTTAAATACAAACTAAAAAAATAATGTCATAAGATTTACAAGCACTATAAAAATATTTGGCATTATTGCAGTAGATAGTAGAAATATATAACCTTTCAACTTAAATAAAAACAAGACTGATGAAATATCAGCTTTGTTCCCATGTCATCCATGCTAAGGAAGAAATAATAAATCAGCTTTTAAGATAGAATTTTTTACAATGAGAGATAAAAAAACAAACAAAAAGAAACCCTAACTGTTTATCCCATGAAGGGAGAAAAAAACAATTTGAAAAGTCACAGTAGAACTCTCTGAGGATAATATTTAACATCAATTTTTTTAAAACAGAATTTTAAGAAGCTGGTTTTGAATTGTTTATAGAGTTTCTAATTAGCATGCTGAGGAAATACAGGGTCCATCTTAATCCAGAAGCAAGTAAAAAGTTCTGACTCTTAAAATTCTAGGCTCTAGAGTAGGTGCGTGCTGGTGTGCTGGTGTGTATGTGTGTGTGTGTGTGCACATTTGCTGTGTGTTTTCAATAAACTCAAGAGTACATAAGGTGTATGTTATTACATGGTAACAATTCTTGAGCAAGTCTAACTGAAGGTCAGTAGCAAACAAGTAGATGCCGCTTGGGTGGCCCTCCAAACTCTCAGGTAATGCGCAGATCTGGCTTGGCATTCATGTTCTGCTTTTAGACATAATGCATTTTTATGTTCTTGTTAGCACTGAAAGACTAACTTGAATATTTTGCAACTGATGAAATGGACAACAGAGCAGTAACCTAGAGTTTACAAGTATTTGGGGCAGTAAAACTTTAGTTCTAGATTTAACTTGGATTTTAGTCCTAATTTAACTTGGACTTTCTACAACGCATTTTTTTTCTATAAACTGGAGGTATATACCACCATAATCCTAAAAAACCTGTGACTTTGGGCTTCAGGGGTCTAAGCCTTCTCTCTAAGTGACTGAAAGGTACAACTGGATATTAGACCTGTCTAAAAATTGTCCTTTTCTGTCCTCATATACAAGGGTTCAGCTTGATTTTTGGATAGCTGTCATTAAAAAAAAAAAAAAAAAAGTGCAAAGAGCTAATGCCCTTTGCTACAAGACAAGACAATTTCTCCTGGACATGCAGTAATAGGAGGCAATGCCATGTGTTGGAAGCATGCACATATTTTATGATAGATATTAATCTGGAGGCTAACAGCTAGGTGCTCTGGTTGAAGTAGTTTATTTCAAACATACATATAATGTTAACCCACTTTGTAACAAAGCCTTCAACATTTCATATGCAAATTCGTTTTTCTTTCTAGTTTAAGCCCAAGGAAATCCCTATAAGTCTTGTCTCCAAAGAGAAAATATAAAGAATTCATAAGATTAAAGAGTTCTTATCAATTGTATAAAACACTAGAAATGTACTAACTAGACAAAAATGTAGACGTCTAAGAGACAGAAAAGTAGAGGACTGCACTGAGATTGCAATCCTGAGAAAAATACATTATTTCTAAATGAAAAAGTAAAAGGAGATAGTATAAATTAAAGCCAGAAGAAAAATTTTAAACCTACAAAAATACGAGTCAATACAAAGTTAAAAACCCATGAATTTTACTATATACCCAAAAGATTCACAAAAGATCTCATGAATATCACAAATTAAAATAAAACAAAAGCCAGAAATATTGTTTTCCCCAAATTGTACTACTACCTGCTTATTGCTTCAGTGGTAAGAAGAAAAATTATCTTCAAATAGTTAAATTGTATACCTACTTATATTTTAACTCTTAGGTGGATCTTGTTATATAATATATATTATCTCTAAAGAAAACTTGTTGATTGTTTATTTTGGCATCTCTTAGGAAATTCCTATTTAATTAGATAAATCTCCTTAGAGAACTCTTAAATAAAAATAGATGCAAATATAGTATGTTTCATATCATTCATTTTAGACCTCTAAGAGTTGGAAAAGCTCAACCTGGAGAAGAAACTAGTTTTATTGAGGGAAGAAACTACTTTCCAGTTTAGAAGAGGAGGGATTATCCCATTTGTGTAGAGGAAGCAATCGGGAAGATACAAAAAGAATGATCCTTGCCTAGTGCTAAGGCCAGAACTACTGTGAATATTGTACCAGATCTTGTAAAAACAGCCACTGTGCTGGCACTCACAGGCCTGGGTCATGGTGTGTTCAACAATAAAACTTTGTTCCAAAGGACGGAACTCCTTTGGGCCAAAAAGCTTTCACCTGCATTATTCCATTAACCTCACTGTTTTGTTATGGGAAATGTGTTTATTTTTTGAAATGACATTGAAATATATCCTTAAAAGAACACTTTAGGTCTCAACAAGATTCTCTTCTCTTTCAGCCAACACATTACCTTTTAGAAATCAACAGTCTACTTCTTTCTTTAAATCATCACATTTCAAAGCTGTAGCAGCTAATAAATGTTAATATAATTTTTCCAAAACTGCAATCTCCCTAAATTTCTATGCTGTCTTCTTTATGCTGTCTTTTCAAGGTAAAGGTATCTTTCCAGTTTTCTTAGCATTATCAGGATTATGGATTTTGTTCATTGTTAAAGTTCGTTATTTATGGACATAAGTTAATGTAAATGCAAAAATATCTTGTATTATTCACAAGCTGGCTGACTTAAATCACTCGCTCTTAAAACAACTTTACTGCTCTCCAATCTGTTCAAATGCACGGAAATATAAATTCAGGATGATGTGGCTTTTCTGCAATGCTTTCTTTTCAGGCTGCAGTCTACATGACAGCGTTATATTTTATCCTTGCTGCTGTTGTTGGTCAATCTATAAAATCTCTCTTGAAGACCCCCAAAACAGCTTGTAATTTACTTTTACTTTTGGTGACTCACTGTTTTCAAATTGCCATGTCTGACCATATCCCCCTTCCAGGGGAATTTATGCAGACTCTTGTTTTTTTCTTCTACATACTGATTTACTCTAACCTGAGCAATTTACCACTTCTACATCCATATAGTAGCTCAAATGAAATGAGTTCCTGTGTTAATCCCACAGTAAACCTCGGTAATTCTCACATCACAGGAGTTGTAAACGTTTGTTAACAGAAAAAGAATGTTTTTCCCAAAATAGCTACATAACTCTTAAGACTACTCAAATTCCTAAATAATCCTTTTTACAAGACCCCCGCCAACTTTATTTTGATACATTAAACATGTGAAGCCTATTTTAAAAGGTATTTAACAGTGACTTCATCAAAACACCTTCCTAGTTGTTCTCATAATGTCTTTTTTCTAAAGTTTTCAAACTGCTTTTAAGCCAACTTGAATAGTGATGAATGTGAGCCGCTATCAAAACGCTTCAGAAGCATTCTGCCAGACAAGATGGGCAAAAATGTTCTAGATCTGCTCAATCTGACATTAGAGGTCATGCAACTTGAAAAAATGAAATAACTATTTCCAACACTCATTGAGCCCTTCATTTTAAAAATAGCTTCAGGGCTATTTCCACACTCTACATTTAATAATACAATTTTTTAAAAAGGATGTTAGGCTCGGTGAAATCAGAAACTGATCTGCCACTTAAAGCTGGTGAGTCTATTCTTAATGGGCCTCTGGTAGATTTGGGACACTGACGATAGCAGTTTCATTTAAGAACTTCACTAGTAAAAAGAATGACATCCGAAAAGGACTGCTGGGGAAGACAGGGAAGAGAAGACCGGAGTCTCCTGAGAAGAAAAAGAGAAACGATTTAAATAAAGTCGCTAAGGAGGAAGGAGGTGGTGAGACGCGTAGACAGAAGAGCGAGAAAGAAGATTTAACGAAGAAGTGAAATGGAGCGCAGAGGAAGGCAGAAGCTAATGAGGAAACAAATGGGAAAAGGTAGTGTTTTCAAACAGGCATGCACCAGGAAGGGACGAGTTACGGCCTGGAGTAGCCCCAGTGCTTTCAGGTGAAAGAGATGCTCGCAGAGAACAGGGACAAGCAGTTTACTTCCAGGCTTTGGAGCAAACTAAAATTCCCTGCCCCGAGCCTCTCCCAGCCTCGGCCGAGCGCGGAGGCGGCGGCTGGGGAAGGGACCTAGCCAGGAGCCAGGCCCGGCGTCCTGCTCCTCTGGGCTCCGCGGCCGAGGGAAAGAGGCGAGGATTAAGCGGGGAGAGGTCCCGGCCGCAGCTCGGCGGCACCCCGAAAACGGTCCGGGGCCTCGGCGGTGCCCGCGAGCCATTCCCCCTGCGGCGGGGCGCCCAGCGGCCTTACCTGGGGCGAGGGAGGGAGGCGAGGTCTAGGGCGTCCGCTCGCGCCCGCCGCAGAACCTCTCTGCTGCACTCAGCCCAGGCTTCCACAGGAGGCGCCGCTTCCCCCTCGGGGGCTTGGCCACCGCCTCCGCCGCCTCCGGGGCTGTTTACACCGTTGGGCCCCGCACGCCGCCTTCTCTCCACCCTAGCGCCGTTGCCGATTCGGCCGCCGCCACCTCCTCCGCCGCAGCCTCGTCTCTCTGGAGCATCTTCCAGCCACCGAACCCTGAGAAACAGAGACTCCAGCCGCGCCGGCAGGAAACTCCCCCGCAACTGCTAGGGGGACGAAGCGGTCAGAACACCGGCCGCTTTTCCGCCATTGAGCAGCAGCCTCTCCGCTCCTTCTGCCTATGCAGACTCTTAACCCATAATTGCTTTACTCTTTACCTCTGTTTCTGGGTTCTTAAATTATCTGTTACATCAGTGTTCTTCATTACTCAAATTATTTTTTCTTAGGAACTTTTCCTGGAAGTAAGTTCATGCTACTTTTTTTTTTTTTTTTTTAGCGGTACGCAGGCCTCTCACTGTTGTGGCCTCTCCCGCCGCGGAGCACAGGCTCCGGACGCGCAGGCTCAGCGGCCATGGCTCACGGGCCCAGCCGCTCCGCGGCATGTGGGATCCTCCCAGACCGGGGCACGAACCCGTGTCTCCTGCATCGGCAGGCAGACTCTCAACCACTGCGCCACCAGGGAAGCCCCATGCTACTTTTGACAAGCAAACATTTGACTTCCGAAAGAATTCTTACGGAAATGGGTTTATATCCCAAATGCACCACCAAAAACCTTTGTGACCTTGCATAAACGTCCCTTACCATTTCAGGTGCTATCTTTGCTTGACTCCAAAGTGAACTGATTAAAACTATGAGCATCTAGCTGTTATGTACTTTTGTCTCAGTTTGGTCAATGAAACTCTCAAAAATCCATCAGATTTTCATTATTTTTATCATTAGCCTGTTTGTGGAAAATAAGTTACCATTTATGGAGCCAGTGTTCTCCTTTATTCCGGCATCCAATCATTGTAAATATTTCTCATGGACACATTCTTAGAAGGCCTATGAATAACCTGGCCTCTTACTGATTCTCCCTTTTGGAGTCTTACTAGCCAGACTTCCCCAATAACTTTCAGAGAGAGTTTTCCCCCTTTCTGGGTCTTCTTTTTGACTTCTATACGCCATAGAACTTTCAAAAGTCATCACACCAATACTAATATTACCACATACCCCCCAAAAAGCTCCAAGCTGTTTATGCCTATTCGTTAAGTTAATACTTTATCAAAACTTGTCCAATTGAGTAGTTTTAGCACAGATATTTTACACATTTTAGCACAGACATGCTCTGTTTAAGGCTGACAGATCCATTAGGAATTAACTTTCTGGTACATTTTCCCTCTGACATTTTCCTCACAACTGCGTTTCCTCATAACTGAGCCATCAGTTATCTCTTGCCTATAGAAAGGCAGATAAGAGAAAAGAAAGCTAAGTGAGAAAAGATATGTAAATAGACTAGCACAATATTGGACACATAATAAGTATTCAATAAATGATAGCAAGTATTCTTACCCTTATCCTCACATTAGTTTATATGTATTAAAAACTGATTGCTGGACTCAACTCTTTACTTCCATTTCTCATTAGATCCTCACAGAAACCTTGGAGGAAGCGAGGTTTTATCCCCATTTTACAGGTTGGGAGACTGCAGCCTAGAGGGCTTAAGTACCTTAACTGAAGTCATATAGTCAAGAAATAAGCCTATATTTGTCACAATCACTTGCCCATGCTTTGACGTGACACCACCACCCATCATTTACCCAGCTTCACCAAGGTACTACGAAATTTTTTACTCTTATTCTCCTCTCTTTGCTTCATACTGCCATTGCCACCAACCCAGTCAAATTCACTTTTAATTTTCCAATGTTAGTGAAGGGAGTAGAAGGTGGAAATTGAGGTTAAAGGAGGAAACTTTAATGTTATTCAAGGATGACTTCATCTTAACTTCCAGCCTTCGTCTACCCATTCTCTGCTCCAGTCACACGCAGAGTATTTGCTATCTCTTCCATAAGTCTTGACTTTTCTTGTCTTTATGCCACTTTTCTTTTCTCCATTTGCAATGAATCTCCCTTTCCCTTGGTTCTTCACCATTTCTTACTCCATACTCTCCATTAAAATTCAAATCTACCTTTAAAGCCCAACTCATATACCAGTTCTGTCCTGCAGTCTCCTGGATCTGCCAAGTCAGAACTAACCACTCGCTCCTCCGTGCTCCTGCAATGGCAAAGATGTTAGAAGGGCGAGTGACTTTACAGCTCGCTCACCACCTGCGGGAAATATGTCCTATCTGCCCTTCCACATCCTTTCTCCACCCAATTCTATATGGATGGCTTGCATGGCCTATCTTAGTAAGTGTCCTTGCTCTGGCTTCTGTTTGGCTCACCAATGAAGAGTACCAATAGAAGATTGTAGGGAATGAAGGAGGGGAGTGAAGTTAGGGTATTAATTCTTGCCAAATTGCTGGGAGTTGGCTGCATCCCCCAACTAACGTATAGTGCTTCTCTGTGGGGCATCACAGCATCTTTGGAGAGGACTCTCTCTCCAGCAAGGCTTCCTTTCTCTTTCATCTCCTATAAAGTAGCCACACTTTTACTGAACCCAGGGGCACTACACTATCTCTTGATTCTCTACATTGGGCTCAATTTATCCTTATTGATGTACCCCTGATTTCCTGCTGAGACCCTGTCTGATGAACTTCGTAATATGCTCTTCTAAGCTGTTAATTTTACAAACCACATTATTACACTTATTAGAAGAATGTCTTCAGGATGTGTCAGTAAGCTCTGATTGATGATAATGGTAAACAGCTAGAATTTATGGAACATAAAGTATGCTTTGGTTACTCTCTTGAGTACACCGTGTGCATTATTCTAATTAATTAAAATCACTATTAGCTAAGCAAGGCACACAGATGCTAAGAGGTTCCCAGAAGTAACTTGCTCATGGTCACTCCAGTGTCTCAGTAGTGTTTAGGACTCAGATCTGTCCAAAGCCTAAACCTTAAGCTCTAGGTCTAAGCAGTGGGTCTCAAACTTGAGTATGCATCAGCATCACCAAGAGAGCTTGCTGAAACAGGTAGTGGGCCCCACCCCCAGAGTGTCCCAGTCTGTAGGTCTGGAGCAGGGCCCAAGACTTTCACTTCTAAAAATTCCTACGTGCAGCTGATGTGCTGGTCTGGGTACCAGACTTTGAGAACCACTAGTCCAGGCATTTTAGGTCCAGAATTTCAGGTGTTAGAATAATTTTCTGGTGATAAACTGTCGAAAAAAAAAAAAAAAGCACTGCATTTTCCTGTTTGTAAGGAGGTAATACATTCAATCTTAAAGAGTCAATAATGGGGCTAAGTATTTAAGAAAGAAGAGTTATTCTCCAGGAAGATGGGAGGAGATGGACATTCTAAGGACAGGAATGCCCTTTCAGGAAACTTGCAAAGGGAACAGAAAAATAACATAGTAAGATTCTGCTATCCAGTGTTCACAGAACATGAGTGGGATACTCTTGACTGTAGAATGGGAAGCCAACTTTTGCTCACCATATACATACCTTATTCAGTACAAATGTTTATTAAGAATCTCCAAAAGCTAGACACTAGGCATCAGGGCTACACTGATAGAGCAGATAAAGTGCCTGGCCTCAGGGAGCTTGTGCTTCAGATGACGTACATCAGCTAGATAGACTGAATGACGGATACTATATTGGGTTCACACTTCGTCTCAAGAAAAAAATATATCCATAGACGTGATCCAGGAGTCAAATGGCAAAAGACCTAGCCTCAAAGCGAGTGTTAATTTCATTAAATGGTAGGTAAAAATTATTTTATATGCCGAGATAGGCTCTGCTTAAAAGACACACTATTCCTCCAAACGTATTATACAAGCCAGCTTACGAACCTGTGACTTTTTCTAGGAGAAGTGTTGCCTTCTTTCCCAAGAAGGGAGCGGTAGGGGTCGGGGTGGAATTAGTTTCATCATCAGAGGCACAGTCTCACTACTACTGCTCAGCTCCAATTCGCAACCTTCTGAATGGTTTCCAGACTAAGTCATTTAGCAAAGTGATGAAGAAAAAATGGCCCATTAATCTTATGATGCGTGTTATAACTTAACTCTGGGTTTAGCATAGGAAAAATATTATTTGCATTGATTAGAAATATGCTTTATGGCTGCATATATTATTCACTCTGAACATTCTAAAATTATTAGCTGGGTTGACATGATGAACTGCACAGGAGTACTTCTAGATGACATCTCAATGTCATCTGTTACTCACATCATATAGGTCTAGAAATCAATATGTATTTTACTCAATATGAGATCTTATTCCAAACACCAAAATATGCCTGTTTTTATTCGATGGTTATCATCATGAAACTACCAGCTAAACATCATTTAGAAAATTCAAAGCAAGTAAATTACTGTATTAACTGTCCAACTATGACTATGACTTTCCTCCACTTATAGCTGAACCTAATATAATGATCTGGTCAGTCTGACTAGGAGGATTTATTCATTAATTTACTCAAATGTTCTGAGGTATATTTTGAAGGACTTAAATTATGGTCTGGTTTGTAGGATCCAACAGTAAGCGTGCAGGTTTATCTCCTACAAGCTCTGTGACCTTGCCCAAGTGACTTAGCATCTCTGAGCCTCACTTTCCTAACCTGTAAAATGAAAACAATAATAGAACCCAAGTTGTAAAGCTGAAGGGAAAAAAGTAATATGGTAATGTATTTTGGCACAAAAGAGCAGTTACGCTGATGGTCATTATTTGTGAATACTGTTGCTAAGATTATTGAAAACCTGTTTTGTGTTAGGTGCTGTTCAAGGACTAGAATTTTAAGACTGTTCTTCACCTTTATCCCAGTTTTACCTGCAAAGTTCTGCCATGCACTGGAAAAACATACTGGTATTTCTAGGGAAGGGGACCACTCAGGTGACATTTTTGTTTCACCAGGTATATAAAGTATACAAAGGTTATAGTGTATCTTTTAAGTCCTTTGGACATCTAGTTACCTTTCACTAGAATGATTCTAGTAGATCCTGATAGATACCTGAGACAAGGTCAGGTCAGTGATGTTGGTACATTTTCTGGCTTAAGAGCATAGGGCAGAAACACAGGAAGAGAGGTCTTCCTTTTCCACTCCTGTTACTAAGAACCCTCTCGAATAATGACAATCTGAAACAGATCACTACATTGTTGCATGTTGTAGAATCAAAGCAGTGTACAACGCAAAGAGCACTGGCCTCCATTATACTTGCATTTCACTCGAGATTCACTTTTCTAGACCGTGGAGAAAGCAGACGTTCCAACACTTTCCAGGTACTGGAATATTACAATCTGGCAATCTCCACCACTGCATGTTTGATCACACTATTCCCTGCAAATGGAATGCTGTTCCATCAAGGTCAGATTGACCAGTGCAAATACCTGATCTTATTGTACGGTCAGAACCAAATTAACTTACTGAAATTCTGCCCAGCTCAGGGTCTACCTTCTCTGTGAAACCTCCTGTGAGATCCCAAGTTACAAACAACTCTATCTTCTTCAGAAGACACTGTATACTATATAAATAGTAATTTACATATAAATATATATATGTGTGTGTATTTCTTTGTTACATTAAGTTATAACTCCTGTGGTTTCTCTTCTTAACTAAACTGGACCCCCTTATCATCACAGTGGCCATGTACATCATTGTATCCTCCAAAAAATCCAGATAATAATATCATGGATATTATTACTCAATATCATGGATTCAGTATATAGTTGTTTAATAGAAAACAATTAACTAACCACTGCAGAATACTAGTGTCTCTCAAGGTGTGTTCAGTGGATCATAAATCCTATGAGACAGTCCATGAAGGAAAAGATTTCAAATAAATTTGGGATCTGTTGTCCACTGCATCTCCTTATCAGAGACTCATAATTCACAAGACTCGTAAAAAGCTCTGTAGCAAAGAAACTGTTGACTTAGTTTGACCCAGTATTTCTCTTACAAGAGTATCAGTTCTGGAGGTCAAGGACATTTTCCACCTCTAATACAACATCTCTACTGCCTAGTAGAGTGCCTGGCACTTAGTAGACACCTAATAAATATTTGAATAAGTTTCAACATACATTCCCCTTTTAAGCTATAGAAGAAAAACACAGTATATAGTAGATTTTGATTTACTTAAGGAGAATAATAATATGAATAGAAAAATTTACACAAATCATTTTGAAGTATATATATTTGATAATACTTTTTTCCACAAATCTACACAATTGCACATTTAGTGGTGATAGTAAACGAACTACATTTGCTTCTGAAAACTTGCTAAGAAGGATGGCTACTAAAAACTACAACTTGAACCCAAAACAATTGATTTAGTTCATTGGTCCCCACTCCTTAGCAGTTTTAATATAGAAGAAAATAGACGCATATATTTCTTTTCTGCCATAATATGACATCATATAAGGAATGCTATTTTATTAGCTAGAAATAAGATTTGCTTTTGTTATTTTAGTACATTTGATCACATAAGAATAATTCTAGATTTTTTCCCCTCCTGTGACTCTCATAGCATCCCCATCTAAAATAGACTTTGGAGATTTAGATCAAATGTCATATCAATTGTCCTAGACTGCTTACTATGTGCTTTCACTATAGATTTTAATGTCAATAGAGAAAGGAGGAGGAAAAGTCAGAGGGAAATGAAACAGGTGTATGCAACACCCCTCTCTACTACCGACATTTCTCAGAATTCTGGGGGAAGTTGCATCTATAAGTGGAAAGTTTTTCACCATGGAACTCACGGTGGTTGAACTTCTCGTGAAGGATTTTTTTTTCACTACTGAAGAAAAATATGTTTGATTTTACCATAACTGAAAAGTTCTCCTGTTTCTACTTCTGAGGTTTGCCCTCAAGACTACTGTTTACCTAATGGAAGAGACTGCTATGCATGGAGGAAAAAGTGCACCATTTGAAGAAAAAGCTGAAGGAGTGATATTCAGGTAGCTCCTCATTCCACCAATGAAAACATACACATAGATTTTCCACTTTACACCTCATTTTCCACCTTATTTTCATGATTTTGAAATGAATATGTAGGGTCTGATGAGTTTGTCAATAGTCTACAATTATTAGTGTTATTAAAATAGAATACAAATGATAAGCCATATGTAAAAATGCTGTGTGAATAAACTGCTATACTCCAAATAATACAAATGAGTGAATGGCAGTAAATGCTAAGAGGGATTAACAACATAAAGGATATTAAATAAATGATGACCGTATTTCATTTTTTTTTTTTTTTTTTTTTTGCGGTACGCGGGCCTCACTGTTGTGGCCTCTCCCGTTGCGGAGCACAGGCTCCGGACGCGCAAGCTCAGTGGCCATGGCTCACGGGCCCAGCCGCTCCACGGCATGTGGGATCTTCCCGGACCGGGGCACGAACCCGCGTCCCCTGCATCGGCAGGCAGAGCACTGAACCACTGCGCCACGAGGGAAGCCCTTCTCTCTCACTCTTACTCAACTCCTAAATAACTAAGAGAATATGCTCACAAATGGTAAGCATGTTTTGGATGTTCGATGTGTGTTTGTGGGAAAGAGCAAAAAAAAAACTGCCTCAATTAGGTCAAATATCATACAAGAGATGAATGAGATTAGAGATGGGATTGGGATTTGTGTTAGTTACTCAATAGCTAACCAATCACAGATATGACAGTGTAGTGCAATATGCAAATATACTTTTAAACAACTTCTCTTAAGTTATCTACTGTCTGTAAAGACAATCACACTCAACTGCTCTGCACTTAACCCCAGAGCTTCTGAGTTAGAATCTGTTAGAAATAGGTACACGTTTCATTGCTTTGGCAACATTTACATGGCTCTGCATCAGGCAATATAACTGCTAAGATCACACTCTGGGAATTCAGGAAAGGCTAGTGTCCAGTTCTGGTCGTTCTACCACCCAACTGTGATCTAGGGTAAATTCCTGATAAAAAAAAAAAAAAAAAAAGAAAAACCCTGAAGATGCTGAAACAGTATTTCCTACTTCACAGGGTCATCATGGGGTTAAAAGGTCATTAGGATAAAGTGCCTCTCACCCAGGAAACACTGATAAATGCTACTGATGCTACCATCATCATCATCGTGACCGATCAAGAACATATGGCCACATGGAAATTCAACATTCCCTGGGCCATTCACAACTTTCCTTTAAAGGACTCATATTCTATGTGGGGTCTTAACACCTTCAAATAACAGAAAATACAAGTCTTTACGCCTTTTTTTCTGTAGCTAATTTTGGCATCGTTCACCTCTGTCCACTTAAGTGTTGGTTTAGCATATTCTTGTCACACAAAGAAGCTACTTCCCAAAGAGAGGAACAATGTGTCAAGTGACAAAGACATTGAGTGAAGTCTTTCACATCCTAGATTGTCCACGGTACAGCTCAGCTGGTCTCTGGGTTGGAAGGCCTGGGTCTACTTTGCTCGTCTGTTACAGGGGAAGGGACATGGTCCTTAGCATGTGGTCTGTGAAACAGAGGCAGCTGCGGGTAGAATTATAACACAAGCAGAACTGGCTTCAATTCTTCCTTCTTAGGTCTTTTTCTTCTTGTTCAGCTGTTCAAGGAACTTGCCTGCCCTCTGTCCCTGCCAGGACGATGTTACATCTGCCTGGATAAGTAGGTCACCACTGTATATCAGGAAAGGTCTTATTTGTAATCATCAGGAACCAGATACGGCTAATTTGAGCAGAAAAGGAAACTTTTGGAAGTTTCTGGTTAGGTCTCAGTAACTAGAAGCAGACTAAACAACCGAAAGCCAAGGCTATGCTATTGCAATTATAGGATCAGGCCAAAGTGATGTTATAAGTCCTAGCTGGCCTTGCTACCAAGCAGGAACAGGAAACAGGAGGTTGACCCAGCACTGCTGGCCTTGCTTCTTTACATCATTTATTTGTAATTCAAAATCCAAGAGAGGGGTGCAGTTGGCCAACCTGAGGTCGCCCGACTGTTTTCCATCTGTAAGGGAGACTGAGCATGTGAGTAAACAGTGTATCTGACATGTTCAGCTTGTATAACGAGAGGAAGGCTCTGTTTCTCACCAAGACCCACAAAGTGGAAAATTCCCCAAAGAGAAAGGAATTTCAGATCAGATGCTTGGAAAGTTAAAAACAACAACAACAAACAAATGCAGATGTGGAATTAAAGACATGGAGTCATTAAGAACCTATATGTGGAGTGATTCAGACCTGAGTTCACATCTGGAGCAAGCTACTCAATCTTGCTGAGCTTCAATTTTCTTTAAAGGAAACAACGTGGAAGATGATATCCACATGTAACTTGTGGTACACATGAAGGAGGGTAGTACAGTATATGATGCCTGGCACATCCTATGCATTTTCTAAAACTACTAGTAGTACTATTATTATTGTTACTTATTATACAATTTATTGTAGAAATTAACAGGGAGAGTATTAATAAATGTTAATACAGTGCTAAGTGTCACATTTATGATCTCAACTAATTATTTGTTGATTCAACAAACATTCCACGTATCAAAAAATAACTTGTTAGTATGTATATATATATATATATATATATATTTTTTTTTTTTTTACAGAAGAAAAGAAACCCTGAGGCTTAGGAAGTGTAAACAATGTACCAAAAGTCACTCACTTAAGAGGTAATGGAATATTATTCAGCCTTAAAAAAATGAAGGAGATCCTTTCATTTGTGACCATATAGATGAAACAGGAGTGCATTATGCTGACGAAATAAGCCAGACAGGATAAATACGAATGATATCATTTATATATGGAATCTAAAAAGAAAAAAAGCCACACTCATAGAAACAGAGTAGAAAACTGGTTGCCAGGGGCTGGGGTGTGGGTGGGGAAAAGAGGGGAAGACTGGTAAAAGGGTACAAACTTTCAGCTGCAGGATGAATAAGGTCTGAGGATCTACTGTATAACATAGTTACTACAGTCAATAATACTGTATTGTATAACTAACATTTTCTGAGAGAATACAACTTAAGTGTTCTCACCAAAAAAAGAAAAAAAGGAAAAAGGTGTCATGAGCTGTTAGATGTATTAATTAACGTGATGGGAAGGATCCTTTTACAACAGATATGTATATCAAATCATCATGATATACTCTTTGACTATCTTACAATTTTGTCAATTATACCTCAATAAAACAGAAAAAAAAAGAGGTAATAAAGATGAGACTCCAATCCAGGATTATCCAGCTCAAAAAACTACACTCTTAACCATTACAATATAGTATCCATCCATATGTTGTAACTGTAAAATGCTTAACACAAAGGAAACGTTAAATAAATGGTATTTATTCTAACTCTAATGCTTACTAGATATTAGTTATGTGGTATGCTTTACTTCTAACTACAAGGGTATAAGGTGCAAATTCTTGCTACAGAACAGAAAAGCCCCTGTGGTACCCTGTAGGATAAACACAGTGCCTGTAAATCTCTCATCTCTCAACCCAGAGTCTCCTCAAGTTGGAGGTCTTTACCCCCTTTATAATGTGGGAATAATGCCTTTCCCACATTTGCACTGGGCATGAAAATCCATACTTCCAGGTGTATACTGAACCTCCATTTAGCTCCTCGTCACCTTGGAATCACCAGACCAAAGATCATTTATTCCATTAATATAAATGATCTAGGGATAGAAGTACAGAGTATACAGAGAGTGTTGGAGGAATCCAAACAACAAGTCCTCCACTCTCAAAACAAATTTTAGAGTTCCAAAAGTAAAGAGCAATGTTTGGAAATAAAACTAAAAATGAAACTAACATCTACAATTAGCCAAGTATTTATTATGGGCCAGGCTACTTACTAGGCACTTGATAAACATTACAGCTCATCTTCCTGCAGTCCTTCAAAGCATATAATATTGTTTCTATTTCATAGAGAAGAAAATTGTATCTAAGCAGGTTAGTGATTAGCCCAAGACCACAGGGCTAGGCTGTAAGAAAAGAAGGCCAAGTTTCAGTGGTCAAAATGGTGATGGATGTTATAACTAGAAGATTACGGCTAATCAAATAAAAATATTCAAAACGGTCCTAATGTATTATTAGGATTTCTTTAGAATAACTTGGGTGCCTTAGTGAATACAGTAGTGGTAGGCACTACAGTCTCTTTAATTTGCTAATCATACAAATCTACTTTAATATTCTTGGTGACAAGGAGCTAACTACTGATAAGACAGCTTCTTCAGTTTTGGGGCTACTCCAGGGTGAAATGCCGGAACGTCTTACTGCCTGCAATGTTACCTAGTTCTACCAGGGGGAATAAAGCAGAACAAGTAGCCACTGTTCTTGACAAATGGATACAGTTTCAGTTTTTCAAAATATGAGTGTCAGATTCATTCATTGTATCAGATAGATTGGCTTTGCCCATTTACTAATGGATGGCACACTGCAGACACACGTTGGGTCAAAGGACTCAATGTCACCTCATTGATACTGTCATCAATATAATTTGTATTGGCCTTTTGTCTCACCCTGACTTTAAGGACTATGTGAGGAGATCCAAGTCTCCAGACCATGGACTGATCACCTCTGCTTGACACAGTATTCTCTGCTCATTTCCAGAGGGGACCAAGGATGAGCTCTTGTACTTCTGAGTCTATTCACCCTACCTGGCAACACATACTAGCTGGGCTGATTGGATCAAGCAGGAGCCCCAGAGTTTAAATTTCCAGCTGCATTGGAGGAAACAGAGGCTATGCCCCAATCCCATAACCCCTCACTTCTTACTGCTAGCCTATCCTAGGCTCTTCTTGCTGATAGGAGTACTTCACGCTAAAAATTAATTTTGCTTACCTGATGGCAGTCACACAACCTCAAATGCCATTTTTATAAATAAGGCAACCACCAATGGAGTGTGATTTAGGGTTTTTTCTTCTGTCGACCCTGCCTACCCTATAAAATCTCCCATTACTGCATCATGGAGACTATAATCCTTTTCCGAGGGAACAGATTCTTTCCAACCTTAAGATGAAATAAGAACTTACATTTCCATACTGCCCAAGAGGAAATAAACTGATTACAAAATGCAGGAGAATGACTGATTTTCCACATTTGTTGTGTTCATTAAAGGGTTTTTGAATAGACTTGACAGTATTAAAGAAGTTCAACACACACAAAATAAAAATTAATAAATGAAGAGAAAAAAATTGCATTTACAACAAACAACAAAATAAACACATTGATATATAAAAGGTTGTTATACATCGATGAAAAATGGATGTCATAAAGTCACAAACTAAAAAGTATTAACAGCCAATAAAGATATGAAAATATGTTCAACCTTGCTATTATTAATCAAAGAAATACAAATAAAATAATTCAGGTGTCATATTTTACTGACTAGAATGACAAAGTTTTAAAAAACTTGATAATACTGGTATTGATATTGATAATACTGGTACTGATGAGTGTGTGTAAGAAACCACACTGGATGTTAAATTCTTGGTAGAAATAAAAAGCACGGTAACCTTTCTGGAAGACAATATGTCAGTATGTACCAGAACTGACAACCAGCCATTCAAGTTCTAGAAGTCCATTCTAAGGAAATAAACAAATGCTCAAAGACATATGAACAAGGATGCTTGTCTCATTGTTTAGCAAAGCAAAACAGGAATAATCTAAATGTTGAACAGCAGGGACTGGTTAAATAAATAATAGAATGCTGTTCAACCATTAAAAATGATGCTGCAGATTTTTATTAGGTGATGAGTAATCATACTTATATTACTAAATGAAAATGCTATAGAACTGCTTTGTAGTTTGATATAATAATTAAAGGTATTTTATACTTGCATTGTATTTATATGCACCCCGTCACAAAAGAGTTTCCAAAGATACCCTCAAAAATGTTACAGAGATGATTTATCAGAAATGGGATTTTGAGTTATTTTTCCTTTTTTCTTTAAATCCTTTCAATTTTGGAGTTTCTGCAATGAGCCTGTATTATTTTTACAATTAAAAATATTTAAATTTACAACAAAAGGATCTAAATTCCTCCAGTTTTCCATTTATTTTCCACCCTGGCTCGGGGTATTTGTGTAAAAAAAAAAAAAATCAGCTTATTTTCTCTTTTGTATCAATCTAAATTTACTTTTCATAAGTTAACTATTTTAGTCTGGCAAAAGTTTCACACAGGAAAATTGTTAAGGTCTGAGTATTCTATTACGTTGAAAAGCACTGGAAACTTTGAAATTATTTCTTTCAGAATTTTCATATAATACTGAAAGGCGGGGGGTGGGAGGTAGCAAAATGAAGGGAAATAGATAGTAGTAGTCAACTTCAATTAAGGAAAAGCAACAAGAGGCAGTTTGTACTCTTTGATACGGCAGAAGCCCCATGTGTCAACTCATGCTAAAAAATGTATATATACACACACATATATGTTTGTGTGTATTATATGTATATGTGACACACACACATAATTAATCCACAGTCTTAGGCTAATCACTCATTGTGGCAGAAACAACGAGCTGTTGACTACACTTTAATTAGCTCCTCCAGCCTGTAGAGGCATCACTAGGACCAAGATAGGAACAACATTCTCCATCTCCGCTTGCATCTGGGTATGGTTCTGTCCCAAAGAATGTGACCAGAGGTGACCTGAAGAGTTTATGTCTGAAGGATAACGAGTTGATAATTGTAGCTTGCAGCTTCCTCTCTCCTTTCCTTTTTAGGACAAACGTAGAGCCACTTGATGAAGGTGGTGGGTCCCTGAATAACTGAGCAGAAAACTGACCCTCAGACCACCAAAGTCCATACTACACTCCTGAGTGAGTGAGAAATGAACTGTCCATGTGTTGCTCCACTGAGGTTTAAGGTTTATCATTTAGTGTTTAACTAACGCATTTTTTCTTTACACCTCAGTTGCCTTCTCTGTAAAATAAAGTCTTTGAAAAGGATCCACTGTAAGTTTTTTCCATTGCTTATGTTTTTATCTTAGTTTTTAATTCTCAGAAACATTGCGCGCATTTTACCTTTTAAGTTAGTAAGTCTACTTTTTTTCCCACAAAGACGGGTTCTTCAAGTTATGGAGAAGTCATAGCAGACTGTTGCTTCAGTTTAAGATACGCATTCACATATGAGATGAGAAGGGTGAGGACCCAGAGAAACGCCTTTGACAGAGGGGAGTGAGAGCATACTGAAGAACGTTTAGTAATAAAGAATTCAGATGGGAGAAACGGATGCGTTACATCTAACAGATTTGCTCAAAGGAATTCTGGAAAGGCAAATATGTGAAAATGTATAGCAAAGACATGAAATGCCTTTTGGTCCCTAAATGGATTTCATTTCAAAGACGTGCATACTGCAAATACATGTACCATAACACTTCTCTGTCCACTTCTAGAATTTTCTAAAGCCTGACAGAACATCTGCAGAGAGAGGATGTCATTCCAAGATAATCGACTGCAAGTTACTAAATTAAGATAAAAATGTCCTTAACCTTGAACAGTTTTTAAAGAGATTTTAGAAGAAAGGAGCCCTCCAGGGGGTTGTATAACTATATAATTGTACCCTTTCTAAAAGGCTATTTACAGATACATAATGTTTCCCCTCCATTCTTTAAAGTAAAATATAGGATAAAAAAAAATAGTTTGGGGATAATATTTGTTTGGGACAGCAGGCACTGCTAATCAGTACCACTCTCTCCTTATTCCTTACTATCAGAGCCCTGGTTTAGGAGACCCCATTATCCTTAAGGCTAAGGTGGCCAGTTTAAAATCCGAGCTGATGAGATCTAAGTGCAAGTCTGCTGACCATCTGTGGTAAAAAATTTGCTCTCTGAGTTAGACACTGCCTTTTTTTTCTTACTTAATTTCTTTTTTTTTTTTTTCCTTTTCTTTCTTCCTGCCCAAATTGTTGGAACACTACTGGAGATTCTGGGGTCACTTTGAAGCTATGTGGACGTGCTAGAGATGTGGAAGCTGGAAGAGCGAAGCAACCCAGTCCCCTGGTGCTGCCCTTCAGCAGCTGGACTAACGCTAGAGGGACTATCTCCAAACTTCCTGCTACCCGTGGAAAGTAAGGTAAATCACTCATTCACTTTCTGTTACCTACTAACTGATCCAGAACTCTAACCTCAGGGTTGTAGAACCCTTCTCAGTAACCCACAGTCATACTCATGTTCCGGACTCCTGATCATCAGACTTGCTTATAGCAGATGTATGGGGAGGGCGGGCTCTTCTGGAAGCCCTCATACTTCCTCCCCTACCCCCACCACACACAAATAATGATCTTTATGTCCACTCATCCTTCTATCTACACTCAGAGGCCAGGGCCCCCAGGAAGGCTTCACTGACAACCCTTTACTCCTCTCTACATGCAGAAAGGGTAGAGGTGTGGGCTCTGGAATCAGACTTCCTAGACTTGAATTCTTAATCTGTTACTTACCAGTTTAGGACGTGGGCAAAGTAGTTACCTTCTCTGGACACCCCTGTAAAAGAGGAACACTAAGTAGCACCTATGTACCTTACTGAAAGGATTAAATGAGCAAATGCAGGTAAAGTTCTTATAATTTTTTCTTGGGTCAATCAATTCTAGCTGCTATTGTTACCTTTGACTAATTTAGGGCAGAGTCCCTTTGCCCTCCTTTGGTTCTCTGGGCCGTCTCATTCACAACACACACAACCGCATACTGCAGCGTTTTGAAAGGTGGTTCTCAAAATGTGGTCCCTGGGCCAGCAATATCAGCCACACCTGGGAACTGGTTAGAACTCTGGCACTGGAGCCCAGCAATCTGTGTTTTAACAATATTCTCAGGCAAATCTGATGCACACTAAAGGTTGACGACAACTGAGAACATCTGTCTCAGACTCTCCTGGAGGCATTCACCAAAAATTGAGTTACAGGACCTTACACCTGACCAGCTGGAGAAGGGGTCTAGTAATTGCCCTGGTTATCATGCTTGTCATGATTTTTCAGCACATAAATGTTTGAGAATCACTGCCATTTTGAATGTGTGTTTCACTTGTCTGTTTTTCCAGTGGACTTTACTTCCTTGCAAGGAAGGTTTGTGAAGATTTGTTGCTGTTGTTTGCATTATTAGTTTTATTATGCTAATTCTAGAATCTCTGGTGCATAGTGCAATCTCAGGCAGGAAGTAATGGCTCATTAAAACAGGTATCCCAAAAGTCTCAGTAGAACTTCAAGATTAATTCCTTCAGGAAGAGGTAAAATTGTCATTAGATGCAGATGATATGATTCTATATATAGAGAACCCTAAAGACTCTACATGAAAACTACTACAACTGATAAACGAATTCAGCAAGGTAGCAGAATACAAGATTAACATACAGAAATTGGTGGCATTTCTTTATGGCAACAATGAAATATCGGAAAGGGAACGTAAAAAAACAATGCCTTTTAAAATCACAACCCCCAAAATAAATACTTAGGAATAAACCTCACCAAGAAGGCAAAAGACTTATATGCTGAGAACTGTAAGACATTAATAAAGGAAAGTGAAGATGATTCAAAGAAATGGAAAGACATCTCATGTTCTTGGGTTGGAGGAACTAATATTGTTAAAATGCTCATACTACCCAAAGCAATCTACAGATTTAACGCGATCCCTATCAAATTACCCATGACATTTTTCACACAATTAGAACAAATAATCCTAAAATTCATACAGAACCATAAAAGACCCAGAATTGCCAAAGCAATCCTGAAGAAAAAGAACAACGTTGGAGGCATAGCCACCCCAGACTCAGACAGTACTCCAAAGTCACAGTAATCAAAACAGCGTGGTATTGGCACAAAAACAGACATATGGATCAATGGAACAGAATACAGAGCCCAGAAATAAACCCACACACCTCACTTAATCTTTGACAATTAATCTTTGACAAAGGAGGCAAGAATATATAATGGGAAAGAGACAGTCTCTTCCGCAAGTGGTGTTGGTAAAGTTGGACAGCCTTATATAAACCAGTGAAGTTAGAACACATCCTTTCACAAATGAACCTATCTACACACGAAAATAAACTCAAAATGTCTTAAAGACTTAAACATAAGACATGACACCATAAAACTTCTAGAAGAGAACACAGGCAAAATATTCTCTGACATAAATCATACCGATGTTTTCTTAGGTCAGTCTCCCAAGACAATAGAAATAAAAATGAAAATAAACAAAGGGGACAGAATCAAACTTACAAGCTTTTGCACAGCAAAGGAAACCATAAACAAAATGAAAAGACTACCTACAGAATGGGAGAAAATATTTGCAAATGATGCGACCAGCAAGGGCTTAATTTCCAAAATACACAAACAGCTCATACAACTTGATGACAACAGAAGCAAACAACCCAATCAAAAAAATAGGCAGAAGACTTAAAGAGACATTTCTCCAAAGAAGAAATACAGATGGCCAATAGGCACATGAAAAGATGCTCAACACTGCCAATTATTAAAGAAATGCAAATCAAAACTACCATGAGGTACCACCTCACACCAGTCAGAATGGCCATCATTAAAAAGTCTACAAATAACATATGCTGGAGAGGGTGTGGAGAAAAGGGAACCCTCCTACAACACTGTTGGTGGGAATGTAAGTTGGTGCAGCCACTGTGGAAAACAGTATGGAGGTTCCTCAGAAAACTAAAAATAGACCTACCACATGATCCAGCAATCCCACTCCTGGGCGTATATCCAGACCAAACTATAATTCAAAAAGACACATTCACCCTGATCTTCACAGCAGCAATATTCACAATAGCCAAGACATGGAAACAACCTAAATGTCCATCAACAGATGAATGGATAAAGACGATGTGGTACATATATACAATGAAATACTACTCAGCCATAAAAAAAAGAATGAAATAACGCCGTTTGCAGCAGCAACATGGATGCAACTAGAGATTATCATACTAAGCAAAGTAAGTCAGAAAGAGAAAGACAAATGCCATGATACCACTTATATGTGGAATCTAAAATATGACACAAATGAACCTATCTATGAAACAGAAACAGAATCAGAGACATAGAGAATAGACTGGTGGCTGCCAAGGGGGAAGCAGGTGGGAGAGGGATGAACTGGGAGTTTGGGATTAGCAGACGCAAACTGGTATATATAGATTGGCTAAACAACAAGGTCCTACTATATAGCACAGGGAACTATATTCAATATCCTGTGATAAACCATAATGGAAAAGAATATGAAAAAGAATGTATATACATATGTATAACAGAGTCACTTTGCTGGACAGCAGTAATTAACACAATGCTGTAAACCAAGTATACTTCAATAAAAAATAAGTTAATTAAATTTTTAAAAAGATTAATTCCTTCAGAAGAACAAGTACTACACATTCACAAAAAAAGCACCCTTTGAAAGGTTAAATTTTTGAATTTCTTTGCCACTTCCTTAGTTTTGATCATCTTGGACAATATACTTTTAATATTGACTTTTAAAAATAATTGTGTTTCAGTGTTTGCTATCCTTAGAGAGACAGAAACAGATAAGTACAACTAAATACTTATTTTTCAAAAGTCTCAGAAGTATAAGGGAAATGAAAGTAATTATATCTTCAAATGATTTTGGGGTATGTTTCTAATTCCATACTTCTGATGCGATTAAAGATTAAAACTGTATTAAGACATTTGGGACATGCCGCATTGGTATTAAATGAATTTAATTTTGCGTAAAGTGGTAGAAATATTTTCTTCAGCAAACATACCTGCAGATATAAAATCACAACCATAAATCTACAAAAAAGCAAGCTATTGAATGAAATCTGATTGGTTATTTCCCTGCAGTATGGATCTGCTAATAATTTAATTTACTACTTGCTAACAGAAGCCAAAATTTAAATATACATATATATATGTGTGTGTATATATATATCTCTCTTCAATTTTAAATCATTCATATATATGAACAAGTATACATACACATATATAACAATTGTTCATATATATATATATATATATATATATATATATATATAAACAATTTAAAGTAAAGAAAGTACATCTGGTGGCCTATTTTTTCCCCCCGATTTCTAAAGAACACCATATTCTATTCTAGGCAGTGGAATGTCAGTCCACCTTAAGGGCTGTTCAATGAGCATATCTGAGAAAGCACTGGTTTAGCCAATGATGTACTTATTGAGGGAGGCCCTAGTGCCACTGTCAAGAGCTTATCCACAGGAGAGATAAGAAGGTACTTGTTTGGTTTGTGAAAAGAAGTAGTGAGGAATGGCAGGTAGCTGCAGGCTGATGACACGTGATGTCCATATATATGTAGAACCAACACGCCCATAATTGCACCCATTTTCCATACCCAAATCCAAAGCCTTTATATCATTAATCCCAGGCAAAAATGGTAAGATTCATGTGTGTTACTATCCCACGGCTTCAAGATGCCTATAAACTCATATGAGTATGTCTTAGTTATATCAGTGGAGGACAAACCAGGCTTCTATCACCAAGCCCCATTCCATAACAGGCAAACCAGTCCAAGACTTCTCTGAGTGCTGCAGGAGAGTCTATGGAAGGGGCGCTCACTCCACTGTGATGCCTAAAATGCCTTTGCACAGAGCAAACATTCAATACATGCTGAGTGAATGAATGAGTGAACTGGTGTCATAAAACAGGCTTATTTCAGGGAAATTCCATTCAACAGGCTGGCATTCCTTCCTACCCATCTTAACTGTTAAGCTTGCCATCAGACAAAAATTTAATTATAAAACGTTAGAGCTGAGGAAATTTTAGAAACTATCTACTCTCCAGAGGTATACAACTTTAATTTAGTGGTAAAAATCACTAGGAGTGATTTAGGAGTCTATCAGACCTGAGTCCAAATTCCACATCTACCATATTTTGGTGAGCAAATAACTACTTCTGAGGCTCTGTTCCATGTATGCATTATGGGATATCATAATAATACATACATTAATTGTATGACTATCAGGGGATGAAATGACACAATCCATTTGCCATGGTCGGCTAAGTAATTTGCACCAAGTAAGCACTCAAGACATTAGCCAATATTAATAGCGGAGAGATGAAAACAAAACTCTGGGACTGATGCCTACCCTAGGGGCCCCAGTGGTCATAATGACTTTATTCCATTCAGCCTGCTCTCTTCTCACTAAGACTAAGGAAGAGAAGATGAACAAATTAGGAATAACAATTGGAAAATGGTTTTATACTCCCTGAATGAATGGAATTATAATAAAATGATTCATGAGTTCTGCAGAAATATGATGAGGCTTTAGATCTTTATGTTAGTTCTCTACAAAACCAATTTATGGCCCTAAGATGTACCTTCCCACCCAGCCCCATCCTTACCAGGATCAAATATCATTGTAAATGGAAAAGTCAACAACACATAATCAACAAGCTAAGTTACAAGCCAGTGAAGTCTCGGAGGTTTGATAGAGAAAATTCAGATTTATCATTATATGTAAAAATAAGATGATATGAAGAACTCAATCTAAAAAATATTACCTGGAGATCTATAATCTCTACAATAGTGCTATAAAAAGTAAAGAGCTAGAAATCTATTTAGATGGTTTTCCTTACAAGAAAGCACTTTCTGTATAACTTTTAATGTACTATTGATGAGAACAATGCAACAAAATTCAAATAAATACCTGCAGATGTCCTACAAGAAGAAGAGAACAGAGTTAGATGTGACAGGGGATAACTGGACTTCAGGATGAGTAAGACCCTATACTTGACCTCAATAAATTAACATGAAATACAGTGGATGAGTCACGTACAGAATGTCAGAATTCTAAAAGGCCAAGCTAAGTACCAAAAGGAACATGTGGGGACTCTTAAGAAGGAAATAAAATATTGGTTAGTTGATTACGAAAAGGCAGAAGGGAGTAGGTTCCCTTTGGCTGCTCTTTGAAGAGATCACTTCCTTTCCCCCCTAGTCCTGAGGCTAGGGTGGCATGGGCAATAGAGGAATGTGGGGACTGAGAATCATTTCTACTCTCACCAGAGTGGCTGGAAGCAGATTTTCTTACCAGGATGTAGTAGTATGCTAATATTTAAGGGTTCTTGAGGTCAGAGAGAAGGGTTTGAATACTCCGGCTCCATCTCTTGCTGTGGGTCAAGTTTCTTGCCTTTCCAACACCTCAGCGTCTTTACCTGAAAACTGGGGATGATGATAATGTCTCCCACCTGAGTGGAGTGTGAGAACTACATGATATAGTGCATACGCAGGGCTAAATTTGGTGCCTGGCAAACAGAAAGTGCTCAGTACGGCAGGCGAGTGTAGTGACAATAAAGGCAAAGATGACGGGGGTAGTGCCGGTGTTGCTTCTGCCCCCAGAACAGGCTCTGACTGGGAGAGAGTTAAAGCACCTTTGGGTTCATGGGGGTTTATATATAAGCAACGGTTGATCAATGTGAGCTGGTTGTCCAAATGATTATGTGCAATCTAAGAAAAAAATGGGCCTCGGATCTGCTCAGCTACTTAATAATATTAGCAGCGGTAGTAGTCAAAGAAGCTAAATTTTATTAAGTGTTTATATGCCAAACAACGTGCTGAACGTTTTAAAAGGATTTACTCACTTATTACAACGAGGCTATACACTAGGTTCTGATAATGTTATTCGTCTCTTTCAGATGTTGACTGAGCCTCAGACGGGTTACAAAAGCACCTAAGATCCCGTTGTCAGTACATGACGGAAATGAGTTCAAATCCAGCCTGTCTGACTTGTTCTTAATCACTAAGGTATGAAATTAAGCATGTTGCCCTTTGCCTGATTCTCCTTCTGAGGCCTGAATATTTCACTTAGCTCTCTGAGTGCAGAAGAGAGAAAATTCTCTCTCCTTGACCCAACTTGGCATCAATATCCAACTCCCCTTCTCAAAATGGGTTGCTTCAACGAGCAGCAATGAATGCCGGGGTCATGGACCAGTCACCTTGATGACTAAGAGTCAGACACTAGGGAAAGAAAATGCTCTGTGACAAACCTACCCTTGTACAGCAACAAGACAGAAATGGGGGAACAGGGCAGAAGATAATGGAATAAGGCATAGGAAAAATAGCACCTGGCATCGTGATAGTAATAATAATAATAGTAGTAGTAGTAATAGTAATAATAATAGACTTTACTATGCTCTAGGCATTGTATTAAGTGCTTGGTGTAAGTGACTTCATTTTAACATTGAAAACAAGTCTATGGGGATGAAATATTATTAACATCATTTTATAGGCAGGAGTATTGAGGTTCAGGTAATCAGGTAAATTGCCCAAGCTCATATGGTTAGCAAGTGGAAAGCAGAGATTGGAACCAGCACCTACACTCCTAACCATTATGCTATAACCATTATGCTGAAGACATAAGAATTCCAATGGTCTTTCCCCATAACCCACTCCTGCACTCCAGACTTAAATACTCCAAAATCAAGAGAGAGCAAGCTTGGAGCTGCCACTCTTCAGTGAGTGTCAATCATTTCAAAACAGTGTATTTGCTAACAAGATGCAGTTCTTGTGATAATCTTCTCAACCAGGTATCAAGAAACAGGAAGCAAAGATTCAAGTAACAGTATGTTCCTACTTACGAGGAAGGTGGGACAGCATAGTTGACACTGGGCTTAACTGTTCTGGAAAACGTGGTCCCAGTAGGCATACACGCTGGTACATTTTCCCCACCTACCAAATACAAAAGAATTATTTCATTTCCATGTTGCTCTTCAAAGTTCCACCTCATTCGTGCCTGTCATTCATCCTCTGGCCTCTTCCTGTCTCCATTTCTGTACAGAAAGGTGCTGAGTCTCTGCTCTCGGATATAAAAAGGGTGTGTTAGGAGAGGGAGCCATGGTACCTCAATGTCTTTTTTTTTTTTCACCTTAATTCTATTATGCCAACTCCACTGAACTTAATTAGAGTGAATACAGAATTACACAATTACCCTCTGTTCTATTCTTCAGATGTTATATTTTGATAAAATTTACGACATGCTGCTCTCCCCTTGAACACCAGATGAACACTAGAAATGGATGTGTGTTGACATAAAATCTGTTATAATTACAATTCAAGTATAGCTTACATAATGATAGTGTTAACATAAAATTATAGATGTGTAGAGACAACGTGGTCATGCATTTTTTAGTATAAGTACATGCTTAGACCAATATCTGTTAGCGGAATGAAGATGGAAGAGAATTTTGGTTAAGCCACAAAGGCTGTTTAAGGACTTGCAGATAGCTAAGGGGAACTCAAAGACCAGTAAGATAGTATTTCCCCTGCATTCAATTGCAAATTCAATTGCAAAGTGAAGGGAAGATGTGTAATTTCCCCTATGGAAATTACAAGACAAGTACATTTTTTCCCTTGAATACCTGGGTAAATGCTTAAATTCTAATGTATATCAGTGATGCAAATTTTCAACTGAGTTTGATAAATCATAAAATAATAATTATACATATATGTATATAAAACTGCATGGAACTAGACAGTTCAGAATTACTTCTAATTAAAGAGGTACCCTATGGCAACTAACTTAAACCTTACAAAATATGGTTCCAAGTACCCTATCAGAGTGAAAAGTAGGAGACGGAAAGGTTTATTGTAAATGTTTGTAGTCATGGTGTCTTAACTAAAACTACTGTGTCACAAATACTATTAAAATAATTGTGACATTTTATTCACTTTTACTGCAAACAACAAAACAAACTATAGGTATTTTTTCATTTCAGGTAATTATTTTAGCTAACAGTTATTCAATGTTTTGAGAAGACAGAGTGCTAATTGCATGACTTCATTTTATCTTTAAAATAGCGCTTCCATGTCATTATTCTTAATATCTCCATTGTATTAAAGTGTATCTCTAGTTCACACCTTTCTTCAGAACTGCAGACTTGTGTATCCAACTGTGTACTCAGCATCTCTACTTGGACGTCACGAAAACATCTCAAATCTTATACCTCCAAAACTGGTCTTTAATCCCCCAAACATGCTCTACCCCAAACTTTTTCCATCTTGGGTGACAGTAACCACACCTTTCCAGTTTCCCAGGCCCTAAATCTCGAATTCACCCTTGACTCCCTCTTCCTTTCCATTCTTGCATTCAATCTACCACGAAATGCTGTCACAACCTTCCCAATGTGCCACTTCTGAGAATTACCAGCCGCTAGCAGCCTGGTGCAGGCCACCAGCATAGACCTCGAGGATCCTGTAGTTGCCTCCCGAGATTCTCCCTGACTCCACTCTCTCCCCACATCCTCAAGGCCACAGATAGAGTTATGCTTTTCAAACAAGAGACAGTTCATGCCACACCTCGGCTAAAATCCTGCCCCTGGCTGCCTACATTTAGAGTAAAAGACACAATGCATGTGATGGCCTCCCAGGACTTACCCAATCCAACCCATCACATATCCGACCTCCAGCCCTCCTGCTGTCTCTTCCTCCCCACTGACTAAGTCAGCCAGGGTGGCCTCCTTGATATTCCTCCAAGCTGCCCGGCATATTTCTGCCTTAGAGTTTGGGGACTGGTTATTCTTGCTCCCAGGGAGTGGTCTCCCCATCATACATTCTGACAACTCCCTCACTTCAAGTCTTTGCTCAAATGTCAACTTATAAAATCCACCCTGACTACCCTATTTAAAACCGGAACCTACCTGTACACTCCTCCAGCACTCCCAACCCAAGCCTCTTCAGTGAGCTTCACATCCTTTTCCTTACCCCGTAGCGCCCGTCAACTTGTGACAAAGCACAGAATTTATTTATAACATCCGTTTCCACACGAGAGTGTAAGGAGGGAGAAAGCATGCAAGAAGGAGCACGCAGGCAAAGGCTCTTGTCTGATTTATTCATTGATACGTCCAAGCATAGAGAACAGGAAGATGCTTGATAAATAGTCCTGAAAAAGATACAGATGAGGAAACTAGTAGTGAAGCTCAGAAAGTTTAAGTAACTTCCTCAAGGTTCTAGAGCTAGAAGAGGGTCACAGTAGAATTCACACCTGGGGATGTCTAACTTCAAATCTCTTAGCCTCTCTGCTATCTTTTTTTTTTTCTTCTTTGCGGTACGCGGGCCTCTCACTGTTGCAGCCTCTCCCGTTGCGGAGCACAGGCTCCGGACGCGCAGGCTCAGCAGCCATGGCTCACAGGCCCAGCCGCTCCGCAGCATGTGGGATCTTCCCGGATCGGGTCACAAACTCTCAACCACTGCGCCACCAGGGAAGCCCCTCTCTGCTATCTTAAGTCCATGCAATTCAGGATTTGTTTTAATCAGTGCCATGGAAATTCTCACTCCACTGAATAGGATCACTAAAGTGTTCTCTGTCTAGATTTATATATATATTTTCCATTTAAACAAAGGAAACAGAAGAGGGGAATTCATCATGGGTTATTGCGGTAGTTTTACAGCAATTTTAGCAATAATGACATTTAAGTAATAGTGATATTTAACGATAGCATAATAATAATAAAATAATAGCTCTTAAATGTATTGAAGACGAATCGCATGCTAAACTCGGTGCTAAAATATATCCATGTATATTTTGTGCAAAATCCTTATGAATATTCTATCAGATGAGCTTTATGTGTAACTCCACCAGGCATACTTCTCTTATTCCGCTTTCAAAGATAAGGAAATTGATGAGAAGTGTGGTAACCGTTTGATCAAGATGAGACTGGTAATAAGTTGTGAGTATGAATTTAAATTCAGGTCTAACTCCAGAATTTGATTCTCAATCCATACATGAAAATTCTGATAATTCCTTTGATAAGGGTATGTTCTCTCCTGGAAAACATCCCCCATTATGTCTGCCTGCGCTCATACCTTCAGAACACAGTCAACTTTGAAACATGATAAAAATGTTTAAATAGTGTGCTTTAATAAATGGAAATATCTTCATCTAAACAATAACACAAAAAGGCAGGCTGAGCCCTCTGAAGTGGCTTCGCTGCTATCTTCCATCCAGAACAAGAGAAGGAATCAACAGCTGCAGAGTAAAGAAAGCATGAAACCCAGAGATGGAGGATTCTGTAAATGACCAATTACAAGACTATTAAGCCACACTTCCACAGCAAGAGGCAAAATATTCCATTAAACTGAAAATTTTTCTACCGCTAACTCCAAGGCCCACACAAACATTAATGTTGCATTTATTAGGATGTATTTCCCGTGCTCTATCAACTTGACTTTCAGCAACTGTATTAATACAGTCCTTTCGCTTTGCACATATATCTGAATGATGGATTCCATTACTGGAGTTTTGTAGAAAGAGTGGAGTGAATGAAGTAAAGTTTGGGAAGAGCCATCATAATCCATAATGATGGGCACTGAATCAGGACAAGAAGAAACCTCTCTTCTCATTTATTTGAATGAAAATTCTACTATATATTTATTGCCTCTGTACAGGGCCATCTGTTGAATAGTGGAAAACAAGCATCTTTCATTTGGAGGTAGGATTTGTGTGCTCAAGTTTCTATGGGCCTGCAGAATTAATCTTGTTTTAGAAATGAAATAAAATGTAATTTCTTACTGTAAGTAGATGTGGTTAAGCAACTGGCAACTTTGATGTCTTTAAATCACTGCAGTTTCAGGGTAGGCAAATCTATAATTATTTCAAGCACTTCTTTATTGGTGCAACAATTGAGCAGTGTACATAGTGGTCAACAACCTGGGCATTGTCAGACGACTCTAAGTTTGAATCTAGACTTTGCCACTCACCAGCTATGTGACTTTCAGCTATGAGAATCACATTCTTCAGCTTTGCAGTGTGGATTATTATATGCCCTTTGCAGAACTACTGTAAGAACTAAATGCATATGGGCACAGTGGCTCATAGTAAGGGCTCAAATTAGTACTGTGGTCACTACTAGTAGTATTGAAAAGAAATTAGAACTTCTATTCTCATAAAGTGGGATATGTGTCCCTTTATCATTGTAATTTCGTATCATTTTACTTTTGACCTTATAATTTAATAGCTTGATCCAAGAAACATTTAGCAGTAAATATAATTGAAAGAAGATTACCTGTCAAACATGAAATACTGTAGCATCAAGTGTGCTGGCACAATACTCTTCTCAGATAATTAACCTGTAAAAATATGTTATTGTCTTCTTTTTAATTAAGCACATTGAACATATATATTTACTGTGCCAGTTGGCGAAAGGTCCATTAATTAATCAGTCTAACTATGTGTTGCATAAACGTCTTCTAAACATAATCGTATATGTATTTTATTTGTTGGGAAAATGTGTTTGAGATTGTTCTTTTCTGCCTATTTAAAGTAAAAGAGGGTGAGAAGTAGAGTTAGGCTTAATGTACTTTGTACTCCATTATGCCATGAAAATGCTTCTGTGCCCTGGAGACAACAACAAAAGATTTGCTTTAATGACAAGAATCAAGTATGTTCTAAAGCTTCCAGGTAGGAGGCGTATAGGTTGCAGTTTATATCAGAAGTCTTTGCTCTCTCTCTCAACTGCGTCTAGATGGGAAAGATGTGGTCACAAATGCTTCAAGGTGATATAGTAAATGTTGGAAAAGAGGGGGGTAGGAGGCAGAGTTTTGAATATCTCAAACCTGAGCTAGAAGGATTTTATTTAAAGAAAATAGCGGATATTATTTTTCACTTAAGGAATGCCACTCAGCAAACCTGACATTAATGTAGGAAATTAGCTCTTTTAGCTATGATGCTTTCAAATGCACATTACTGAAAACAAATTCAAAATAGTCAAAGGAAATTTAAAAACAAAAACCAAACAACAACAACCACCTCAACAAACAAGTACTAGAAATTCAGGGATGCAGCCATATTCAGATACAGTTGGATCTGCAAGTTCCAGAGTATCAGCAGGGTTCCAGCTCTCTCTCCATCGCTCAGCCCTGCTTACCTCTGCAAGACTTTATTTTACAGAAAGTCTCTTCTTGTGCTGGATGGTCACTGGGAGTCCCAGAGTCATATCTCCCCAGCTTAGAAATTCCAGAGAGAAAAGACAATTCTTCCATTTTTCTCTGAGAGAAAAGTCCTGGGGAGGAGTCTGATAGACTCAGCCGAGGTCAGATGCCTACCCATGAGCCAATCACCTGCTTTACTGGAGTTCATCCCCGGGGCCCGTGAGGAGGCAGGATGGCATTATCTGGCAGTTCTCCAAGAAAAGCCTGCTGTTTTTGTAAGATGAAAGGGGAGAGGACATGGATAATGAAACCTGTATCTGCTTCTGTAAAATCCACAGAATCTTACTCCCTGCCCTGTGTCGATGACCATGCAGTAAGCTGACCCAGGAGGTCATTTTGCCCACAACAGTCCTTATATATATGACTAAGGAACACACTGGTAAAAGAATATGGAAGAAAGTCTGAGTATGACAAGTCAGCTAGACTGGTATTAACTAAAAAAGCTGTGTGAAAATATCCTGAAAAAGTTGCCCCCAACTCACTCAAAGTCCAAAGTTGGAGCTGGAAATACAATGTCATGGAGTTTGGATAAGAACAGGTTTTCTCCAAGCTGAACTATGACACAGAGATTAGAGACTTCTAGAAACTATACTTTTTCAAAGAAAAAACATCACACGAGAAAAATGAGGCCTAGAAAAATTAAATGACTTAAGCTAATTAATGGCAGGACTGAGACTAGAGTATACTTTGTGTAATTGGCTATGGTCTTTTTGTTTGTTTGTTTGTTATCACTTCAGAACGAGACAAACTTAAAGAAAGGAAACACAACCAAAACTCAGTGGTTGGAAAAGAGACGGATGTGAACGCCATCTTGTTTCTTACGTATAAAAAGTTACCCCTCACAGTGTTTTGGAGGAGAAAACGCTGGCTCTTCCCAACGTTGGTTACATACACAAAGATTCCAAAGACAAGACAAGTGCTTTGCAAACAAAGTAACTAGAACCAGCTCAGGCTTCCCCGCGCCAGGTCCTACGTTCCACGGTCAGAACCACCAACTGTATCCCCCCGGGTAACAAGGTGATTCAGAAAAGCTGGCGCCTTCAGAGAAGGGAGAAAACTTAGCCGGGAAGAGAGTCAAGAGGAAACTTGCTCAGCTTCTTGCTGGGGTCTGAAACGATCCCAATAGAGTCCTTAAACCCCTCAGGTTTCCCCAATCAAGCACCCACGCCTCCAACCTGGGCCACCCCAGATCTGACTATCAGACGACAGAAGTCTGCGGACGCACGGAGAGCTGACCACCCCACGAGAGGGACCTACGCGCGGCCGCGCCCACTCACCTGCCGCTCCGCGGGAGACGGGAGACCTGCCCCGGGTCCAAGTCCTGGGCGTGGCAGACTCGCCCCTCTCCGGGCCCGACTCCAGCTCACCTCGGCGCCGCCCGCCTGGGCGCCGCCATCTTGACCACAAAGGGGGCCTCGCGCCGGAGGCCCCTGAGCGGGCGCCCTGAGCGGAGCCGGAGCGCCGGGGAGGCCCAGGTCGGCGCCCTACGTCCCCCGCGCGCTCGCGCCCCGTCCACGAGCGACGAGAGTCCCGCACGCAGCGCCCGACCCAGGCTTCCGCGGAACCGGCGCCCCGCGCAGCCCGCACCGCGGCTAAGGCGGCGCCGAGGGCGGCCCGGGCGGAAGAGCGGGCGCGGGGCACGCGCTCGGTAACCTGGCAACGCGGCGCAACCCGGCGTCTTCGGCGAACCCCAGCCCTCCACCGCGAGGAAGCACGGACCCCCGCACCCGCCGTCCAGCCCGCGCCGCCCCTCGGTCGCTCCGCCCGCCGCTGCCCGCTGGCTATGGTCTTTTAAATCCGTGATACAACGTCTATATGTAACAAATCTGTTAAACCCTAAATGTTTATGATATTCAAGTAATCCATTATCTGAATTATTCTTGAAGATAAAACATCCAAAGACTTCTTAATTGTATGGGTATACATACATAAAATACACGTGGAGGTAACTTCAAATACAGTATGTGCCTGTCTCTATTCCTTCCCTCTCCGCTCTTCTAAAAAATGCCCCTTTAAAAATTGCTCACTCACCATCTATTAGGTAAATTTGCTGAAACACAGTAAATGTGGAGACAGAAATTGTTATAGAGACTATTCCAAATGGCACTGACACCTGTATTTATGAAATTTTTAAAAGGGTAAGTTAGAGTTGTTTTTTTTTTAAAAAAAAAAATCCCACTATAGTAACACCACATCATCCTAGGTGCCCAGTTCTATCCAATTACATAAGATGGAGAAAGAGAGAGAGATAGAAACAGAGAGAGAGAGAGAGAGAGAGAGGAGAAAGAGAAAGAAGAAAGGAAGAAAACCAACTACTTATGTATAAAATGTTGCTCCCAAAGTTTGAGATTATACTCAAGCATCAATGAACAGAAAGAAAACACTTACAAATTTACAAATGTATTTCATTTATGGTATGAGGGACACAGGTTTAGATTTGCAACACGCTCCCACAAGGGTCAAATTGACCACTTTTTTCTATCTAGTTGCTCTTGAGAGAACAAAACAATTGAAACAGATGCCATTCAATTCCAAGTCTATAGCTTAGACCATGTCACTGCACATGAAATATTGTTCATTCAGAGTCAGCACATAGCAAGAGTAATTTATACTCTCAGAGTATTTGCTCTCAAGTCAATAGCAGCGAAGCCTTGACTAAAAACGTTCCCATTACTTTCCATTGTAATATATCTTACTTATAGCCCATGAAACAGTGGTCAGGGGAGATTTATTCTTTGGACACCATATTATATAATCTCTCCACTTTAAGCCATCCCCCACTCGGCGATTATTTTTTAAATATGTTACTCGTAGTCAATATTAATTTACATTTAATCTTTCTTAGCATTATGAGTATTATTTTGTACAGGCTCAGAAACAAATCTCCCGAAATTCCTCCCTGATGCTCCCTTCAGGCTGAAAATGCATTGCAGTGTGGCTGCAGTGACTTAATTCTAGTTGGCAGAGCCCTGGCCACACACTAATTTCATTAGCCTCAAACTCCTGGATTTGAAAGATCCACTGAATATGATTCCTGTCCTCTGACACGTCACTTACTAACCAATTCAGTGTGCATACAGAGGAGAGAAAGGACTTGCTCAGCTCTGGCCCACCGGCAGGCAGATGAGAATTCCCAGTCAGAGACACTGTTTACATCTGAGTGGTCGTTCTTGCCCGGGTCCTCATTTTCAGGAAGGAACTTCAATCCAGGCTTTGCCGGCAGCTGCAGCATTTGTTACATCCATTACTAGCCCCTTCTTCCTTCCTGCCCCCCAGTGCTTAGCATCCCCCATTTCAGTCACTAAGTCTTCCTTCCCCCAGCCTAGAAGCTTACCTCACCATAACTTTTTATCTCAAATGATAGGTTTGGCACATTCCCCACAGCAACCCACAGGGACTGGGGAAAAGAAAACTCAGATCTCTGGAGAGCTAAGAATTCAACCATTTAGAGAAGTTTCTTTTATACAGGACCGTCTTCATTGAGCTGAACCCTGCAATCCCAGAGAAGATTCACCTACCCGTTCTTTTCCTCTTTCCCTAAAGTGACTGTGTCTTTGAACAATGGGTCTGTGTTCCACTATTCTCTCTATTCATTTTGCAGGTTTACAGAGGCTGGGAAACTGGGGACTGGACTTACATGCCAGGAGCTTCTAAGATCACACGCAAAAATAAGGCTGCGGGAAGAGATTGTTGGAATCTATCTCTGTATATTTGAACATGGGCAGTGGTTAACCAGGATGCTCACACCAAAGCTTATATCCAGCTTGCAGCACAAGCTACAAGTTGGTGCATCCCTCCTACTACCAGCCTCTTCTCAATAAATGCAGGTGAAAACTGGGGGCTCTTTTCCCTCAGCTGTTCAATCCAACATGAATAGCTGCAATTTGCAAATTAGAGGAAAATGACAGAGTTTTCTCTGAATGGTTTTGGTCCCAACCCACACTGCTAATGCTGGCATTCAGTTCCTTTCCTTCCCAGCCCAGGGAACGGGGGAACTAAGCATAAGGCAAGCGTTCTCTTTTCTTGCAAGTGCCTCAGATCCACACACCAGAGAAGGAATCAGCTCCCCCTGGAATCTTTTTCAGCAAACACAATCCTTCAGCCTAGTCTGCAAGCTCTCTCTTGACTTGAAGATTTCACTCTTTTTTCGACAGGCAGGCCCATCTGCAAGCTCCCAAGCTCCAAGTGAAGGCACCAAAATAATTTTTAAAATGTCAAACAGCAAATGTGCCTTCAACCCCCAGAGCTCCAGTAAAAACACGGTGAGTTGCGCCTGTGGTTCTCAGGTGACTTCTGGCCTCATCCTCCCTGCAGCGCTGCCTCCTCAGGTTCTCTAGGTTAAGCTCAGAGGTAAAGGAAGTGCTTCTGGGTTTTGCTTACAACAGCCCAGGCTCTTCCTGAAAGCAGTACCTCAAAGTGAAGGCTGCCCAGAAGCACTTTTGGCCTTGCAAACATCTAGAGGTGACATACTCAACAGGTGCTAGGGATGCTCAGAGGCTCAGAGGGGCCATACCAGGCTGCAGCTTTAGACAGACACCCCTCCTTCTGGCACAAACACAAACTTCATACCCCTGGGTGCTGATGTAGTGACAGCTTGAATCTCACAAGGAGTCCCCTCCAGAAACCCAACATGCTTCAGGAAAGGCACTTGAGAGGGAGCCAACTTTTTAGCTACGGGGAGCATAAGGGTCAGCCAGAACACCTGGAGAAGGGACTAACTGAGCTTGGGTCCTACCAGGCAGGGAGAGAGCTGTGCATTAGGAAAGGATCACTTCAAGACAGAGATGAACAAAAAACTTGGAGATAGGGGTAGAGAAGGAAAAGAGAGGCAGAAATTGAAAGGGAGAACATAAAAACAGAGAGACCAAAAAAAAAAAAAAAAAAGCAGGGAGAAAGAGACACAAGGAGAGAGACACACAGGAAGAAAGACAGAGAAACAAGAGAACCCATAGTCACGCATACCCTGAAACTCAATTTCTTCATACAGAAGCCATCCATCTATACCCAGGGCGGCACAGGAGCCGTGGGGCCGAGGCTGCGGGAGCAGGCGGTGAGAGAGCACTGCAGCACCGCCCACGGCTCAGCTGGCTCGATCCGCCGACCTCGCATCTTCCGCCGTTGCCCGCCTGCACCCGGAGCTAGAGGACCGCCCGGCCTTGCTCAGCGCACCCTACTGCCTCCTTCCAGGCGCCTTCTTGTCTGGCTCTGAGAATCGCCCTCAAAACCCAGGACTGGGGTTGGGGGCTGCGTTAGGGAGGTCGTGGGAAAGGATGGGCACAGGGTGGGTGCAGAAAAAGCGACTGTGTTTCGCAGTTAGCATGAGCTCACCTCCGGGCTCTGAGCTGGCAGGAGTAGAAAGCTGATCGCCCGGCTCCTGCCAGTGGCCGGATCGCAAAGGCAGTTTAGACGGTGCAAACAACTGCCCAGAGCAAATCACCTGGGGGCACGTCTGCGGGTGGCTTCTCCCCGCTTGAGGACAGTCCCCACGCCTTCCGCCCCATGCCCTCGCAGAGACAGGTTACAGGTCGGGAAATCCAACCCGAGCGAAATGGGCAATTCACGTCCAAATGTAGGTGAAGAACTAGCCTTCGGTTTAAGAACTGCCTCCCTAAGCTCTTCTCGAAATTTTCCAAGGGAGCTGCAGCTTGTCGGGCGGCTTGGGGCAGGGAAGCTGGGGAGTTGAGAAATGCCTAGTTTCTAGGCGTCTTCTCATCTTTCATATTCCTTGCGCCTAAGTGGCTCTCATAGGAGTCCGGCACTTTTACAAGCCTGTTTTGGAACCATATTTCACTCTAATGCAAACCCATTTAAATCATCCCCTTGTTTTTCGGAGACTGTTTCTTGTCAATGGGGCCATAAATCCAGAAAGTCAAGCCGGATGGAGTGGAGCGCGGACAGGGGAGAGGTGGAAGGGAAATGAATCAAACAGGGAAAGTACCTCCTCGGGTGAGGTGGGAGGGATTCGGCAGGATCTCCAGGGTGGAAATGAGCGAAGGCTGACCAGACCCCGCACCCCTGGAGTCCAAGCCAGCCTTCAGGAAAAAGAGCGCGGGGAGCTACGGCGCGCTCTGCCCCGGAGGGAGCGCCCCCCTACCTGGAAAAGCCTCAGGATGTTGGCTACCATGATGGAGACCGAACTCCCCGAAGCCCCAATCACTCCAACTACTTTCTCGGACTTGACGAAAACCGGAGGCTCGCCGTTGGTGCAGCGCACTTCGGAGGTGTCCTTCTGGATGAGCGCCTGGACGAAAGTGAGCGACTGTTCGAGCGCATAAGTGTCCCTGGAACAAGTGTCCAGGATCCGCGCTCCCAGCGTCACGTTGGGCAGCAGGTTGGGATCCCTGTTGATCTGGTCCAGGGCGTAGAGCATCGCTTCCAGCCTGTGGATCCCGTTCTCCCTCTTGATGTCGCCACAGGGCACTCCGCTGGGACCCTTCGCGTGCACCGTGAACAGCCCCCCGAGGGTGACGTCCCCCTCGATCCGAATGGAGTGCGGGGCGTACATCTCCTGGCCGCGCGCCGCCGCCGCCAGCGCGCACAGAAGCACCTCCAGCGCGCAGGAGGGAAAGTTCATCAAAGTCAGGGCGCGGAGCAGCTTCCCCAGCTGGACCATGCTGCTCCCGCGGCTGCGGTGGTGGCGGCGGCACTCGAGGGGACGGTGGCGGGCTCGCCGGAGTCCTGGCCCCTTGGGGTGAGCTCCTCCGGGGAAGCCCAGGGTCTCCTGCGGGCGAGGAGGGTAGGGGCACCCGGGGAAGGGCAGCCGGCGAGGGTGGGGGGCCCCGCGGCGCCTGCCAGCTTGGGGCGCCGTGCGCTCTTGGGTTCCCCGGCCAGCGCGCCGCGCTCAAGCTCGCGCTCGGTGGCTTGCAGCTCGAGCTCTCCAACAGCCCAGCACTGGGGAGAGAGCGAGGATGGCTATCGCTTTAAACGCGCGTTCGGCTCCCTCTCCTCCTCGGCCCACTCCCTCCCACCCTCGCTCGCTCTCAGGCTCTCCCCACCCTTCCCAGCGCCCACCCTTCCCACGGTTTTGCATCATCACGCAGGGAGGGGCTGCGTGCTGAGGGAAAGGGGGAGGGAAAGGGTGGGCGGCTGTGGGGGGGGGTAGTAACTCCGATTGGGAGTTTCGAGGTCCCCAGGGAATCTGGGGATTGCAGGTCGCAGTCGAAGGCTGAGCTCCTGCTTCGGTCTCACTGTAGAAGCCGCTCGCTCGCCCGCCTGCACCCACACGGACATTCTAGGCACAGGGTGGCATCAGCCCCGGACAGGGCGGTTCTAGCTGGGGCTGACTGCTTCCAACCCTGAGGTCCGGAGCCGGGGCTGTCAGCGCCGGGAGAATGCGAGGTAGTCGAAGGTGATGCCGCCAAGCATGAAGGGTAGTAGGGAGACCCCAGTCTCTACTGCTAATTCGTCTGTGCCAGTTTTTCCTAAGAAAAACACACATACACACAGGAGCCTGATCTATGACCTAAAGAACCTTTACGCAGAGACTTCTCCGGGGCCAGGCACAGGGCTAGCCTGTAGGGAAAGACGCCAACAAGAAATGCTGGGAATGGAAATGCATCTTTGGTCTTCAGGGGTTACTGTGGCCGGAGCCGTATGAAGTAACCCTGGTCTCCAGTAAATCTGTGGCGGATTCGCTCCTTTTCTTCCTTTCATCGCAAGAGATGGAACAACTGAGAACTCTGCAGAGCGCACTTTCTTCTCTGGCGCTGACAGGTGTAAGGCTCCCTCCTACCCATTTCCAGAGGTGCTTTTGGGCTGATGTCAGGTTTCTTCGGGCAGGAAATAGCAAGAAAGAGGTGACAGTAGGAGGAGCAGACAGAAATCTCCCCATCGATCCAGTGATCCATTCTTTTTTTTTTTTTCTGGCTGAAGATTTGGGGGGGGCTGGGGAGTGGAATCAGGATGCCAGAGCAGGTTGTAGTGCAGTTAGGAAGCTGTTTTTCAAAGGTGTCCCCTCCTGCAGGTCCAGCCCAAACTTGGCCCATTAAAGCAACAAGTGGCCCTAGTTCCTACACAAGGAAGGGCAATGTATCTGCCCTTGGTGCCCACGTGTACTGCTTATGGTGGTCTCTACTCTTGCTGAGCCTTTCTGTTGGAGTGCAGCGAAACTGTCTTATACAGAATTGAGGGCGCAGAGAAAACCAAAACAAGACTATACTTTCTGTTGTAATGTTAGTGTACTAAAGAAAAATGTCCTTGCACATAAACAAAACAACACACACACACACCTAAAACGTCAGAAGTTGGAAAGTTGGTTGTCTCTTCCACCAACCACCTGTATGACCTTGGCACTTCTGTTCCTGTGCCTGAGTTTTACTTTGCCCATCTGTAAAATGATGAAATTGAATTGAATGTTTTACAGGTTAACTTTTAACTTTCAAATCCTCTGTTGAAATAGGCCATGCACCTTTGGCCATGGTGTTCTTTTTAGACCAATATCCTTTGTTGCTTTATGTGTAGGGCACCCGTTTTTTGATACCCAAACAACACTTCAAACATTTCCTGGTACAGAGGATTTTTTTTTTTTCTTGTTGACCACCCATTTATCTTCCTTCTAGGGAGAGTCCAGTCCATCATTTTCTTTTCAGACATGCCCCTCCTCCAGGTTTCAATACTTAAGGTTTGAGGAGGAAAAAAACCTTCTGGCTACAGTGTTCAAGGAAGGGAATAGAGGCTAACAAGAGCTAGGCAGGGCTAATCCCTGGACTTCTGCTGGAGTAACGAGGTTGATGACATAGGCTTACCACTGTCCAATAGACAATCCGTGCCGGAGTTAAAAGAAAAAGGAGCCTCCTTCCTCTAAATGCTTTATGTATATCTTTGGACAATGTTACACTATTTGATTTTGTAAACACATACCATTTTACTGCCATCTTCAAGAAAAGTGATGTAAAAGCTATGCGAAGCTACCCCTGTATACAATGTGATCATCCATCACTCATAGATGTGATGCCCTGCTATATAAGTGCACACCTCGTGCAACCTTATGCTGTGATGCGCCCGCCCCTTCCAGCCAGCCCTGGAGCTGCGAGCGTATAAGCCCGCAGCTGTGCCAGAAGCTCCCACATAAACAGGGAAATATTTGAATCCCATAATGAGAGATACCAGAGAGGAGAAAAGGCAGAGAGAAGAAGGGGTGGGGAAGAGAGAAAGGGACCTGGTTAAAACATGTGAACTCCTGGATCCACATGTGCCTGAAAGATTGCCTCTTTTTTTTCAATTATATAGTATTTTATTTCTGTTGTTTGAAGTCAAAATATCCTCTTGTAACTCACCTATTCTGCTATTCAATACATTGGATCAAAAAGGCTGGAACAAGTGAAATAGATATCCTGTTAAGGCAGCATTAGCTAATTTGGAAAGGGGGAAAGAAGCAAAGCAATAGAAAGGCATCCTTGGGAACACAAATACTGTGATCCTAGTATTTAGGCATCAGTACCTCAGGCTATATTTGATAGAGACTGTATCCTTATTTAGTTTTTAATTTAAGGCTGTTTAGTAGGCACTTGGTGCCAAAAAATATATTTGAAGAGCTGTGTTACAAGTAATAACACTTGATTTTTCACCTGCCCACGTGAAGATCTATGTTCTCCTCTTCCATTTCCAGGTCACAGCTTGCAATTGCTCAACAAATAGTTCTTGGCTGACTGTTGAATGTTGCCTTATTCTGTGTTCTCTCTTTGCTCTACTCATTCTCCCCAAACATCTGGCAGCAATCGTTATCTTCTTTTTGTTGCAGTCATCTGTGTGCCTATTTTATTTCCCTTGCTAAGCTGGAAGATCCTTGAGGGTAAGCGGCTAGGTATTATTTATCTTTTTACCTCGGACAATGTTCAGAATGGTGTTTTGTACCTAAGAAGCACTCATGTGTTGAATGAATCAGAAATGGTTTGCCATTCCCCACTGCCTTTATCTCACAATAACAGAAACATAAAGTGGGCAGAGCAGAAACGACGGCAAATAAATTGTCCTCTTAGTCACAGAATGCAGTTTCTAGAACTTAAAGAATAATTAGTAGATTTTGAAATAATTTTGTTTTACAAAAATTTCATAAGATTGAAATACTCTAACCTTAAAGCTCTCGATCAACTCTAAAGGAAGGCTTTAATTGGCTCTTCCTGAGTCAAGTGTTTATTCCTGGGCCGATAACTGGGGCCATTGTCATAATAGAAAGTGTGATTTATTACCAGAGAAAGAGGAAAGTGACGCTGGGCTTGCAAGATATTTATATCTTCAGCCAGAGTGCATAGGATCTGGAACTTAATCGGTGACGCAGTATTTGTTTGAGATTATATGAATGAAAAATCTTTGTGTAAGAGTGATTAATCTAAAACTTGGCCAGTCATTGTCCTAGTGTCATATTAAATTGCAGGAGAATCTAGTTTTAGGCACAAAGATCATAAATATAAAATGTGTTCCCAGGCTTGGTTCTGTGTAGTCAGTAATCTGTACTCAGCCACTCATTAATAAAACTGAAAGTTAAGGACTCAGTCCTAACTTATATGCTTAGTATTGTATTTTGTTAACAATCTCAGTTTTATTTTCTTTGTTCTCCCCGTCCATCATCTTCTGCAGAAAATAATGTCTCCACTTTCAATTCCCTGTCTATTTAAATCCAATTTGTAATTTATAAAGTTGTCCTCCTTAAGGGCTGCTGCTTCTGCCACAGTAATGTACTCTGGCCATTATTATACGCTTCCATCTTTCATGTAGGTCTCCATCCATAGGTTTTGTTTTCATAGCTTTCTTTTTCTTGGCGGTACGCGGGCCTCTCACTGTTGTGGCCTCTCCCGACGCGGAGCACAGGCTCCGGACGCGCAGGCTCAGCGGCCATGGCTCACGGGCCCAGCCGCTCCGCGGCATGTGGCATCTTCCCGGACTGGGGCACAAACCCGTGTCCCCTGCATTGGCAGGGGGACTTTCAACCACTGCGCCACCACGGAAGCACTATACTTATGATTTTATATTTGCTTATTTACTTTTGTCTCCCCCCTCAGCTCAAGAGAGACTATATTCATCTGTGTTAATCACTGCTGTGTTTCCTGAACATGCCTATAAATCATACTGAAGAATGGTGCCTGAAATTTGGTAAGGGATCCATCAATTTTCTTGGCTGGATGAAGAAATGTGTTCATAAATTAATGAACAGATCTTCGGGGCTTCTGACTTGAGGACTAATGGGAAGAGGATGGCAAGTGGTTGGGACAGGGTACTGCAAGAAGTAGTATGTGGAGTACTCTGATAGCTATCCTAACAGATAAGATTGTGTTCATTTAAGTAGTTTTAATGAGAGAGCTGGGAACTAGGGACACACAGCATTAAGGTTTTTATAATGCATTCTGTAGAGTTCTTTTTAAGTCTGTACAAATATCATTGAAAATATATGCATACATATACACCTCTGTTACTTTACTTAGTGCTTTACAAGAGCCCCTCAAGGAAGGGATAGTAGCAACTCTCAGTATCCTTCCTTTATGATGAGCTTAATTTATTCAAAGTTACATCATAATTTATTTGTAACTGTGAAACTAGACTTAGTTATTGAATAGACCCTCCCTAGAAACATATGACATTAATAAAACCAACAAAACTTTGTTCAGTTTCCAATGATAGACACACTACAGACTCAATTATGGGCCATCCAGTTTAATGAAGGGAAGAAGTGATTGAACAAATACAGAGCAAACAGAATATGAAGTTTTATCCTCCATTAATATTAGTAACGGATAGTGTGGGCTGCAACGCCTTCAAGATAGCTTGAGACCATCATCTCTGTGTCATGGGCAGGGGGATGTTCAGCCAGGATGTCTTTCACTGTCACTGAGAAAAATTTCCATAATATATAATGATACCTACTGAAACTGATATGGGGCATTTGGGTAATTAGGAATCCATTAGCATATTTTTCCGGAAGCCTTGACTACAAAACGAAGATAGTAGATTTGGACACTTTCAGCCATGAAGAAGTTGTTTGGATATTCATCTTTATGCCTAATGAAATAAGCTTATTTCATCTCTGCAGCTTCCCATATACCATTTTCCTACCTCTGTTTTATGTTTGGAAAGACTTTTAGAAATTGAAAGTCAAGTTAAAAAGTGAGTGACAACTTAAATGATATATGGAATATTTTGCTGACTTACAAGAGCATGCAGAATTAAATATGACCCAGTTCAAATGTTTATTTTAACGTGTCTGTTGAGGTGGAGTTTTCAAGGTGCCAGAAAATGAGAATTCACCTTCCAGTGTGTGTTACCAGTTCTGTTCATTGCACAGAATCATCTTCATAAAACATACGGTTTGCTATGTACCTGGTATATATCTCAATTAGTTTGAAGAATTTCTCAGATACCTCTTAATATGTAGTGCTCCAATTCCAATCTCGCCATGTCCTGTACCAGTGACACAGCACACAGGAGTTTTATTTCTCTTTATTTCTCTGGGTTGTTCAGAACCCAATGAAAGAACGATGGAATGGGATCAAAGAGATCAGGGTTCTTGTCCCAGATTTACCATAAAATAATTGTGTCCTCTTGGGAAAATTATAGTCATTCTAGGTCCCTTTTCTTTACTTTGACAGAGCTGCACTAGATGACCCCAAATAATATAGCACTCTTTCAGTAGTAGCTTAGATGTCATTGGTATTCTGAAACAAATGAAGACAATGACACATGGAGCTGTGCAACATCTCTGTAACTCTGTTGTCTTAGAGTTGCCTCCATTTTACAGATGATAAGATGACTGTGCATAGAAGTAGATGTTTGGAACCAGCGGTTCCAAAGTAAGTGGAGGTCAACCACAAATTTCCTTCCTTCCTGAAGCTCACTTAGCCAAAACATAGGCTTCTGAATAGTAAGCTGTAAAGCATATTATCAGTACATTTAAAAAGAAGCTATTCTTCTAGGATTTCCAATTAATAGCAGGAGGTTTTGAAATTCTTAAAAGATCATCTAATTTTGTGAGATTTACAGCTCTATTTTCCTGTCAAGCAAGTTGTATTAGTGCCAGACAGTCATCTGAGCTTCTGGATGCTTCTCTGAACCTCTTGACGTTTTCTTCTTGCTATTCTTGCTATCTGAAATTCATGCCAGATAAGCCTTTTTCTGGAGCGTATGTACAGACTTGTGTATTTTTATATAGGAAAGCGATGCAGTGAGTCAAGTCGGGGGTTAAGCCCTCATTCTCAGAGTGGTACTGAGCTCCTGGTGAAATATAATTATCATTTCCTCAGAATCGAAAAGCAGTTATCTCAGGTGTATAATCCCATTAACTATTTATACATTTACGTATGATACATGTATTCATTGTACCTACGAGGTGTGTTCTCTTTGGGAAGTACAAAGCTCTTAGAGACATAGGTTGTTCATTTTTTTGTTTTCCCACAAATACTGTGACCCTTTGAGCAGGAAGGTCTATATTTTACTAACATCTAGAACCAGCAGTTAACACGGTGTCTAAGATGTAGTCAATAAATATGAATTAGATAAATGAACACATTTTTATGTAAGGGCCAGGACATGGACAAATAGAAATTTTTCATTTTCAGTCACAAAGCAACAACAGACATAATAATGATACAGACAACAAGTGCTACGGTCATTCAAAGAAGGCATAGAATAGATAGAAGGATCTCCTCTGTGGCACAGGGAACTATACTCAATATTTTGTAATAACATCTGTATGGGGCACCTGCTCCACACCAGGCCCTATGACAGGTGCTTACATACTTTCCCTCTCCCCCATCCTATGGGGAAAGTACTCTGCTATAGATTTAACATTTGCCTTCCCCAAAATTCATATGTTGAAATCCTAACCCCCAAAGTGATGGTATCAGGAGGTGTGGCATTTGGGAGGTGATAAGGTCATGAGGGTAGAGCCCTCATGAACAAAATTAGTGCCCTCATAAAAGAGACCCCACAGAGGTCCCTCGACTTTTCTGCCATGGGAGGTTACAGAGAAAACACGCCAGCTGTGACCCAGGTAGAGCATACTCACCGGACTGTGAATTTGCTCGCACCCTGACCTTAGACTTCCAACCTCCAGAACTATGAGAAATAAATTTCTGTTGTTCATAAGCTACCCAGGCTCTGGTATTTTGTTATAGCAGCCCAAATGGATTACGATAACCTCTGTCCTTAGGTTTCAGACCCAGAAACTCAACTTTGTAGAGGTTACGAGGACCCTAAAACCACTCAACCAGGCAGAGGCAGATTTGAAATTTAAGTCTCCAATTCCACATGTAAGTCTATCAGACCCTGTCTCCAGACGTGATGTCATGAACAAGAGCTAATGCAACAAAGAGTTTACATGCAGCAAAACAATTAGCAAACAAAGTAAGAATATAGTAGACCGACTGTTTTTGTCACCCAATAGCCATTCACCACTCTTCCAGTTGAACAGAAGCCATGCCCCGTGGGCACATTCAGCCCTGCTGTTTTCACTTCCCAGATTTGAGGGGTAGGAAATTATTATCCCTCCTGGCCATCAGCACCCTGACCTCTACCACCCACCGGGCCAGCTTCAAGAACAGCTGGATCCACCTGTTCAAATGAAACAGGTCTGCTCTCTGTGGTGTTGGCTTCTAGTTCAAGCAGCTCTCCCCACATGATAGCAAAGCTGGCTCCCAGCAGTTGCAAGCATGAATCCTACCAGCCTAGCAGTCCCAACAGATACCTTTTAAGTATTTTTTCCCCAAAGCTCCAGTTAAAAGTCCTAGGCTGATTGCAATTTGACCTGCTCTGGACAAACATTTTCTTTAGAACCAAGAAGGCTGTCAGACAAAATACAGGATGCCCGCCTCGTTAAAGCTGAACTTCAGATAAACAGTAATTTTTTTAGTAGAAGTATGTTGCATGCAATGTTGAAGACACCCTAAGAAGTCGTGGTTTTCATCTGCGGTTCACCTTTAACTGGGCGCCCCGTGTGGGCTTTGCCGGCTGTGGTGGGTGCCGAGCGGGGTCGGCGGGGACGGTGGGGGACTGTGGCCCGAGCCGGGTTGCACACCCAGCCCACAGCGTGCAGGGAGAGAGAGGCAGCCTCGTCTCCGCTGCAGGAGCTGAGACGGGGAGAAGGAGAGCGCCCCAAAAGGAAACCAGCTGTCCCTCCCAGGAGAGAGGAGATGGCTGTTCAGCAGCCAGAAACAGCAGAGGAGCCCGAGCACAGAAGCGGCGGCCTCTGAGGACGCGGCGCACATATTTCTGGTGGGCGAGGGGCACGCGGGCCGGTCCGTGGGAAAGAGGGGAGCCCGCGCCGGCCCCTCCGTCTCCCGAGCCTGTGCGTTTCCCTAAAAGAGCAGCAGCTGTGCAAACTGACGGTTCACAGTTGTGATAAATCTCCTTAGGAAAGCACTTCGATTAAAGTCACATCTAACTAGAACGCAAGAAGTCATCCCTGAACAAATCAATTGGGAGAGGGGCAGCTCTGGGCGCGCACCCACCCCGCTGCTGTTTTGCTTTCCCCGCAGGACGAGGGCCGCTCACTGGGTCGCGGGGACAGCGCGCTGTCTCAGCTGGGGAAGAGGCGCTTCCTCAGGACACATGCAAAACCCAAAGTGTGAAAGGAGGCCTTTATTCCATTCCTTTGGGGGATTTCTTAATGACGTAAAGCCCAACTTGGTTTCAGATCTGCCTGTCGTTTCCGTGACAGAACCTTCCTGGGGGGTCCACCAGCAGCGGGGTGGCCAGGCGCCACAGGGCTGTGCTCTCCTTCCCAAGCCAGTTCATCTCCATCTGTAGCATTTTCAGAGAAACTCTCGGATAGGTTTTCTCCAACAGGTTCTTTTTCCTTCACTTTATAAAGTCATTCTCCTGCACAAAATAAACGGCCTGAAGACATCACTGAGCCTCTTTTTCTCCCAGGGTCAGGGCCAGCACGGCTCCCAGACCACAGGGGCGCAGGACCTCACAATGGGCTTCAGGCCTTCCCCTCTCCTCCCGCCCCTCCCACCCCGCCCTACCCCTCCCCTCCTCCCCTGCAGAAATCACATCCCTTTCTCCAGACTCCCCACTTCAGCTTGACTTCCAGCAGATCTTTACCCTGCCAGTTAGTAATTCAGGACTAACTAGGTGATTGCTTTCATTTATGGTAGCACTTGGCGGGGGGGGGGGGGGGGGGATGAAATGGCTTTGCCCCTATTCTTGTTGGAAAAATAAATTACACCCACCGTCACTTGAGATCTTATTTTCCCCCCAATCAAGCAAATTAGCAGCGTGGTTCATTTTCCCAGCATTCACTCCTGAACAGACGGCAGTGCCCTGGAACGTGGCTTAGAGCTGTGTGGTCAGTGCAATTGTTTGGGGCTGTTTGTGCCGACAATGACAGGAGACGCCTGTCTCCCAAAAGAAGAGCGGCCCTTGTCTTGCTTAGGCCAACGAGCTGCCCGGAGCGCCGCCCGCCTGGCTTCTGAGTAAGGTGTACACCGCCATCTAGTGGAGATGGGGGCTCACTGCAGTGTGCTCGTTCTCCCGCCTTTCCTTCTGGCCGGTAAGAACAAGCAATAACGCTTCTTGTAAGTTCCTAAAAATAGGGGAGGTCTTATATCACCAGGAGTGAAATGTTTGCCTCAATGTCTGGAATGAAAGTGCAACCCCATGCTTGCACAACGTCTGTCTTGTCAGTAGCCCTCTTTCATCCCGATGTTTAGGTCCAAGACAGGATCGTCATTGTCTGAGCAATGGGTATCTCTGTGAAGCTGGATAGTTCTCCCCTGTCCCAAGTAGTGTGGGAGGAGACAGTCAGCACCTTCAGAGGCGCCTTCATCTCTGCAGCCTCGCCATCACTCCTCATCTCGCCCACAGCAAGCCCGATTCCAAAGTGCACAGGGTAGAGGTGTTCGAAAGTTGGCTTGTTCAACCAGGGGCATTGCCACTTCCCAGAGGGAGCCAGAAACACACCCACATCCTAAGACTCTTTTCAGTCTTGGCGTTGAGGGGGTTCCCACTCTGTCCCCTGACTACACACAAGTCAGTGTTTTTTTCCTTTCCGCTCATTCTACCTACATGAAGAGCACGTTGATCTCCCCAGTTTTAACACAGGAACCATGATTTTCTTGGGTTTTGTGTATGGGGGGGAGAGAATGGGAGAGAGAGCAAGTACATCCCAATATGGAAGGGCTTGGGGCCGTGGTTCTCAACCAGGGGCAATTTTGCACCCAGGAGACATTTGAAAGTGTCTTGGGACACTTTGGATGGTCACAGCTTAGGGGAGGCTAAAAGTCCTTCCATCACAGGACAGGCCCACAGCAAAGAAGCATCCAACCCCACCCAGCAGTCATGCTGAGGCTGAGAAAGCCTGGTTTAGGCTCGCAGATATCGCCCTCCAGCAAGCCGGTTAGAACACTGATTGTCCTCAAATGGCCCACACTGCAGAGGCTGTGGATAGATAATGCATCCTCTCCCAAGTCAGTACTGACCACCGTTTTTCTTCTTTTAGACTCTTCCATTTTAAACATAATTTAGCTGTCTCTTTTTTTTGCCTCTGCTCTGCTGAGAAGAGAAAGGATTGGAAAGGGGAAGGGGAAGGTGACAGAAAAGGAGGATTAGAGGCCTGACCTGTTTCTCCTGAAGAAGCTGGGCACATTCCTCTCTCACACGTGCTTTGTGACCGAGCAGGGTACAATTAAAAGCACAATAATTTGCTTGTTATTCAAGTCAGGCATTAGTCCGGGTAATGGCGTGCTTGGTGTAGAGATGGATTTCCTTGTTCGGAGCTAAGCACAGGACTAGCTGAATTCTCCATGGAGAAATCTTGATTTGTTCAGGTCTTTCATGTTTTCTACAGAGAAGGAATTATGTCGTCCTAAAGAGGGGCGTTGCTTAAAAAGCTACAAAGTGTAAGAAAAGGATTTAGGGCAGAGGGGCTTGTGGTTACGTAGCTGAGGGGTACAGGGAATTTCAGAGCCAAGGATTATTTAAAGCCATAAAGTTAAAAAAATAATTGCTTTAGGGACTCCCCTGGTGGTGCAGTGGTTAAGAATCTGCCTGCCAGTGCAGGGAACACGGGTTCGAGCCCTGGTCCGGGAAGATCCCACATGCCGTGGAGCAACTAAGCCCGTGTGCCACAACTACGGAGCCTGCGTGCCACAACTACTGAAGCCCACGCGCCTAAAGCCCGTGCTCTGCAACAAGAGAAGTCACCCAGTGAGAAGCCCGTGAACCGCAACGAAGAGTAACCCCTGCTCACCACAACTAGAGAAAGCCCACGCACAGCAACAAAGACCTAAGGTAGCCAAAAATAAAAATAAATTTTAAAAAATTTATTAAAATACATTGCTTTAGCACTACTGCATCAGTGCTGGCGAGTACACTGTAAAGGCAAGTAAGCATGAGCTAATATTCATTTTACTTTGGCTAATTACTGCATGGATCCAGGAGAGGGAGGGGAAAGACAACATGCCCCCTCCCTGGCAATCAGGGAGGACGTTGGTTTTGGTTTCTTTGCCTTATAGGCACGCTTATTAGTTGGAGTGCCCAGAATCCAGCCATCACAAGGGCCTTATTAGTTAAAACACAGGAAAATTGTTCTCTCAAGGCAGAACAGTGAATGCTCTGCTGTCCCAGTGACCAAGCAGAAGCCACTATTAGTTTTAACTCCATCGATTATTGTTAGCCAGAGAGGACATGACATACACAGTCCTGACTTCACCCATGTGCTTGCTGAGCCTGGGTCAGGGGCTCTCAACCCAGAGCAACTTGCCCCCCTGCCCCCAGCTCCCCGTCCCCCGGACAATTGACAAGTTCAGGAGGCATTTCTGCTGTCACAGCTGGGGAAGGACTGCTGGCGTCCGCTGGGCAGAGGCCAGGGATACTGTAGGAGCATCCCACAATGCCCAGGACAGCCCACAGCAAAGAATTATCGGACACAAAATGTCACCAGTGGCAAAAGTAAGAGGTCCTGGTGTAGACAGAGGCAATTTCCTCTCCTTGAGTAGGTGAAGGTCTTCAGAATCTCCACTTCCTCAAATACATAATGGACAAGTCATCAGATGACCATATTTCATGCTAACTAACACGCTTTTCTTCCCCCTTTTCTACACTGGGTATTCATTCTCCCACTTCAGGAAATCGAGTGACGCTAAGAAAAACTTGCCCTGGAAGAATGGTCCGCGGGGGCGAACAGAGACCCAAGTCGGTGCCCGCCCTCTCCTTCCCGGATTCACACACACGCACCCAAGAGGGAAGACAGCGAGCTTCTCTGCAATCCCCTGGTTCGGAGTTTTGAGAAGTTTTATTCCCTTCTCTGAGATTACCCATTCTTCCCTGCATGAAGCATGTTCAGCGAAGTCATTTGTCCTGCAGCTTTACAGGAGTTAAGAGCCCGCAGCAGTGAGATATCCATTTCCTCCCTGGAGAATGAGGACTCCCCCTGAGGGAGGTTAATGCTCAGGACAGGAGCATCCCCGGAGCTGGTGACAGCCAAGGGGCTGTGACTCAGGACTGTCCCAGGCAGGCCATCAACTCTCTGGGAGAGCCTCAAGGATGCACTTGGCCTCCGTTTACAGGAGGTGAGGAGGGCAGAGTGCTGCAGATGGGGAGCGGGGCGACCACTCCCAGACTAAACCCTAGCCGGCACCCTGCAAGAGACAGAAAACCTCTCCCCTCAGGTCCCACCAGCCCTGCTCCCCCCTTCTGTGCACCCCTTTCAAATGCGTTTTTCTGCTTTGCCCCCTCCCATTCAATCCGTTCTAGGTACAGTGGTCACGGTGATCCTGGTAAGTCCCAAGTCAGATCGTGTTGCTCGGAGCTCAAAACCCTTCAGAGGCTCCCATCTGGATTCGAATAAAAGCAGTCTTCTCCCTCTCTCCCCCTCCCCATCCCCGCTCTCTGTCTCTGTCTCTCTCACACACACACACACACATGCACGCACGCGCGCACACACACACACACACACACACACACACACACACCGTCCCTCCCCTTCCCTCAAGCCCTTCCAGACACACTGCCATGCTGTCCCTGGCTGTTCCTAGCAGCTCCCTCCCCATAGCCTCCTGCACTTACTATTCTCTCTGCCTAGAAGGTTCTTTCTCTCCGTATCTACAGGGGCTGCTCTCTCTGGTCTGTCCACATGTCCCCTTCTAATTAGGGTAGCCCTCTTTCCCTTTGATGCTTTATTGTTCCCGTAACCTGCATCATCTGGTAACATGCTAAAAACTTCCATGCTTTCATTTGCGGATCCTTCCTTACCCCACCTCTCACTCCCAGATTGCAAGGCTCTCTGTATAATGTTTTCACAGCTGTCTATCTCGAGGGCCAAGTACAGTGACTGGCTCCAGCAAGCACTCAGATATTCGTTGAAGAAGTTAGGAAATGGACCAGGCTACTTAGCTTCAGAAGCTCTTTCATGGAAGTTCCCATCCCCTCCATACCAGTTCTCAGCTAGTTGACTGAAGACTAACACCCTCACAATGAGGCAGCTCTAAACTGTGAATGACAAAAATATCTACTGTGTCACCGAGGGCCACTTGTGTTTGGTGTTTTATTTTTTTTAATAGTTTTTAAAATTAATTTTAAAATTAATTATTTATTTTTGGCTGCGTTGGGTCTTCGTTGCTGTGCGCGGGCTTTCTCTAGTTGCGACGAGCGGGGGCTACTCCTTGTTGCGGTGTGTGGGCTTCTCACAGTGGTGGCTTCTCTTGTTGCGGAGCACGGGCTCTAGGTGCATGCAGTTCAGTAGTTGTGGCACATGGGCTTCAGTAGCTGTGGCTCGCAGGCTCTAGAGTGCAGGCTCAGTAGTTGTGGTGCACGGGCTTAGTTGTTCCGCGGCATGTGGGATCTTCCCGGACCAGAGCTCGAACCCGTGTCTCCTGCATTGGCAGGTGGATTCTTAACCATTGCGCCACCAGGAAAGTCCATGTTTGGTTTTCAATTGTAGTGAAATGCACATAAAATTGTATCATCGTATCACTTATGAGTGTAGAGTTTAGACACGTTCAGGAGATTCACGTTGTGCGGCAGCCAAACTCCAGAACTCTTTTCTTCTGGAAAAACTGGAACTCTCTGCCCTCCAGCAACCGCTACCCCCAGCCCCTGGCACCCACCATTCGACTTTCTGTCTGTATGAATTTGACCACTCTAGGTGCCTCATACAAGTGGAATCGAGAGCATTTGTCTTTCTGTGACTGGTAGGTTAGCATCATGTCCTCAAGATTCATCCATGTTGTAGCCTGTGTCAGAACTTCCTCTTTAAGGCTGAATAATATTCTGTTGTGTATACACCCCGTTTTGCTTATCTATTCATCTGTCAGTGGGCAGTTGGGTTGCTTCCATAGTTTAGTTATTGTGAACAATGCTGCTATGAACAGAGGTATACAAAGTATCTTGCAAAACCTGCTTTCAGTTATGTTGGGTATATACCCAGAAGTGGAATTGGACCATATGGTAATCCTACTTTTAATTTTGAGGAACCACCATGATATTTTGCACAATGGCTGTACCATTTTACATTCTCACCAGTAGTGCACAGGGTTCCAATTTCCTACATCCTCATCAACCCTTATTTTTTGTTTTCATAGTAGCCACCCTAAAGTGTGTAAGGTGGTGTCTCACTGTAGTCTTGACTTGCATTTTCCTAATGATCAGTGATGCTGAGCATCTTTTGAGGTGTTTATGGGCCATTTATGTATCTTCTTAGCAGAAATGTCTAATCAAGTCCTTTGCCCATTTTTTAGCCAGGTTGTTTGCTTTGTGGCTGAGTTTTAGGAGTTCTCTGTACACTCTAGATATTAATCCCTTATCAGATATATGATTTCCAAACATCTCCTCTCATTCTGTGATTGCCCTTTTCCTCTGTTGATAGGGTCTTGATGCGCAGAGTTTTAAAAATTTTCATGAAGTCCAATTTCTCTATTTTCCTTTTGTTGCCTGTGCCTTCAGTGTCATATTCAAGAAATCATTGCCAAAATCTAATGCCATTAAACTTTGGGGCACTTGTGCTTTTTAAAAGGACCTTTTAATGACAAGTTCCCCAGTTTGGGGAGTTCAGAGCCCTGAAACCTAACTATAAGTGTTCCCAATGCAGAAAGTACATAAGAACCAGAGTGCTTAATCAACATTTCTGTTGGCAAGCGAGGTCCCAAGGAGCATGTGGAAGCACAGCAGAAGTAACATGGAGGACTTTTAGGAATGTTCTCTGCCACCTTAGTTTCCTCCCTCTTTCTCCATATATCCCTCCCATTTTTCCTTCCTTCCTTTCAGATAACATGTCTGGGGCAGGATATGGTGAAGAAAATGCTTTTACCTCACTCCCCTATAACAACACTGACCACCCCATGAGCCTTGGAGAAGCAATTTGCCTAATTTGGAGAGAAAAACTCCATTCAAGCCCTGCTGGGGTGCAAGTTCAAATCTGCGTGACCACAAAACCCACGTTCATGGACCCACTTGCCTCTATTGCTTTTTTAAGCTATAGGAATGCTGGATGAGGAATGTTGTCTGTTATCAGCTAGAAAAACATGATCCCCCTTTGAGCCTTCATGTCATTACCTATAAGATGAAAATGGACAAGCACAGCACATTTCCAGTGTTACTTCTGAAGTTTTCAGTGCTATCTTACATGAAAATAACATGAAGAAACAGAAGCAAACCTGCCTGATTCCCCCTTATGCCTTGACTACTTGGCCTGCAGAGAGGCCTCCAAGACCCTCCTTGGACGATCCAGGGTTCAGCCCAGCACTGAGCTAGACGACCACGGGCTCCCCTTCCAGCCCAATGAGTCTTTGCATGACTGTTTTGGGTTTATTTTTCTAGACTCCCATTTCTTCAAAGTTTGAGAACCAGTCACAGATATCCATTTCACCCAAGGGCTGGCATGTCACGAGGTCACCAATATTTGTTTTATGTACTGCTAAGAGATTAAGGGGCAGTATAATTTCAGAGAAAAGTTAGGTTCCCTGGAAGTCAGGAACCCCAGCACCCCGCCCTTAAACACTCGAATGACCTTGAGCAATGAAAGGTCTCCAGACCTTCATTTCTCATCTTCAAATGAGAAGACAAATTGGACAACATCACTGTTTCCTAAAGTGTGGTGTGTACACTGCTGTGGAAAGTAAGCAATAGGTAGAAAAAAGTTAGGTGCGGGGGGACCTTGAAGATGGCGGAAGAGTAAGACGCGGAGATCGCCTTCCTCCCCACGGATACACCAGAAATACATCTACACGTGGAACAACTCCTACAGAACACCTACTGAAGGCTGGCAGAAGACCTCAGACCTCCCAAAAGGCAAGAAACTCCCCACGTACCTGGGTAGGGCAAAAGAAAAAAAGAAAAAACAGAGACAAAAGAATAAGGACGGCACCTGCGCCAGTGGGAGGGAGCTGTGAAGGAGGAAAAGTTTCCACACACTAGGAAGCCCCTCCGCGGGCGGAGACTGCGGGAGGCGGAGGGGGGGGCTTCGGGACCGAGGAGTAGTGCACAGCGACGGGTGCGGAGGGCAAAGCGGGGAGATTCCCGCACAGAGGATCGGTGCCGACCGGCACTCACCAGCCCGAGAGGCTTGTCTGCTCACCCGCCGGGGCGGGCGGGGCTGCGAGCTGAAGCTCGGGTTTCGGTTTTGGACGGAGCGCAGGGAGAGGACTGGGGTTGGCGGCTTGAACATAGCCTGAAGGGGTTAGTGCACCACGACTAGCCAGGAGGGAGTTCGGGGAAAAGCCTGCACCTGCCGAAGAGGCAAGAGACTTTTTCTTCCCTCTTTGTTTCCTGGTGCGCGAGGAGAGGGGTTTAAGAGCGCTGCTTAAAGGAACTCCAGAGACGGGCGCGAGCCGCGGCTAAAAGCGCGAACCCCAGAGACGGGCGCGAGCCGCGGCAAAAAGCGCGAACCCCAGAGACGGGCGCGAGCCGTGGCTAAAAGCGCGGACCCCAGAGACGGGCGCGAGCCGCGGCAAAAAGCGCGAACCCCAGAGACGGGCGCGAGCCGCGGCTGAAAGCGCGGACCCCAGAGACGGGCGGGAGACGTTAAGGCTGCTGCTGCCGCCACCAAGGGGCCTGTGTGCGAGCACAGGTCACTCTCCACACCCCTCTTCTGCGGAGCCTGTGCAGCCCGCCACTGCCAGGTTCCCGGGAACCAGGGACAACTTCCCCGGGAGAACGCACGGCGGGCCTCAGGCTGGTGCAACGTCACGCCGGCCTCTGCCGCAACGTCACGCCGCCTCTGACGCCGCAGGCCCGCCCCGCACGCAGTGCCCCTCCTTCCCCCCCCCACCCCCGGCCTGAGTGAGCCTGAGCCCCCGAATCAGCGGCTCCTTTAACCCCGTCCTGTCTGAGCAAAAAACAGACGCCCTCCAGCGACCTACACGCAGAGGCAGGGCCAAATCCAAAGCTGAGCTCCTGTGAGCTGTGAGAACAAAGAAGAGAAAGGGAAATCTTTCCCAGCAGCCTCAGAAGCAGAGGATTAAAGCTCCACAATCAACTTGATATACCCTGCATCTGTGGAATACCTGAATAGACAAGGAATGATCCCAAATTGAAGAGGTGGAATTTAGGAGCGAGATCTATGATTTTTTTCCCTTCTCCTCTTTTTGTGAATGTGTACGTGTATGCTTATGTGTGACATCTTGTATGTATACTCTTGCTTCCACCATTTGTCCTAGGGCTCTATCCGTCCATGGTTTTTAAAAAAAAAAAAAATTTTTTTTCTCAATAATTAATTTTAATTGTAATAACTTTATTATACTTTACCGTCGTTCCTTCTTTCTTTCTTTCTTTCCGTCCTTCCCTCCTTTAGACAACGAATCACCCCAAATTGAGGAGGTGGTCTCTGAGAGCAAGATTTATGATTTTTCCCCCTTTACCTCTTTTTGTGAAGGTGTATGTGTATGCTTCTGTATAAGATTTTCTCTGTATAGCTTTGCTTCCAACATTTGTCCTAAGGTTCTATCCGTCCCTCTTTTTTTTTTTTTTTTTCTAAATATTTTTTAATTCAATAACTATATTATACTTTATTTTATTTTTACTGTATCTTCTTTCTTTCTGTCTTTTTTCCTTCTTTCCCTCCTTCCTTCCTTCCTTCCTTCCTCCCTCCCTCCCTCCTTTCTTTCCTTCTTTGCTTCTTTCTTCCTTCCTTCCTTTCCTCCTTTCCTTCTTTCTTTCCTCATACTTCTACTAATTCTCTCTACTTTTTCTCCCTTTTATTCTGAGCCGTGTGGATGAAAGGCTCTTGGTGCTCCAGCCAGGAGTCAGGGCTCTGCCTCTGAGGTAGGAGAGCCAACTTCAGGACACTGGTCAACAAGAGACCTCCCAGCTCCACATAATATTAAACGGTGGAAATCTCCCAGTGACCTCCATCTTAACACCAGCACCCAGCTTCACTCAACGACCAGCAAGCCACAGTGCTAGACAACCTATGCCAAACAACTAGCAAAACAGGAACACAACCCCACCCATTAGCAGAGAGGCTGCCTAAAATCATAATAAGGCCACAGACACCCCAAAACACACCACCAGACGTGAACCTGCCCACTAGAGAGACAAGATCCAGCCTCATCCACCACAACACAGGCACTAGTCCCCTCCACCAGGAAGCCTACACAACCCACTGAAACAACCTTAGCCACTGGAGACAGACATCAAAAACAACGGGAACTACGAACGTGCAGCCTGCAAAAAGGAGACCCCAAATACAGTAAGATAAGCAAAATGAGAAGACAGAAAAACACACAGCAGATGAAGGAGCAAGATAAAAATGCACCAGACCTAACAAATGAAGAGGAAATAGGCAGTCTACCTGAAAAAGAATTCAGAATGATAGTAAGGATGATCCGAAATCTTGGAAGTAGAATGGACAAAATGCAAGAAGCAGTTAACAAGGACCTAGAAGAAATAAAGATGAAACAAGCAATGATGAACAACGCAATAAATGAAATTAAAAGTACTCTAGATGGGATCAATAACAGAATAACTGAGGCAGAAGAACGGATAAGTGACCTGGAAGATAAAATAGTGGAAATAACTACTGCAGAGCAGAATAAAGAAAAAAGAATGAAAAGAACTGAGGACAGTCTCAGAGACCTCTGGGACAACATTAAACGCACCAACATTCGAATTATAGGGGTTCCAGAAGAAGAAGAGAAAAAGAAAGGGACTGAGAAAATATTTGAAGAGATTATAGTTGAAAACTTCCCTAATATGGGAAAGGAAATAGTTAATCAAGTCCAGGAAGCACAGAGAGTCCCATACAGGATAAATACAAGGAGAAATACGCCAAGACACATATTAATCAAACTGTCAAAAATTAAATACAAAGAAAGCATATTAAAAGCAGCAAGGGAAAAACAGCAAATAACACACAAGGGAATCCCCATAAGGTTAACAGCTGATCTCTCAGCAGAAACCCTACAAGCCAGAAGGGAGTGGCAGGACATACTGAAAGTGATGAAGGAGAAAAACCTGCAACCAAGGCTACTCTACCCAGCAAGGATCTCATTCAGATTTGATGGAGAAATTAAAACCTTTACAGACAAGCAAAAGCTGAGAGAGTTTAGCACCACCAAACCAGCTTTACAGCAAATGCTAAAGGAACTTCTCTAGACAAGGAACACAAGAGAAGGAAAAGACCTATAATAACGAAACCAAAACAATATAGAAAATGGGAATAGGAACATACATATCGATAATTACCTTAAATGTAAATGGACTAAATGCTCCCACCAAAAGACACAGATTGGCTGAATGGATACAAAAACAAGACCCTTATATATGCTGTCTACAAGAGACCCACTTCAGACCTAGAGACACATACAGACTGAAAATAAGGGGATGGAAAAAGATATTCCATGCAAATGGAAACCAAAAGAAAGCTGGAGTAGCAATTCTCATATCAGACAAAATAGACTTTAAAATAAGGACTATTACAAGAGACAAAGAAGGACACTACATAATGATAAAGGGATCGATCCAAGAAGAAGATATAACAATTGTAAATATTTATGCACCCAACATAGGAGCACCTCAATACATAAGGCAAATACTAACAGCCATAAAAGGGGAGATTGACAGTAACACATTCATAGTAGGGGACTTTAACACCCCACTTTCACCCATGGACAGATCATCCAAAATGAAAATAAATAAGGAAACACAAGCTTTAAATGACACATTAAACAAGATGGACTTAATTGATATTTATAGGACACTCCATCCAAAAACAACAGAATACACATTTTTCTCAAGTGCTCATGGAACATTCTCCAGGATAGACCATATCTTGGGTCACAAATCAAGCCTTGGTAAATTTAAGAAAATTGAAATTGTATCAAGTATCTTTTCTGACCACAACGCCATGAGACTAGATATCAATTACAGGAAAAGATCTGTAAAAAATACAAACACATGGAAGCTAAACAATACACTACTTAATAATGAAGTGATCACTGAAGAAATCAAAGAGGAAATAAAAAAATACCTAGAAACAAATGACAATGGAGACACAACGACCCAAAACCTATGGGATGCAGCAAAAGCAGTTCTAAGGGGGAAGTTTATAGCAATACAAGCCCACCTTAAGAAGCAGGAAACATCTCGAATAAACAACCTAACCTTGCACCTCAAGCAATTAGAGAAAGAAGAACAAAAAAACCCCAAAGCTAGCAGAAGGAAAGAAATCATAAAAATCAGATCAGAAATAAATGAAAAAGAAATGAAGGAAACGATAGCAAAGATCAATAAAACTAAAAGCTGGTTCTTTGAGAAGATAAACAAAATAGATAAACCACTAGCCAGACTCATCAAGAAAAAAAGGGAGAAGACTCAAATCAATAGAATTAGAAATGAAAAAGGAGAAGTAACAACTGACACTGCAGAAATAAAAAAAATCATAAGAGATTACTACAAGCAACTCTATGCCAATAAAATGGACAATCTGGAAGAAATGGACAAATTCTTAGAAATGCACAACCTGCCAAGACTGAATCAGGAAGAAATAGAAAATATGAACAGACCAATCACAAGCACTGAAATTGAAACTGTCATTAAAAATCTTCCAACAAACAAAAGCCCAGGACCAGATGGCTTCACAGGTGAATTCTATCAAACGTTTAGAGAAGAGCTAACACCTATCCTTCTCAAACTCTTCCAAAATATAGCAGAGGGAGGAACACTCCCAAATTCCTTCTACGAGGCCACCATCACCTTGATACCAAAACCAGACAAGGATGTCACAAAGAAAGAAAACTACAGGCCAATATCACTGATGAACATAGATGCAAAAATCCTCAACAAAATACTAGCAAACAGAATCCAACAGCACATTAAAAGGATCATACACCATGATCAAGTGGGGTTTATTCCAGGAATGCAAGGATTCTTCAATATACGCAAATCTATCAATGTGATAAACCATATTAACAAATTGAAAGAGAAAAACCATATGATCATCTCAATAGATGCAGAGAAAGCTTTTGACAAAATTCAACACCCATTTATGCTAAAAACCCTGCAGAAAGTAGGCATAGAGGGAACTTTCCTCAACATAATAAAGGCCATATATGACAAGCCCACAGCAAACATCATCCTCAATGGTGAAAAACTGAAAGCATTTCCACTAAGATCAGGAACAAGACAAGGTTGCCCACTCTCACCACTCTTATTCAACATAGTTTTGGAAGTTTTAGCCACAGCAATCAGAGAAGAAAAGGAAATAAAAGGAATCCAAATTGGAAAAGAAGAAGTAAAGCTGTCACTGTTTGCAGATGACATGATACTATACATAGAGAATCCTAAAGATGCTACCAGAAAACTACTAGAGCTAATCAATGAATTTGGTAAAGTAGCAGGATACAAAGTTAATGCACAGAAATCTCTGGCATTCCTATATACTAATGATGAAAAATCTGAAAGTGAAATCAAGAAAACACTCCCATTTACCATTGCAACAAAAAGAATAAAATATCTAGGAATAAACCTACCTAAGGAGACGAAAGACCTGTATGCAGAAAATTATAAGACACTGATGAAAGAAATTAAAGATGATACAAATAGATGGAGAGATATACCATGTTCTTGGATGGGAAGAATCAACATTGTGAAAATGACTCTACTACCCAAAGCAATCTACAGATTCAATGCAATCCCTATCAAACTACCACTGGCATTTTTCACAGAACTAGAACAAAAAATTTCACAATTTGTATGGAAACACAAAAGACCCCGAATAGCCAAAGCAATCTTGAGAACGAAAAAAGGAGCTGGAGGAATCAGGCTCCCTGACTTCAGACTATACTACAAAGCTACAGTAATCAAGACAGTATGGTACTGGCACAAAAACAGAAATATAGATCAATGGAACAGGATAGAAAGCCCAGCGATAAACCCACGCACATATGGACACCTTATCTTTGATAAAGGTGGAAGGAATGTACAGTGGAGAAAGGACAGCCTCTTCAATAAATGGTGCTGGGAAAACTGGACAGGTACATGTAAAAGTATGAGATTAGATCACTCCCTAACACCATACACAAAAATAAGCTCAAAATGGATTAAAGACCTAAATGTAAGGCCAGAAACTATCAAACTCTTAGAGGAAAACATAGGCAGAACACTCTATGACATAAATCACAGCAAGATCCTTTCTGACCCACCTCCTAGAGTAATGGAAATAAAAACAAAAATAAACAAATGGGACCTAATGAAACTTCAAAGCTTTTGCACAGCAAAGGAAACCATAATCAAGACCAAAAGACAACCCTCAGAATGGGAGAAAATATTTGCAAATGAAGCAACTGACAAAGGTTTAATCTCCAAAATTTACAAGCAGCTCATGCAGCTCAATAACAAAAAAACAAACAACCCAATCCAAAAATGGGCAGAAGACCTAAATAGACATTTCTCCAAAGAAGATATACAGAATGCCAACAAACACATGAAAGAATGCTCAACATCATTAATCATTAGAGAAATGCAAATCAAAACTACAATGAGATATCATCTCACACCAGTCAGAATGGCCATCATCAAAAAATCTAGAAACAATAAATGCTGGAGAGGGTGTGGAGAAAAGGGAACACTCTTGCACTGCTGGTGGGAATGTGAATTGGTTCAGCCACTATGGAGAACAGTATGGAGGTTCCTTAAAAAACTACAAATAGAATTACCATATGACCCAGCAATCCCACTACTGGGCATATACCCTGAGGAAACCAAAACTCAAAAAGAGTCATGTACCAAAATGTTCATTGCAGCTCTATTTACAATAGCCCGGAGATGGAAACAACCTAAGCGCCCATCATCGGATGAATGGATAAAGAAGATGTGGCACATATATACAATGGAATATTACTCAGCCATAAAAAGAAACGAAATTGAGCTATTTGTAATGAGGTGGATAGACCTAGAGTCTGTCATACAGAGTGAAGTAAGTCAGAAAGAAAAAGACAAATACCGTATGCTAACGCATATATATGGAATTTAAGGGGAAAAAAAAATGTCATGAAGAACCTAGGGGTAAGACAGGAATAAAGACGCAGACCTACTGGAGAACGGACTTGAGGATATGGGGAGGGGGAAGGGTGAGCTTTGACAGGGTGAGAGAGAGTCATGGACATATACACACTAACAAACGTAGTAAGGTAGATAGCTAGGGGGAAGCAGCCGCAAGGCACAGGGATATTAGCTCGGTGCTTTGTGACAGCCTGGAGGGGTGGGATAGGGAGAGTGGGAGGGAGGGAGACGCAAGAGGGAAGACATATGGGAACATATGTATATGTATAACTGATTCACTTTGTTATAAAGCAGAAACTAACACACAATTGTAAAGCAATTATACCCCAATAAAGGTGTTTAAAAAAAAAAAAAAAAAAAAAAACAAAATTAAAAATTCAAAAAAAAAAAAAAAAAAAAAAAAAGTTAGGTGCTTTTATCTTATGTATATATCTATAAATACTTAAATAGCCTCTCAGCTGTACAGTATCTTAGCTATTATTGCTACAGCAAGACTGAAGTCGGTGACACACACACAAGCAAGACCCAATGCTAGTACATGCGGTGAAGGTATCGCACCTTCAGGAATTGTCCTTTCCACCCAAACTATCCAGAAAGATTGACACCGATGAAATGGATCGCTATTATGGATCCTCATATACCAAATTCCCATGAGCTTTGCTGAGAAGACCTCAGCATTGCATCAAAGCATCCCTTTGATGCAATGTGAATAAGGTTTAAAAAAGTTATTAATGGGGGAGGCAAATATTAAATCTATAGCAGAGGTACTTTCCCCATAGGATGGGGGAGAGGGAAAGTATGTAAGCACCTGTCATAGGGCCTGGTGTGGAGCAGGTGCCCCATACAGATGTTATTACAAAATATTGAGTATAGTTCCCTGTGCCACAGAGGAGATCCTTCTATCTATTCTATGCCTTCTTTGAATGACCGTAGCACTTGTTGTCTGTATCATTATTATGTCTGTTGTTGCTTTGTGACTGAAGATGAAAAATTTCTATTTGTCCATGTCCTGGCCCTTACATAAAAATGTGTTCATTTATCTAATTCATATTTATTGACTACATCTTAGACACCGTGTTAACTGCTGGTTCTAGATGTTAGTAAAATATAGACCTTCCTGCTCAAAGGGTCACAGTATTTGTGGGAAAACAAAAAAATGAACAACCTATGTCTCTAAGAGCTTTGTACTTCCCAAAGAGAACACACCTCGTAGGTACAATGAATACATGTATCATACGTAAATGTATAAATAGTTAATGGGATTATACACCTGAGATAACTGCTTTTCGATTCTGAGGAAATGATAATTATATTTCACCAGGAGCTCAGTACCACTCTGAGAATGAGGGCTTAACCCCCGACTTGACTCACTGCATCGCTTTCCTATATAAAAATACACAAGTCTGTACATACGCTCCAGAAAAAGGCTTATCTGGCATGAATTTCAGATAGCAAGAATAGCAAGAAGAAAACGTCAAGAGGTTCAGAGAAGCATCCAGAAGCTCAGATGACTGTCTGGCACTAATACAACTTGCTTGACAGGAAAATAGAGCTGTAAATCTCACAAAATTAGATGATCTTTTAAGAATTTCAAAACCTCCTGCTATTAACTGGAAATCCTAGAAGAATAGCTTCTTTTTAAATGTACTGATAATATGCTTTACAGCTTACTATTCAGAAGCCTATGTTTTGGCTAAGTGAGCTTCAGGAAGGAAGGAAATTTGTGGTTGACCTCCACTTACTTTGGAACCGCTGGTTCCAAACATCTACTTCTATGCACAGTCATCTTATCATCTGTAGAATGGAGGCAACTCTAAGACAACAGAGTTACAGAGATGTTGCACAGCTCCATGTGTCATTGTCTTCATTTGTTTCAGAATACCAATGACATCTAAGCTACTACTGAAAGAGTGCTATATTATTTGGGGTCATCTAGTGCAGCTCTGTCAAAGTAAAGAAAAGGGACCTAGAATGACTATAATTTTCCCAAGAGGACACAATTATTTTATGGTAAATCTGGGACAAGAACCCTGATCTCTTTGATCCCATTCCATCGTTCTTTCATTGGGTTCTGAACAACCCAGAGAAATAAAGAGAAATAAAACTCCTGTGTGCTGTGTCACTGGTACAGGACATGGCGAGATTGGAATTGGAGCACTACATATTAAGAGGTATCTGAGAAATTCTTCAAACTAATTGAGATATATACCAGGTACATAGAAAACAGTATGTTTTATGAAGATGGTTCTGTGCAATGAACAGAACTGGTAGCACACACTGGAAGGTGAATTCTCGTTTTCTGGCACCTTGAAAACTCCACCTCAACATACACATTAAAATAAACATTTGAACTGGGTCATATTTAATTCTGCATGCTCTTGTAAGTCAGCAAAATATTCCATATATCATTTAAGTTGTCACTCACTTTTTAACTTGACTTTCAATTTCTAAAAGTCTTTCCAAACATAAAACAGAGGTGGGAAAATGGTATATGGGAAGCTGCAGAGATGAAATAAGCTTATTTCATTAGGCATAAAGATGAATATCCAAACAACTTCTTCATGGCTGAAAGTGTCCAAATCTACTGTCTTCATTTTGTAGTCAGGGCTTCCGGAAAAATATGCTAATTGATTCCTTATTACCCAAATACCCCATATCAGTTTCAGTAGGTATCATTATATATTATGGAAATTTTTCTCAGTGACAGTGAAAGACATCCTGGCTGAACATCCCCCTGCCCATGACACAGAGATGATGGTCTCAAGCTATCTTGAAGGCACTGGAGCCCACAGTATCCGTTACTAATATTAATGGAGGATAAAACTTCATATTCTGTTTGCTCTGTATTTGTTCAATCACTTCTTCTCTTCATTAAACTGGATGGCCCATAATTGAGTCTGTAGTGTGTCTATCATTGGAAACTGAACAAAGTTTTGTTGGTTTTATTAATGTCATACGTTTCTAGGGAGCGTCTATTCAATAACTAAGTCTAGTTTCACAGTTACAAATAAATTATGATGTAACTTTGAATAAATTAAGCTCATCATAAAGGAAGGATACTGAGAGTTGCTACTACCCCTTCCTTGAGGGACTCTTGTAAAGCACTAAATAAAGTAACAGCGGTGTATATGTATGCATATATTTTCAATGATATTTGTACAGACTTAAAAAGAACTCTACAGAATGCATTATAAAAACCTTAATGCTGTGCGTCCCTAGTTCCCAGCTCTCTCATTAAAACTACTTAAATGAACACAATCTTATCTGTTAGGATAGCTATCAGAGTACTCCAAATACTACTTCTTGCTGTACCCTGTCCCAACCATTTGCCATCCTCTTCCCATTAGTCCTCAAGTCAGAAGCCCCGAAGATCTGTTCATTAATTTATGAACACATTTCTTCATCCAGCCAAGGAAATTGATTGATCCCTTACCAAAGTTCAGGCACCATTCTTCAGTATGATTTATAGACATGTTCAGGAAACACAGCAGTGATTAACACAGATGAATATAGTCTCTCTTGAGCTGAGGGGGGAGACAAAAGTAAATAAGCAAATATAAAATCATAAGTATAGGGCTTCCCTGGTAGTGCAGTGGTTGAAAGTCCCCCTGCCAATGCAGGGGACACGGGTTCGTGCCCCGGTCCGGGTAGATCCCACATGCCGCGGAGCGGCTAGCCCCGTGAGCCATGGCCGCTGAGCCTCTGCGTCCGGGTGTGCTCCACAATGGGAGAGGTCACAACCGTGAGAGGCCTGCATACCGCAAAAAAAAAAAGTATAAATATGTAAATAAAAACTAAATAAATGGATAGAATAGTATATCAGGTAAGTGTTGGAGAAAAACAGCAAGCAGGGAAGGGAGATGGAGATTGTTAGCTGGTAGGAGGAGGCTGCGATCTGAAACTAAGTGATCGATGAGGGCTTTCTGGGGAAGATAAAATATAAGAGGGAACTTAAGGTTGTGAGAGGGAGCAAGGTGCATATCTGGGAAGTGAATAGTACAAGCAGAGGGAACAGTCAGATGGAAAGGCAATGAGGCAAGAGTGGGCTTGGAGTATCCAAGGAGCAGAAAGGATGTCAGTGTGTGGAAAACAGAGGGAGCAAAGTGGAGAGGAGGAGGAAACAGTCAGACAGGAAACAGGGGCCCACATTTCTAGGGCTGTGGACGCACTTTGAGGACTTTGCTTTTCCTGTGAAGGAGCCATTGAAGAGACTTAAGTGACATGATCTCACTTATGTTTTAACAAGATTTCTCTGGACGCCATGTTGATTAGAGACTGTAGGAGAGTAAGGACAAGCCCCAGAAGACCAATAGTTGATTCAAAGAAGTGATTCCTCAAACATGGTCCCCCTCCTCAGTAAGGACGCAGAGCAGGAATCGGCAAATAATGGCCACAAATCAAATCAGGCTCTCAGCCTGGATCTGTGGGACTGTGAGCTAATAATGTCTCACGTTTAGAAAGGTTGTCGAAGAAAAAAGGGTAGGAGAAGTTACAGAAACTGTATATGGTCCACAAAGCCTAACTGCTTAATTCTTTTTTTTTTTTAAGGGCAACTCATTCATTTATTGTTTAAAGATTGCAAGACAACTTCTGAATTTCTGTAGCACAATTTAAATATTTTACTTTTTTGATAAAGCAGAGTATAATAGAAAATACATTTAGTTTCCAGTAATATCTATATCTCTATTCAGAATTAAGTCTTCCACAGACATGTAACCTGGAAACAAAAGCCTGTTACAATAAGCAAAGCTTCAACAGAGCTGCTACTTTTCGGGCCAGGGAAAGGTTCATCCCTATAGGAGGAGGATGTGCTATGTAAAATGGCTGCAAGGTCACAGCCTTGAGGGCGCTGGAAGTCTATTATCCTATCCCACATTAAGTAGTTTGGTGAACTTCAAACGTCCGTTCATCTGCAACCAAGCTGGCAAACTTTAACTGATATTTCAAGCAGGTAAGAAATCAATTAAAAGAAATCCTTACACTGATGTTCCTTGATTTACACTGTTAAATGGTTCATCAACATGTAATTCTGGCTAAGAATTACATTTGAGACTCCTTGCTCAGATTTTGGTTAACAGTACCAATCTTTCAGAAATTCAAGTTCTTATTAATCAATAATTTGTCAGCTAGGATACATTGGGCATCAGCTGCAACTACAGAATAGGTGCACTGCCTCAGCGCTGTGGAGAGACATAATCCAGAACGCTACTAGCAGACAAAATATCTGTTACTAGACAGCACAGGTGCAGTACAGCAAGACAAAAACATATATTCATGTGTGCCGCGGACCAGCCAGAGAGAGAGGATTTCACCGCCCAGGTTCAGAAGGGAAGGCATAAGGAACTGAAGTAGCACCGACGAATGGGGTCAGAAGGACCGAGACAACTGATGGTTGCAAGGCAAATTTTATTATGCTACAGTTGCAGATTATCTAGACTAGAAAAAGGAAGGCTGCCAGATGGTGGTTTACATTATCTACAGACTGTCTCGGCTCAAGGTTAACTTCCCTGGGAGAAAATCCATAAACCCAGAAGCATCAAAAATAACCTGCATGTGCAGGGGGGAGACAGCTTTGCTTGTCTCATTTTACATTCTTTCTGATCTCTGGGCCCTGGTGATTTATCTCCCATGGAATGGAAGAAGGAGGGGAACAAGTGGGACAGTCCCTTCGAGCAGCGGCGGCATGCCTGGCATGTCCTTACCTGCTCTCAAGGCTGACTGCTTCCCACAGGTCCCCCTTTTTTATTTTTTAACTTTTGCTGCAAAATAATGCCATGAAGTTTAGTGCCGAGAGTAGTATACTGTTGCATGAGGATACGAAACAGACATGAGAAGATTACTATCAATAATAGGCAGATTATGGCCAGGGTAATAAATCCTGACAACCTTCCAGTAATCCAAGACTGAGGGTTTAACCACTTTAAATGATCCAGTAAAGTTTGAATTACATCTTCTGGCGAAACATCATCAAGATGTGTACTTTGTATATCCTGAATTTCAGCATTTAATTTCTTAAGATCAAGACTAATATTATTATCTGACCAAACACTCAGCAGATGCATTTTTACTTTTTCCCATTCCCAAATACAGTCACTGAACTTTTAAGGAGTAACACACATCCATGTATACTTTGCATGACAAGCTAAACGCATCCTCAATTTTAATGCTGCCATCTGATCTCCAATCCCCAAAATTGCGTTTTTAAATTCATCTAACTCGTTATTAATCTGTAAATCTATGTGACTTTGTAAAGATAAAGCAAGACTGGTATGTTGAGATAACTGATTAGCAAAGTGAGCATGATGAATACTCTGTGAAAGAGCAAGACCGGCAGTAGCCACGGTAGCAGACAGAGCAGCCGAGGCAAGTAAACTTACTATTAGCCACCCAAGAAAGCGTCTCCTTCTCTGCAAGGCTTTAGAGAGTTCCACCCATGCCTGTACTCCAGTATCTTCACACCAAGGTTCTCTCAGATGTACAGGCACCATAACATACATGGGTTGCTTTAGTATAAGCACAGATTGCGTTCCTGCAGAAGGGAACATACAACTGCTAAAAATACAATTAACACAGCTAATATTATATTCTCCTTTGGAAGAATTACCAATGTTAATAGAACCACACAAACGTGTATATGGAGGAGCAACACAAGTTATAACAGGTGTACTGGAATAAGTTAGAGCTAGTTTCCATATATCCCTGTTCTTTTGAAATGTGATAAACCTATCTATGATGGGAAAAGAAGAGATAAGAATTGACACCTTGGTATAATCTATAGTACACCATATTTGGTTATTATTCCAAGATGCATTGCAACGTTCAAAACTGGATCCAGGAAAGTTAACAGTCATAAAAGGAGGCAATTGATTTTTTGATTTTCTGTTAAGCATAGTAACCTTATGTCCAGCTATAAGTATCCCTTGTCCTCCAAGTAAACGCTTCATACAGAAATAATTTCCTGAATCTTCACCTGTAACCTTGGCTATAGTAATAGCGGAATCCCTAAGTGGTGAGGCGTATGAGATTTGACCTCTAATATTAATAGCTTGCCCATTTTATACCAAATGATGGTATCCTTAAGATCCTCTCGTCGGCTGGTAGCCGGGCATGTAAGAGTAATGTTGGTTCCTGTAAAACGAAGGATGCCTGGAGAGCCTGACACACTCATTGATTGATCCGTTCCCTCATAAACATCTGTATGCTCATAACTAATAGCCTTTACACATCCAGTTTCCAGATGCAATGGGCTAAGACAGACAGGATAGGTACTAAACCAGTTAGTATAATTTACATATTGATTTGTTTTATATTCCCAATAAGAGGCCCATAAACAGTTATCATTGTAAAATACAGGAAACTGTGCTTCAGACCAAGATATGGGTTGTAATAGTGGAGGATCAGGTACATAGGCCTAGTAAGTTGCTGCATTAACAGAGGGAACACATGAAATGGTTGCCAACATAACCAAAAATAAAGTTACAGGTGTAACAGGATTATTCTGTTGTTTCACTGACTCTTGAGCTCGTGAAACCAGTTGTTTAATTTGTCCCCAAGTTGGAACATCACTCCTTTGAGTCGTCCTGGCAAGTGGTCTCCTCTTCTTCTTCTGAATCAAGACTGTCAAATTTTCCGGAGAGGTGCAGAGCTTCTTCATCTTCTGAACTAGGTGAGCTGCGGCGAGCCATCTATTTGCTTGACTAAGCGCTCAGGAAGCCAGCAAGGTCCAGGCGCTGATCTGGGATAAGACACACACGTGACCACGTCCCCAAATCAACACAGGATCAGGACCACGCCAAGTGCTGGTTAACGGATCTTTCCAGAGGACCTCCGGAGATTAAGAGGCCAATCTTGGCTCAGCCACAAACCTTCCCCCTGCAGAGCAGCCAAATTTGTCAACAGTGAGAACATTTAAAATAAACAGAGCATGATTTATAAGGTTATGTGGTGTTGTTCTAGACAATTCCCCCCTTTTTATTTTTTCAATAGTTAGCTCTAAAGATCTATTTGCACGTTCTATAATACCTTGTCCTTGAGGGTTATATGGAATGCCTGTAATATGGGTAATTTTGTAATGAATTACAAAATGTTGCAAAAGCAGCGGGCCCATTATCTGTTTTAATAATTTTGGGAAGGTTCATGAAAGCAAAACAGTGTAATAAATGAGTGATAACATGTTTAGTAGCTCCTCCGGTCTGTGCTGTAGCACAGAGGAAATCAGAATAAGTATTGATAGTGACATGAACAAACTGTAATTTCCCAAAAGACGGGATATGAGTAACATCCATTTGCCATAAATGTCTAGGTAATAATCCACGAGGATTAACAACATAATGTGGAACAGGAAGGTGAGGTAAGCATTGTGGGCATTGCTTAACAATTTGTCGGGCGGCTTCACGAGTAAGGGAGAATTGTGTGTGTAATGTAGCCGTCGACTGACGGTGTAGAGCGTGCAACGGCTGTGCTGCTTGTGAAGCAGTTTGATCATAACTTACCGTAATATGAGGGTGTCCAGGACATGGACCATGAGTATCAACAGTATGAAGATAATGAATGCAGTACATTAGCCATTCTTGACAGCATGACGAACGGAAAGGAGGAGTACAGTAAATTGGGACATGTCCTGCTTTAGGGAAAAGAGATTGAGGAGGAGGAGTAACTTCAACTCTATTCTTGGGAGGAAAATGTACAGGATAAAGATCACGTTTAGATCGAGTTAAAACATCTGCAGTCGCATTAAGTTTAGTCAATGGACCAGGCAAGTTAGAATGAGCACGGATATACAGACCTGCAACAGGACCATCGTGGGAACGAATAAGCTGTTGAAGCAAACGAAAAGAGGATGATAATTCAGGGTTATTAGTATGTCCTATGGTCGCAGTCTCCAGAAGAAAGCATAAGCTAATAAGATATTTACTACCAGAAAACAAATTAAAAGATATAGAAGGCAAATGTTTAAAAGCCATAATGACAGCATACAGTTCAACACGTTGAGCTGAAGTCAAGGAAGTTTCTTTAATGAGGTTTGTTCCGTCGTCAATGATTACAGTAGCCACTCCTGAAGAAGAACCGTCCGTAAAAACCAAAGGTACATGAGGAACAGGCTGTTGCCTAATTATAGAAGGAAAGATATGAGTTAAGTTTGCTGAATTGGATCAATTTATCAGCAGGGTAATGGCGTTCCAAGGTACCTGAAAATCCTGCAAGAGCAAGACCCCATTCATTACTATGTTGAAAAAGCCAATTTTGTTGACTAACTGAATAAGGGATAATAATTTGAGAAGGTTCTATACTTATAGGTTGTAAGCATCTAGTTCTACCTTGCATTATTAAATTACTAATAAGTTCATAATAAGGGTTAATAACTTTAGAGGGTGTAGTTTTCATATGAATCTATTCAATAATTCCAACAGTTTGCCATAAGACGGCAGTAGGCACATGAGGAGTGGGACAAATTATTAAGAAAATTGGAAGGTGAGTATGAATTCTAGTTAATTGTGTAGAACTGATTGACTATTTGTAAAGCTTGAAATCCTTCTGGAGTCATAGAGCGTGAAGAAGAAGGATCTGAGTCACCTTTAAGAATATCAAACAAAGGCTGTAATTGAGCAGTAGTAAGTTTTAAGGAAGGCCTTAGCCAATTAATATCTCCAACTAATTTTTGAAAACCATTTAATGTTTTTAAATTATCAACTCGAATTTGCAGTCTTTGAGGCCTAATAGTAGTGTTATCAATGTATTTTCCCAAATATAAAAATGGAGATTGTCTTTGAATTTTTTTTGAGGCAACGACCAAGCCAAATGATTGTAAGGACTGTTGTAAAAATTGAAAAGCAGTCTCTAATAAAGAAATATTATCAGTGGCTAAAAGTATATCATCCATATAATGTATGAGATATAACGATGGAAACCTTTTTCTCACAGGAGTCAAGGCCTGAGCCACATACTTTTGGCATAATGTAGGACTATTTGCCATGCCCTGAGGCAATACTTTCCATTGAAATCTCCTCGTGGCTTCCTTAAAATTTAAGGAAGGCAAGCTAAAAGCAAAATGTTTTCTATCTTCAGGAAACAAAGGAATAGTGAAAAAACAATCTTTTAAATCTATAACTAAAAGATGATAATTGTGTGGTATGGCTGTTGGAGAGGGTAGGCCTGGTTGAAGAGTTCCCATTATTAGCATAGTTTTATTAACAGCTCTTAGATCCTGTAATAACCTATATTTTCCAGATTTTTTCTTGATAATAAAAATAGGAGTATTCCAAGGACTACTGGAAATTTCTAAATGCCCTAATTGTTTCAGTACTAATTGTTCTGCAGCTTCTAACTTCTCCTTTGTGAGGGGCCATTGGTCCACCCATACAGGGTCATCAGTCAGCCAAGTAATTGGATCAGCAGTGAGTGGAGGAGAATCCAAGGCCCCTAAGAAAAACCCAAACCTAGTCTATCATTTTTTTATTTTCACATCAATAGGATAGACAGTTCCTTGTTGATTTGTTCCCAGCCCTTTTGTGGGAAGAAATCCTTGATCCAACATCATATTAGAGACTTGAGAGTTTGGACTATAAAGTAATACTCCCATTTCTTTTAATATATCTTGGCCCCAGAGGTTTAAAGGTAGCCCAGGCAAAACATAAGGCTGGAAGTATCCTGAATGGCCCTCACTATCTTGCCATAATAAAAACTGACTACTTTGCATAGGAGAAGAACTTTGTCCTATTACGTGAAGTTCTGTAATAGTAGGACTAATGGGCCAATGTTTAGGCCAGTGTATCTGCGTCATAACAGAGACATCAGCTCCAGTGTCTAACAAACCTGAAAAAACCTTTCCATTAATGGTTCATTTCATTTCTGGACGTTCTTTCCCTATATTCTGAATCCAGTAGGCAGCATTAGACGATCCAAAAGCCTTTGTTTCTCTCTTTTGATGTTGTCAAATTTGTCCATGAGGTACAAAGGGCAAAAGTAGCAATTGTGCAATTTTATCACCAGGAGAAATAGTTATTATATTTTTAATAGTTTGTGCCATGACTTTTATTTCTCCTTCGTAGTCAGAATCTGTGACTCCTGGCATAACAGTTAAACCTTTCATGGTGACACTACTTCTTCCCAATAATAGTCCCATCAAACCCTTGGGTAAAGGTCCACAGATGCCCGTAGAGAGGGCCTGAGGACCCATTTCAGGAGTTAATACATATCGGGCGGAGGTACTGAGCTCCAGTCCTGCGCTTCCCGGTGTTGCTCTGGAGAGCGAGGATATTGTATATTTTTGTTTTTGGTTAATGTCTGATTGATAATTTGAGGAGGATACACAGACATTGCCCTTATTATTTGTTGGGGCCGGGGAAGGCCCCGGGAGGAGTTCCCCGACAATGGTGGCCCATCCTTGTGGGCCACTGAGCAACCATCTTGTGCCCAATGTTTTCCCCTATTGCATTTAGGGCATAAACCAGGGATTTTCTGACCATCTGGAGGTTTCTGAGTAAGGAAGGAAGGACTAGGGTTAGAATTGAAAGATCTACATTCTCTAGCAAAATGACCTGCCTTTCCGCATTTAAAACAAGTCTTTGTTTTCTTTTGATTGTTTTTAAACCCCACTTTAGTTAATGCTGCAGCCACAGCAGCACCCTGTATGTAAGTAGGCCCAATGTCTGCACAAAGGCGAATATAATCCTCCAGTGTTCCCCGTTTTCTCCAAGGTCGAATCGCAGCCTGACATGCATTATTAGCATTCTCAAAAGCAAGCTGCTCTACTACAATTGTACCAGTGAGTCCGTCCACAATGAGTCTCCCCACCGCCTGTGACAATCTATCTACCAAATCAGCATATGGTTCATCAGGTCCCTGTCTAATTGTTGAAAGATCCTCAGTTTTGTGTGTAGAAGGTCATTTCCTCCAGGCTTGTAATGCCAAATGATTTATTTGAGGATAAGCAACAAAGGGATAAGTTAATTGATCTTGTAAAGAAAGATATTGTCCTTCCCCAATCAGCATATGATAATCAACTGGAACATTATGGGCAGCATTCTTTTCTGCTTGTTCAGCAGCCCGTTCATAAAAATCAAACTTCCATATTAAATAATCTCCACCATTTAAACAAGCTCGTGCAATAGACTTCCAATCGGCGGGGGGAAGAGCTTCTCCTGCAATAGCTTCTCCTGTCAACCATACAGTAGTAAAAGGAGCAGTGGGCCCATACTGAGCACAGGCAGATTTTCAATCTTTCAAAACTTTAAAAGGGAGAGCCTGATGCTCCCTAGTAGCTTGTTGAGGATTACTAGGATCAGGTCTTTCTATGACGGGACAACAGAAAATAGGATCTTCTCCTCGTTTTATTGCTCCTTGTACAGCGCGCTGCAAGGGACTGAGCATTTTTACAGATGTAGATTTTTGAGGAAGACAGTCCTTATTAACCTGCAGCTTTTTCACTGACTTATCTATCATAGCCATTAGAAAATCATCCTCAGGATATTTCTCTCTTTTATGTTTACAAGCCTCATCTGTTAAGTCAAAATGTTCCTCTTCATCTAAAATATTTAAATTAATTAGCTCTTTCGGTTTAGGAAGTGGCGACACAGTAGCTGATAATACAGCCTCTCCTTCTGTCAGAGGCTTATGTTTTTCTGACTTTACATTCAAATCAACACTATCATGAGAAGAATCTAAACATATTTTTATCAGAGTCCACAAACTATATGTAACAACAGGAGTATGAGTAGGCCCTCGAGACTCATAATAATTTTTTAAATCTTCTCCAAATTTCTGCCAGATTTCTATGTCAACAGAGCCGCCATCAGGAAACCAGGGAGATACACCATGGATATGCTGTAAAAATTCAGTCAACTGTGAGGTAGAAACTTTATCACCCCGAGCTTTAAGCATCGAAAGTAAAACCTGAGCAAATAATTCACACTCCTTTGAGCCCTTTTGCCCCATCTTATTTTACTTCTGACTATTGCCTTATGCCTCTATTAGTTGCACTTTTACTGGTGGCCACACATATTTTGCATAAGGGTTCTCTTACCTGCACTTTCTTTTTCTTTTAATTGCCTTCACGCTTCAGGTCCCTGTTCGAGTGCCACTTGCCGCGGACCAGCCGGAGAAAGAGGATCTCACCGCCCAGGGTCAGAAGGGAAAGGGTAAGGAACTGAAGTAGCACCGACGGATGGGGTCAGAAGGACCAAGACAACTGATGGTTGCAAGGCAAATTTTATTATGCTACAGTTGCAGATTATATAGACTAGAAATCGGAAGGTTGCCAGATGGTGGTTTCCATTATCTACAGACTGTCTCGGCTCAAGGTTAACTTCCCTGGGAGAAAACCCATAAACCCAGAAGCATCAAAAATAACCTGCATGTGCAGGGGGCAGACAGCTTTGCTTGTCTCATTTTACATTCTTTCTGATCTCTGGGCCCTGGTGATTTATCTCCCATGGAATGGAACAAGGAGGGGAACAAGTAGGGACAGTTCCTTCGAGCAGCGGCCGCATGCCTGGCATGTCCTTACCTGCTCTCAAGGCTGACTGCTTCCCACACATATGTTGCCTTGTTTAAGCCTCAAGCCCTCGATCCTTTGTTGAAATACAATAATTTCATTCCTATGGTTTTCAATACCAACAACTCAACCTCCAGGAGGGCTAAAGTCTAATTTGTACTCCAAACCAAGTAGCAGTGCAGTTCGCTACTACTGAGGCTGAATCCATAAAGACTTCAAGACCACGTCCAGAAGACAAGTTATTATATATAATACCCTAGAAGGTCTGAAACATAATTATCATATACATAGCTGGTCCTTCAGAGCTTTTTACCTATAACATGTTTTTTGATGAAACTTATTTAATGTACTGGAGATAACTGTGACTTACTGATCAAATATTTGAATACTTATACTTACCTGGGATTTCATTTCTGCTGAAAGAAAAAGGAAGAACAGGACTCACTAAAAAAAAAAACCAAACTTTAGAAGTGAAAGTAAAAATCTTAACACACACTATCACTTTTGGAAGCAGCATAGAGGGGCAGTCAACGGTAAAACACTGGTGAAATAGGTCAAAACTCTAGGCCAAAAACCCATTATTATTATCATCAGTGACAGTACCACAACTGTGCCCTTCAGAATTAATAATCGCTCCTAAGAAACTTTATTTGGCATCAGATGATGTGTTTAAGAGAAACACTCTGGGAGGTTTTGAATCAGTCTTGGTTTTTTGTTCGCCAAGTTACAGGAGAATTTTTAAAGTGGGGGGAAGGGAAGAAGGAAACGGACCAGGAAAAGAATTTAAGCCATCATCTATAAACCAACAAAGCACTGATAGTTCCAAACATTATGTCACAAACTAAAATGACTGATATAGGCTCCAGTGGTTTATAAAACCTATAAAAAGACTACACCAGCAAAGTCCCCATTTATCTGTAGAGTTCAGAAACTAAAACAAGGAATACTTTAGCTTAAAACCTTATCTCAAGAGAATCATACACTTCACATGAATAAAAATACACGAAACCAAACATTTTTAAAAGCTCCAATACCCAAAATATAAAGAAAAATATTAATCCAGAAGACTCAATCAATCCACGATAATCACAAAATGGCTGGGCAATCTCTATCTCCCTTCCACACTAACCATCCATCCCATGGAAGACCAAGGGAGATCAGACCTTCCAGACTTACCTTCCAGACCTTCCAGACACCTGGATGCTGCAAAATTCTATGGAGACTCCTTGTGGAACAGCAGTTTCCCATCTCTTGTGTCTCTCCCTATCACGATCATGATCATGCAGGAAGCAAGTCTAGCTGTGCTATTTCTTATCATTGTCTGTCACCCATCTGCAACATGGTATTGTACGGATAAGGAGAAAGTAGTTCCCTTTCCCCCAGAAGGTTGAGGCTCAGGTACAGGGTAATTCTCCTGTGCACACAGTCATTATTTAGGCCGACTCAGTGACTTCAACAGGCTTAATCATGTGATCAGGTTTGTTGCCAGCTGCGTAATGCTCCCACATCTGTAGATAGAGCCGCTCTAGGTCCACTGTGTATTGTTTGGTATTGAACAGAGGGCTAGATGTTCTCTGCTTCCAGACTTTGCCACGAATTTTCTTCAGGTATTCTAGATCAGTTCCCAGTTTCACAGCTATGTCTTCATATTCTTGACTATTTTTAGCAATAAGCTCAAGACAGCCTAAACAAGTGAGCTGGGAAGCTGCAACTCGGGAAGCAAGAGTCTCTCCTGGCATAGTCACCATGGGTGTCCCTGACCAAAGGACATCCATCCCTGTGGTGTGTCCATTACAGAGTGGAGTGTCCAAGCAGACATCAGCCAGCTGGCCTCTCCGAACATGTTCCTCTTTAGGAGCAACAGGTGAAAAAATGATACGGTTCTGGGGAAGGCCCATATTTTGTGCGTACTGTTGAATATTAGGCTCTCCTACTGCTGGAAAACGCAACAGCCACAGTACACTATTGGGAACACGCTTCAGAATGTTTGCCCACATCTGCAAAGTAGATGGGTCAATTTTATATAACTGATTGAAGTTACAGTACACAATGGCATCTTCCGGTAACCCGTACTGAGAACGTGTGGTTACAATAATGGTACGGGGAACCTCCTCTCCAGTGGCAGCCTTAATGTTGATCTGGGTAGTTGCCAGTCCATTGCTAAGACTGAATCCATTAATTGTTATCTGAATTTGTCCTCTGTTAATCATGTCAATAACTGCCTCTGCAATAGTATTCATAGGAATGACAGGCATATTAAGAGCTGTATTACTGCTGTCTGCGGTGTCTCCTCCCTCAGGACATTTCATCTTGACAATTTGCACATCTGGGAGACTATCAAGAAATGCTTTGAGGTCGATGCCATTCAGCACAATCCGATTGTCATAAATGTGCCCATTGGACTTAAAATCGATGACCGCTTTCTTCTTCAGGTGAGGGAACATATTAGCATGATCACCAATAAAGAAAGTATGGGGCATATAAGCCAGTTTCTCAGAATACTGCTCAGCAACTTCAGCAGGTGAAGTTTCCTGATCAGTGATGATATAATCCATGAAAAGCACACCACTGGTCCCAGGGTAGCCCAGCCACATTGCCTGAATAGGAGCTGGCCTGAGAGCAAAGAGTTCATTTCGAGCACCCCTGGTATAACCATTCATATTTACAAGGATGTGTATACCATCTTGATGGATGCGATCAGCTGCTTTCCCGTTGCATGGAATCTGAGAAAGATCAACGAAATGATGGGCTTCTGCCATCACCTTCGCTCGGAAGTTTGTGCCATCATCTGGGCTCAGGGCATAACAGAATACCTCAAATTTATCAGGATTGTGCGTGCCTGGAATAGACTGCATAAGATGAGAAGTAGGATGATTCCCAAAGTCAGAACTCACGTATCCTACACGCAGTCGACCATCACTGAGCTTCAAGTCTTTTGGATGTTCGTACGGTGGTTTATGAAGGACACTGATCTCATCCAAGCAGAGGTTCCCATGGCTCTCAGCAATAGCCTTCCTGAAGCCATGAGAAAGAGGATAGAGCATACTATGATGAGGCTGCACAGAAGGCAACCTATTCTTCTCCAGCTGGTCAGCCACAATGCTGACCAACTTCTTCATTCGCTCATCATAGTCTGTCCAATCACACACAATCTGCAGGCAATGAGCCAAATCACAATAAGCGTCAGGAAAGTCAGGTTCAAGCTTCAGAGCAGTGCGATAAGAAGCAATTGCTTCTGGAATATTCCCTGAATACTTGTGAACGGAAGCCAGATTGCTGTGGGCATCCGCAAGTGCAGGGTTAATCTGAATGGCACGAGTATAACACTGCAAGGCTCCCTGAACGTCCTGCATCTTCTTTAGAGTGTTTCCCATGTTACAGTAGGCATCAGCAAAGGTAGGACTGATTCGAACAGCCTCCTTATAATGCATCAGAGCTTCCTGCAGTTTTCCCTGCTGCTCCAATACACTTGCTAAATTTGAATGGGCAACAGCAAACTCTGGGAAGACTTCTAATGCTTTACGATACAAGCGAACTGCCTCTTCAATGTTTCCCTGGTCTCCTTTGATATTGGCTAGGTTATTCAGAGAGTCTGCATGGGTGGGGCACAGCCGCAGAGCTGTATTATAACAATCTTCTGCTTCGGCAACACGGCCCTTCTCTTCCAGAGCGTTGGCTAGGTTGCAGTAAGCATCAGGGAAATGTGGTTGCAATTCAATAGCTCGCCTGTAGGTGTCTATTGCCAGATCCATCAGGCCTTGCTCATAGTATACACAAGCCAGGTTGGCACGTACCACTGCATGATTTGGGCTCAAGCTTAGGGCACAAAGGTAAGCTGCCACAGCTCTGTCAAAAATCCGTGCCTCTTTCAAGACATTTCCTAAATTGATATAAGCATCCAGAAAATTGGGGTCAAGGGTGACAGCCTTTTCAAAGTGATGAATTGCAAGCCAAATCTCCCCTTGTGCATTGAAAACACAGCCAAGATTACTCCAAGCTACTGCAAAGTTCGGTTGCGTCTCCACTGCTTTCAAATAACATGCCTTGGCTCCTTCCAAGCGACCCAGGGCTTTGAGCAGGTTCCCCAGGTCACTGCGAACACAGTACAAATCAGGATTGCACTGAAGAGCAGAGACGTAAGCTTGTACTGCCCCTTGCATGTCGCCTGCTGCTACCAAAGCGGCTGCCAGGTTAATATAGCCATCGATGAAATCTGGTTTGAGATGCAATGCATGCCGGTAATGCTCCATTGCTTCCTGCAACTGCCCTCTTTCCTTGTACACATTCCCCAAATTCGAATAGGCTTCTGCCAGAAGAGGGTTCTGTTTAATTGCCAGAGTACTAAAGTGGGCAGATCTGTCCAGCCTTCGACACTGGAAGTGTAGAGATGAAAGTAATAAAAGTACTCCAGTATTGTCTGGCTCTTGTCTCCACAGCTGCATGCAGTGTCTCTCAGCTGCCTCAAAATCTCCTGCCTGATATTCTCGATGTGCCAACTCAGCTAACCCTTGGAAGGAAAGCATACGTTTCGTTGGCTCTGTGCTGTCGGCCACGTTGCCCACAGAAGACGCCATCTGGAGCTTCTGGAGAGAGTGAGAAAAGGGGGTAATTGAGTCCCGCTGCCGCCACTACTGGCAAGAATGTTTCTAGAGGTAGCAAATACGAGGGCAGCAGCCGTACCACTGCTTTGGCAGGCTTAAGTGGCGGCAACAGTTACAGGCACCGAACCTTAGGAACTCTGGTTGGCCATCTACCTCTCACGCTCTTGAAATCTTAATTCTTAACCCTGCCCTCTTCCACCATTTTTCTCCTAATCAGGGAATAAAAATTACCTATACACTTGCCTTAGAAGAAATCAAAAGTCAGTAGTCCAAACACTTTTAAATTTTTTGTTTTCTGTCCAGTTGGAAAGGAAATACATGATTGACTTTACTTCATCATTCATATAGTCAATGTGGAAAACATTAGGGCCGTGTATTTCAATACAGTAAGATCAGAAAATTTTAAATTGGCCTTCCCAAACCACTAATAAGTAACCAACGTTGTATATAATGCTAAAATCTTAGAGACTGAGTTTGATATTTTAAAAGTTCTGAAAGGATTAGCTAATTTCTCCTCATCATATTTCTCATGCCTCAAACCTGAGTATTACTTTTTAAAAAATAAATCTATTTATCTTTATTTATTTTTATTTTGGCTGCGTTGGGTCTTCAATGCTGCGTGCAGACTTTCTCTAGTTGCGGCGAGCGGGGGCTACTCCTTGTTGCGGTGCCCGGGCTTCTCATCACAGCAGCTTCTATTGTTGTTCCACAACTCTATGGGTTCCTTTTTAGGTCCTATGAAGAACCCTAGAAATTAGTTCATGGAATTATAAGTTTTTGCAAAATTGTCAAAAGTGAGATATTTTAACTTCCATCAGGTAAGACCAGCGTCTCTTTCTTTGCCAATTTTCCTTCTATCATATTCCGCTATGTTGGATCATATTGGAATGGCCACAGGCTTTTTTGAAATCTGGCTAAGGAGATTTTCTTTTTTCTGTGGTACGCGGGCCTCTCACTGTTGTGGCCTCTCCCGTTGTGGAGCACAGGCTCTGGACGCACAGGCTCAGCGGCCATGGCTCACGGGCCTAGCCGCTCCGCGGCATGTGGGATCTTCCCGGACCGGGACACGAACCCGTGTCCCCTGCGTCGGCAGGTGGACTCTCAACCACTGCACCACCAGGGAAGCCCTAAGGAGATGTTTTAAGTGAGGCTATTATGTGATTTTCAGACACCGCCGTATGTAATTGACTATATACTATCCCATTACAGGAATAACTTCCAGTACTCATACTGACTACTCTACTGACTTAACCTAGCACAAGACACAGAAGCATAAGGACAAAAACCACCTTACAATATAGCCATGTCTTGCACTTCACAGCTCTCAAAGCATGTGCGTTTGAAGAAGAAAGAAACAACTGAAAAGTACAAAACCAGAAGCTATTCTGTGGAAAATTATTTCAATCATCAGGCATGTGAAAGATAAGTCAAAGATTCAGTTCTCATCAATGCTTAGTCAAAACGGAAATTTTCTTCTGTCAAGAATATACTCCAGGGGCTTCCCTGATGGCGCAGTGGTTAAGAAGCCACCTGCCAATGCAGGGGACAAGGGTTCGAGCCCTGGTCCGGGAAGATCCCACATGCCACGGAGCAACTAAGCCGGTGTGCCACAACTACGGAACCTGTGCTCTAGAGCCCGTGAGCCACGACTATTGAGCCTGCGAGCCACAACTACTGAAGCCTCCGTGCCTAGCGCCCGTGCTCTGCAACAAGAGAAGCCACCGCAATGAGAAGCCTGTGCACCGCAACGAAGAGTGGCCCCCAGTCCCTGCAAGTAGAGAAAGCCTGCGCACAGCAACGAAGACCCAACACAGCCAAAAATAAATAAATAAATAAATAAATAAATAAATAAATAAATAAATGAATATACTCCATCAACAATGTGTGTAATGGAATGGTGTGAGTGAGCATTTTATCAGAATCCCTGTAATGCACAAACCTATAGCAGTACTGAAATCAGTAATGCATTTATAATAGTAAATACTTATGAGGAAGTAATCCATAGAGGTTTTCTCAAAGTTAACAATGAAAATTAATGTGACATTATCAATAATAAATTGTGAAGCTGAAATAAACTTTTCTAAACTATTAATAACTAGAAGCAAATTCTAATCAACCATGTTACAAGAAATCTATGTCTAAAAACTACAAAGTTTATTTCTTAAAATTTTATTTCGAAAATACATAAACTGTCGTATGAGGAGGCAGTTAAAGAATATATAGCTAAAAGAGTGGGGGAAAAGTTTTATAGAGACACATCTGGCAGTAGTTAATTTTTAAATGTCATTTTTCTAGATTTTGTGACACCTATAGTATTGATATTTGAAAGCATTTAAAAAATTGTAATTTGAAGATTTGCTACTCCCAGGTAGAATAAAATATTTTGAAGCAAAACAACGTTTCCACTGAGAAAAACAAAAAAAGCCAAATAAAATAGCCAGCATTCAATCAAAAAGTTCTAGACAAACCAAGAGATAGAATCATATGGCTAAAATTCTAAGAAAAGAACAGATAATACAAAAATATTTATATAAGATATTGTGTATCTTTATCAGGAAAAGTCTTTATCAAGAAAAGACTTCAAAATCATCAGAATTAATATTTTATTTATTTGTATGTTATATTTATATATAGATATTTATATATTTATATAAAGAACTTAAAGATAAAGCCCTAGTTAAGGCAGTGACAATAGCAGTAGCAGTGGGAGTGAAAAGAAATGGTTATATTCAAGCATATTTTGTCAGGAAAAGTCCAAAATCAAATGTCTGACTGCATACATGGGATGGATAGACGGAGTGGGAAAAATCAAAGTTAACTATAGAGGTTCTAGTGAAGATGGGGTTGCCGTCACCCAACCCAAGGGGCTGCGATCATCCCCAAGGTCTAGGAGACTCAAAGGGAAGGTCATGGTCAGAGGCAGAGTTAATTGGTGGGAAAATAAGACTCCCAGTCTCTCCATCTCCTTATACCAGTTTTTTTTTTAACATCTTTATTGGAGTATAATTGCTTTACAATGGTGTGTTAGTTTCTGCTTTATAACAAAGTAAATCAGTTATACATATGTCCCCATATCTCCTCCCTCTTGCATCTCCCTCCCTCCCACCCTCCCTATCTCACCCCTCTGGGTGGTCACAAAGCACCGAGCGCATCTCCCTGTGCTATGCGGCTGCTTCCCACTAGCTATCTCTTCCTTATACCAGTTTTGTTTTTCTGCTCATATACGTAGCAGCATTTCATTCAAGGGGAAAGTCATTGATCTGACTGGTCAAATTAAACAACATAGTTCAAGGCACATTTACAGTGGTTAGCTCCTCCACAATTTAGAAAGTCACATTCACAATTTCCCTCTTCCAATGCCGCGGAACACACTGGCCATTCCTCCAAAGTTTCCACTCCACAGAGTGGACCAGAGATGACATGAGCCCAGAACTGAGAGCTTGGCATGAGATGGTGTCAGCCCCACGTAGAGCTCTGGCATTAAGTTATAACCCAACCCAGGTCTACAGAGAGCTCTGCATGGAATCCTGGGAGTAAACTCAGCCATAATAATGTGATTCTGTTTTTCATTTGCTTTTCTTCCTTGCTTCACTTTCCCTGGCCACTCTGACAAACAAACTTTCAGGCATTCCTGGGCCACTCACTAACTTTATTCCATTTAATGTCATCCAGATTCCCAAGAAAATTACTAACTATAAGGAGGGAAATTTGGAACATGGTGAGTTTTAGATGCCTGAAACATACAGGTCATTGAATCCAGTTAAGTAGCAAATTATCTGGATCTCAAACATGCCAGTAGAATAGCAGACTAAGCTCAATTTAATGTACTCTTACTGGAGACACATGTAAATTCTGGGTCAATTTTGAAAAAGTTAAAAGCACCTAGCTGAGATTAAAAGAAAGAAAGGAACACCTGCATGTTTCAGAAAGTAACAGAGAAATTAAATCCAGAGAAAGAAGAGCGGACTGATGTCTGTGGGTTCCGTTCCTTAGTATAGGCCTTATGTAAATAGGGGCTGGAGCTAGAAATCTAACATTACCTTGAGGCCAGGAATTTAGACTCAGGATGGAACAATATTGAGAAGTTGGTACAGATATCCTACAGAAATTTCATGAGGAACTGCTTAGTCCATTAAGAGGGCCAAGGGCGGTGGTGAGGAAGATTGATATCTCCTGAAAACCTTCAGGTACAGAAAACATCAACACCTCTGAAAAGTAGGCCTGTCCTTCCCAGCGTTGTGATGGCCAGGTTGTCACTAACCTGTAAGGCCCTGTATGAATCAGAAACTGCAAGGAGAGTAATTCAAAGAAAAACAGATGCAGGATGGGTGTGGCAATGAATCCTAGGACCCTATCAGAAACAAAATTAAAACCACTCTAAAGGGAAATTTTAACAAACCAGAGCAGATAGTATCCTAACCAGAACAGAATAATAATTCTGAGGAAGTTACTTTAGTTATTTAAGTAATATTCAATGCATTTCCATGGCCAGGCCCTTTTGAAGAATTCTAAAACATATACAAACAATTCGTTTACATCTTATATATCCCACCATCCAGAGCAAAATTCACTTAAGTACTGTACTGGTGGAAATTGGGCAGCACTATGGAGACGATAAAAAGGTGTTTACCATCAAGAAACATCAAGGTAAGAAAGAGAATGTCTAGTTTTTAATTATCCTGTGGTTTACTGAAATCTTCTGGAAACCCAAAATAGAGAAAACCTAGGAGGCAATGAAGACTTAAATCTTTAGAGATTTATCAACTCATCTATAAAAGCTTTATTAATCTCTTCTTTTAATATCATTCCTGAGAGGTATAAATGTGTCCAGTGATAGGGTTGAAGAAGCCTGAGAGAATTTCAATTGTTTACTATTCTTGGTCAGCTATTAAGACCTTTCAGGAGCATCTTGATTTTCATGGCATCATCCAACAAAAAGCAGGATATTTTACAGAAAGTCCTGGTCCACTTTTTGGCTTGCTTTTGTGTTTATGTTTTTGGTTTTCTCACATTGGGCGGTACATTAGGCTACCTATTGCACACTCCCTCATTCATGCATGCATTCATTCAAACAATATTTACTGAGTTGAGATATTTAATTAACACCCAATAAATGATGTTTAGATGAATGAATGTGCTTTTTATCAAAGTAAGTGTAAGTCCTGAGAAAAATTACAGAATGTATGATCCCAGCCCCACAAAAGCGTATAACTGTGTTGAGGATATAACACATGCTGGTGAAATAACTAATATATCACATTGGACAGTTTCTAAGTTCAAAAATGAGTTTTTATAAATAATCAGAGTCTAAGGAGGACAAAGAAGGGACAGTTCATTATGGGTTGAATCTATCAATAAATGTACATTTCAGATGAGATTTGAGATTGACCTTAAAGAAAGAAGAGGACTTAGATATATGAACAGAGAACAAAAAAGGCATGGTGACAGCATGTGCATAGATAGTGTGGCCAATATTTATGTGTTCTTCATTAAAGACAGTCAGAGATAACCCAAATGTAACTGTTTCCATGGGTCCATTCTCAGTATCCAAACAAAACGGCAAATCCTATCTTAGTAAAACTAATGAAAAACACAGTCTTTAACAAAGACATTGTGAAGGAAAGGGGGAGAGAGAGGCTTGCATCCCACACCACACAACAAAACTTATTTAATTATTTGTTTCATTTTCTCCCTCTGAGAATTTCCTCTCCCTCTCTCTGTACGTCTCTCTTCTCCCACATCTGGCCACACTCTACCAGCCACCTTTCCAGATCTTTCCAGAACTCTCCATCCTACTTTCATTATGCCACAAGTTGAACATCTCACAGGTCTCCAGGATGCATCCGCATCACTTATTCCACTAAGACAAACAAAGGACACTTCTCAGGATCACGTTTCTTGGAAGGAAGAGGTCACGAGGAGTGATTATAAATAATATAAGGTGGAGAGCAGTGACTTAAAATACCATTTTTTCCTCTTAGAATGTGAATACAGGGAACTTTGGGAAACTAGAAAATCTAGAAAGGGTTCATTGATAACTATTCATTTTCAATGAATAAAATAAAATGTAATAATACGGCTAAACTCTGACAGATTAACTTTTTCAAAAGTTGCTTTCACACACCTTCACTATTGGGATGTTTGATAAACACATCTTTCTTCTTTCTTTGCAGATACTGGCACCAAACTTTCAAACAATAAGCACCTTCCCGTAAGTCCCTTGCCAGGCAAGATTAAGGTATAACAATCCAAACAGATTTTTGAAGAAGATAACTGGTTGAAAGCACAGGAAAAGAGCTGGGTTTCTCTTTTTCAACAGTCACATAATGAGTAATGTGGCAATTGGTTTACAAAGTCTCTCTCCATGAGGGGTTAAGGTTAAGATTAGAACTTCTGAGGCCAGAAGAGCAAAATAACTACAACAACCCACATATTTTCAAGAGCCGCCCTTTGGATGTGAGGGATTGATTTTTCCCACGCTTTTTTCAGCAACCCAACTGGTGTCTTTATTAAATGACATAAGAGAATACAGTGTGGCCAAGAAGGCTTAGATTTCCTTAGCCCCAAGTCAGATATTCTCAAGTGACTGTCCACTCAAATTAAAAAGAGAGATTTACAAGAGGAAACTGGATACAACTGAGTGTACTCTTATTTCAACCCTTTACCTGAATGTTTTGTTTTGTTTTCAGTTCTCCACTGAAGTTGCCTACATTAATATATTTTTAAGAACATTTCCTTAAGTTGAAGTATTCATTCAGTATATTCATTTACTATAATTGAGAAAAGCCAAATGACTTAGGCAAATTCATTTCTATATTGCCACAGCAGTGTATTGTGAACTAAATGACACCTGGCAGTTCTTTACTCAGATGCTAACTCAATTAGAAGGCAGAACAAGGATACCTACCCATTCAGGGAAGGAAAGGTCACTTAGCCTCTGTAGCTGTCTTAGGTCTCTTATCATCACAGTAACAAGTTGAAGACTAAAAACCGTACGATCACCTCAATAGATGCAGAAAAAGCTTTTGAAAAAATTCAATATCCATTCATGGTAAAAACTCTCCAGAAAGTGGGCATAGAGGGAACATACCTCAACATAATAAAGGCCATATATGACAAGCCCATAGCTAACATACTCAATGGTGAAAAGCTGAAAGCATTTCCCCTAAGATCAGGAACAAGACAAGGATGCCCACTCTCACCACTTTTATTGAACAGAGTTTTGGAAGTCCTAGCCACAGCAATCAGACAAGAAAAAATAAATAAAAGGGCTCCAAAATGGAAAGGAAAAAGTAAAACTGTCACTGTTTGCAGATGGCATGATACATAGAAAATCTGAAAGACACCATCAAAAACCTATTCGAGCTCAAACATGAACTTGGTAAATTTGCAGGATACAATAGATTTCTATATATAAATTTTGTATTTCTATACACTCACAGTGAACTATCAGAAAGAGAAATTAAGGAAACAATCCCATTTACAATCGCACAAAAATGAATAAAATACATAAGAATAAACCTGCCTAAGGAGGTAAAAGACCTGTACCCAGGAAACTATATGACACTCATAAAAGAAATGAAAGATGACACAAACAGCTGGAAAGATATACCATGGTCACGGATTGGAAGAATTAATATTGTTAGAATGACCATCATACCCAAGGAAATCTACGGATTCAATGCAGTCTGTATCAACATATCAAGGGCATTTTCCACAGACCTAGAACAAATAATTTTAAAGTTTGTATGGAAACACAAAAGATGCTGAATAGCTAAAACAGTCTTGAGAAAGAAGAACACAACTGGAGGAATCATGCTCCCTGGCTTCAGACTGTGCTACAAACCTACAGTAATCAAAACAGTATGGTACCGGCACAAAAACATCCATCACTGGAACAGAATAGAGAGCCCAGAAAGAAACCCATGCACTTATGGTCAATGAATCTATGACAAAGGAGGCAAGAATATGCAATGGAGAAAAGTCTGGGCTTCCTTAGGGATGGTTTCATCAATTAATTTGTTTTCTTAAATGGACCATACTTTTCCATGTCTTTGTATACCTTGTGAGTTTTTTGGTTGAACATTTGGCTTTCAAATATTATCATGTGGTGTCTATGGAAACCAGATTCTCCCACTTTCCCAGGGTTTTCTGGGCTTTTGATTGTTGAAGGCTGTAGTAGTCTGTTTGTTTAGGGACCTTTCCAAACTAGCTTTGCAATGACTGTAACGACTTTGACTTTCCAAAATAGCTTTGCAATGACTCCTTATCGTATGTAGGCACTGAAGTCTCTGTTCCTTTAGTTCATGTTTAGCTAATGTTTTGACAGAGATGTCCTTGAATTCCTGCACCTAAGACAAACAAAAACAAATATACACAAGCACATCCACATGCACACTCAAAACCACACACCTCTCCCCATTGTGCAGATTGCTGGATCACTCCTTCAACATTTAACTGACCTGCACTGAGTTCAGGGCTCAGCCCATGGTAAAAGCTTAGAGACTCCTCTGGTGTTTTCAGAACATGCATCTTATCTTGAGTATGCATGCGGCTTTCTTAATTTCTCTGGACACATGTGTACTTTTGGTATGTTCTAAGTTCCCAAAGAATCTCCCCCAACTTTTGCTCCTGCATCTTATGTGGTCTATTGTATTTCAATGCACAGTCTTCTGCCCCAGCCATCTGTGCTTTGTTAGTTCACCTTGCACTTTTTTTTCAGCAATGACCGCTGCTTTTCCAGACTGTGTTCCAGGTTAGCTAAGACAGAGATAAGCATCTTGTGTCAGTCCTTCAGGTAGCTCCCAGACAGGTTAGAACAGATACACATAATAATCTGAGAGTATGGTCTCTTCTGCTCCCTCCTGAAGGAGGATTGAGGGTCCCATACTACGAATGGTCTGCTGCTACTTTAAGACTATCACTGCATTAAGACTCCACCACTTTAAGACCATCTCTACACTAACAGTGGATGGGGCAAGGGCAAGTAAAAATGCCACAAAGCTTTCCTGCCATTTTCCAATTGCCTCTTCCCTGGTTCAGTATGTGTGTGGTTGCTGTAAATCTTTGGCTGATTTCAGGACTAAGAGAAACTCAAGGAACCCCACAACAAGAAACAGTATAATCAAACTCTCAGATGCCAAAAGACAGAGAAAGAATCTTTTCTCCCAAAGGAGAAAGAAAACACAAATTTGTTACAAAGCAGGGATCCTCAAAAAGATTCATAGCTAATTTTCTATCTGAAACCACGGAAGCAAGAGGCCAGACATATTTAAAGTGCTGAAAGAAAGAAACTGTCCACCAAGAATTCTATATTTGGCCAAAATGGTTTCAAGACTTAGGGAGAAATTAACACATTCCCAGATGAACAAAGGCTGAGGGCATTTGTTTTACAACTTCCTAACACTGCCCTATGACAAATGCTAAATTGAACCTTCAGGTTGAAATGAAAGGACACTAGACAGCAACTCGAAGCTGTATAAAGAAATAGAAATCTCCAGTAAAGATAAATACATGGGCAGATACTAAAGCCAGTATTGCGCTACTGGCTTGTAACCCTACTTTTTATTTCTTACATGATTGAAAAAACAAATGCATAAAATAATTATAAGTCCATGTTATTGGGCTCACAAAGTATAAAGGTGTAATTTGTGACAACAATAATGTAAAGAGGAGGAATGGAACTGTAGAGGAACAGAGTTTCTGTGTGCTATTGAAGTTGGTTTCAATTCAAATGATATTGGTTGAACTTTAGAAGGGTAAATGTAATCTTCGTGATAACCACAAAGAAAATATCAATAGACTATATGCAAAAATAAATGAAAAAGGGATCAAGAGTTCACTACAAGAAAATCGGCAAACCACAGAAGAAGTCAGTAATGGAGTAAATAAGCGGCAAAAAATGCATAAGACATACAGAAAACAACCAGGAAACAGACAGAATTAAGTTCTTCCTCATCAGTAATTTTTGAAAAAGTAAGTGGATTAAGCTCTCCAATAAACATATACATATTGGCCAATGGACTTTAAAAACAACCATAATCCAAGTACATGCTGTCCGCAAAAAACTCACTTGATTACAAGAGACACAAGTTGGTTGAAAGTTAAAGCATAGAATAAAATATCCCATGCAAATAGTAACAAAAAGAAAGAAAGAGAGAGAGAGAGAAAAAGAAAGGAAGGAAGGAAGGAAGGAAGGAAGGAAGATAGATCTGGGATGGCTACGTTAATATCACACAAAATAAACTTTAAATCAAAAACTATCACAAGAGGAAGAGGAGGCCACTATATGTTGATAACAAGTTCAATCTATCAAGAAGATATAACAACTATAAACATATATGTACCAAACATCCCCCAAATATGTGAAGCAGACATTGACAGAATTGAAGGAAGAAATAGATAGTTCTAAAATAATAGTTGGAGATCAATACCTTGCTTTCAATAATGGATAACACATCTAGACAGAAGATCAGTAGAGAGGTAGGGGGACTGAATAACACATTTAACCAACTAAACCTAACAGCCATATATAGATCACTCCACTCAACAACAGCAGAATACACATTTTTCTCAAGTACACATGGAACATTCTCCAGGAAAGACCATATGTTACGCCACAATACAAGTACCAATACATTTTTAAGAAACTGAAATCATACAAAGTATCTTCTTTAACCACAGTGAAAGGAAGGTAGAAATCAATAACAGAACCATTGGTAGCCATTTCCCATCATGCCTGCCACACATGATATAAAGCAATGAAGGGAAAAACATAATTGACCATTTAGAAAAGTGGGAAAGAGGACATACCATTGACACAGAGTGTGTGCTGTTTCCCGTTGTCAGGGATAGAAATAACTTAGCATCATTTATTCATTAGTGTGTTAATTTCTTGGTCAATCATTGGGCAGCCAGTGTTTCTGCCTGATGGGAAGATTTCCTATACTCGGTGTTGAGTGGAGACAACCTTGAAAGGGACATTTAAAAGGATTATACTGTAATGGGCTTAGCAGTACCCTTCCTCCTATGCCAGTATTTAGGCTGGGGTATTTCCATGCAGTGTGTACAATCGTAGGCCCCAGGTCACCAGAATTTAGTTGGATTCGTTTTGTTAATACATTCCTTCAGTACTTTGTCTTTTATTTGACTGTTGCATTTACTTCATTCTTTATTATCACTGCGAAACAACTTTGTTTCCTGTTCAGATGCCAAAAAGTGGATATCAATACCTCCTGAGTTTTACACATCACAGATCTGTTTTACATATCAGAGACAGAGACAGCAACTATTTCCAATGACTTTGAGACATCCTTTGAACATGTGATTAACATGTTGAGTGTTGAAATGTGTGTCGAGCTCATTATACTTGCTCTAAAAGGTTTCAAACTGCAAAGATTTAAAAATCTTTATGTTTGAATAGTTTTCCTGTGCTGTCCCTTTGTGTCAGACTGTTAATGTGCAGTCTGGCACCTTCAAATAATGTGGCTTTGTAACCAATTATTTACATGTTGTTTTATCCACAGAGAATCTTTGTTTTTTAAATAAATTTATTTATTATTTATTTTTGGCTGTGTTGGGTCTTTGTTGCTGCACATGGGCTTTCTCCAGTTGGGGCGAGTGGGGGCTACTCTACATTGTGGTATGCGGGCTCCTCATTGCTGTGGCTTCTCTCGTTGCAGAGCACGGGCTCTAGGCGCTGGGGTTTCAGTAGTTGTGGCACGCGGGCTTCAGTAGTTGTGGCTCATTGGCCCTAGAGCACAGGCTCAGTAGTTGTGGCGCACGGGCTTAGTTGCTCCGCGGCATGTGGGATCTTCCCAGACCAAGGCTCGAACCCATGTCCCCTGCACTGGCAGGCGGATTCCCAACCACTGTGCAACCAGGGAAGTCCCCACACAGAGAATCTTAAGGTCAAAACATACAACTCGATTAACTACACGTCCTCCTGTTCACATTTCCCTCATCTTTCCTTCATCTTCTGTCTATGTTTCCTTGGCCCTGTTTATATTAAGTACTTTTGCCATTATATTTGATTGTCTGTATTCCGGTGAGATACCACAATGCTTTATGAGACACGGTAGGATATAAATGCATTTAAGTTTTATATATATATATATATATATATATATATATATGTATATATATGTGTAGTCTGCTTGAGTGCAGTGTTTTTTGTTTTCTGTACTGAATTCATTAGCATGGGTTGGTATAAAATTTAGCATAGGTCAATATGTAATTTGTAAACTAATAAGGTCTTAAAAGTGAGGAATTAAGTCTTTTAAATTTAACTATTTATTGTAAAGAGCAGAATAGCATACATAAACAGGTACCTAAGGAAAACTTGTATTCTAATATGGAACTCTCATGAACACCGTTTGTTTTTTCTTCTAATGGTATGATAGTAGGCCATTTGATTATTTCTATTTTTATGGCTTTAACTTTAGAACAATGAAATATTCGTAAATTTTAAAAAGTATTTTTCTTTATTTGATGCGGGTGGGATACTGGAGAAATGAAAGGTCAAACACCTATTGAGGAATCCATACTTGTCTATATATTGTGTACTTTTATTTCAATAACTGATTTAAAATTTCTAAGAGGATGCTATAATAAGTTATTATGCCATTTTACAGACTGAATTAAGTGAATTTCAGGGAGGTATGAAACTTGCCTAAGGCTATCCAGCTGCCAAGTGGTAGAAGTGAGAATTAAATCCAGGTATACCTATCGCCAAAGTTTCTGCTCATCTCTTTACATCATCCACTTTTAATAGCCAATGCTTTCCTGCTTACAAATATGACTGAGGTTTCCAGACAGTCAACAGTCCTTTTTAATCAGATAGAAAAATTACTGTTGATTCTCTAAAGACATATTCCTTTTCCATTAAGTGACTTTAGTTGTTCAAATAATACTTCCAGACAGTAGTAATCATACAGTTGGAGACTAAGAACAGAACTCAGGGATGTGTCTAGCAGTCAGTAAAGACCAACTGGGCTCACTGATGATATTTACAGTCATTTCCTCTAGACTAACATAATCTTATTAATAAGACCCTAACAATTCACAGTACTGCCCTTGCCTGATTGTTTCTTCTTCTCCCTCTATCACTCTCTCTTTCCCCATATTATTATTATTTTTGGCAATTTTTGGTGAATTAAATTCAGGGATTAGTATTCAGGAGTACTCGTCACAAAAGCAGAGAATCTTAGCTCACACCAAAGGAAAAAAATAGAGAAAAAGTATAAATTATATGAATACACACACATACACACATGTGCCAACTATATGTTGCACTTCTCCAAAATCTATTCAGTATCTGCACATTTACTGTATATTAGCAGTAAGACCAGAAATGAGCGTTAACGCTCTGTTTACAAGGCACAGAAAACAGACCCAAATATGGAAATTACTAGCAATGAGAATGGGGAAGAAAGACTACAACAAGGAATGTAGATGATATTTTTGTTTCCTAGCTATGATGCCAAATATTGAACTTTCAACTTGAGACAAGGAGGCCATAAAAAGTTGTATTAGTTTCCTAGAGCTGCCATGACAAAGTACCAGGGACTGAGGAGGTTAAACAACAGAAATTTACTCACTCACAGGTCTAGAGGCTAGAAATCTGAGATAAGGTGTCAGCAGGATTGATTTCTTCTCAAGTATCTCTTCTTGGTTTGTAGATGCCATGTTTTCCTTTTGTCTTCACATGGTCTTCTCTCTGTGCATGTCTGTGTCCTAATATTTTCTTTTTATAAGGACACCAGTCATATTGGATTAGAGCCCACCCATTTGACCTCATTTGACCTCAATTACCTATGTAAGGGCCTTATCTCCAAATACAGTCATATTACGAGGTATTGGGGGTTAAGGCTTACACATATTAACTTGAGCAGGACACAATTCAGCTGATAATAGAAGATAAGAGTAATTTAAGCAAGTAACTGTTGTTTACAGTGAGTTGCTTAAGGATATGAATTTACTCAAGAAAGACAAGAAGAAATTACATAACACTGTATGTTATACAAAGATATTAAATTAATCATCATAACATCCTGTGAGATGGGCATTAAATTAGACTAAGCAAGATTAAGCAACTTATCCAGAATTGTAGAGTTGGTACTTTCCAGAATTTAAACCAGGTATTTTCCCAGTTCCATTCTACGTTATATATTCATTTCATTATTTGAAATGAATTTTGAGTCTTCATTTTGCTTAGTTTCTGAAGTTATATGGGGATAGAATGGAGTTGGATATTTTCAGTGACATTCACACATGGGGAAGGAAATTGAGTCCAGAAGCTTCAGCAATGTTTCCATGGAGAGCACTAACAACAGAACCAGAAACACCGTTATCCTTTTGGTTCAGTGATCTTTCCTGAAGCACTACAAGAATCAATTTTAAGAAGCCCAGTGTTTTCCAAACTTTCACCAATGGGCTCTGTAGGGTCCTCTAACAGTATCTAAGAGACTAACTAGTTTCTCATCCCAAGCCACTTAAGACAAGGAGTTCTGATTGTTCTCTGTGAGGAAATCAAGTGACAAGCATAGCTGGTGATTTAGGATAGTTTCTTCAGGGCCCAGGCAAAACCTAATACACAGTAATAATCATTGTTAACTGCATCTTTGACAAGGATTAATCAGGTATCAAAGAGGTCTATAAATTGGGAGAAATTATGATCAAAGAGAAACATAGACCACAGATATTTAATTAATGCTCAATTATTTATGAGTTTAACTTTGGTGAACCTAATTTTCCTTCTTCTAGACAATTTCCAATTCGTCTCCACAAAGAGACCAGAATAAGCACCTTCCAATACAAGATTTATTGTGTTGCTTTAATTTAAAGCATACAGTGACTTCTACATTCACTCCACCAAGTTTTGCCAGGAGAGAAAAGGAGACATTATATTTTGTCTTGAATTAGATATGCCACCATACTTGACTTAGCTCATCCCACTGGAAGCACTTTGAGGGCAGATTCTACAGTCTTGTCTTACATCCTCTACGGAATCAAGCCAAGGGAATCACACACAGTTACAGCTGGAAGAACATTTGTTCTGGGTTAATACTTTTAGCCTTTACCACCAAGACTTTATCACCAAGACCTATCTTTACAGTCTCTAAACAGGAGACCTTCTTGCCTTCCCTTTTCATATTGACTAGGAAGGTAAAGGGAAGAACTGAGAAGTACCCAAAGTCAGCTAGCAGCCAGCACAGATAAATCATCTGTGGAGATATTGTTTCTTTCAAAAGATATAAACATAAGAGGAAGTCCTAGTGTTTGAAACAACTGTGCATAATAAAATTCCATGAAAACCTAGAACTCCAGATGCAGATCAGTAACATACTGGTTAAATAAGCTGTTATGCTCATGCAATGGACAAGTGTACATACATTGAGAAGAACGAGATACTCTTTTCTATGAGATTCTCTTTTCACTGAACTCATCAGTGCTGCAAAAACAATGTTACATAATACTTTTTCTTTAACATTATATCAGGCATCCTCATCTTGTCCTGCATTTATTGCCAGTGTTACTGAAGTCTACCACTTACCTCTTTCTCCTTTAGACATATAATTTCTTCTTATTTTGGAAGCATTCATCAATCCCTATTTTACTCTTTCTTTTAAATTACAAATGAATATTGAATTTTATAAAATATCTTTTGGGGGATATTTCAAGTGATTGTATAGTTTTGCTCTCCTTTGACCTTGTTATATGGTAAATTGTATTTTGTTATTGTATATTATGTTATTTATTATATATTGTATTCTGTTTACTAATGACATTTATTATATTATAATTACATTATTTTTAAGGTAGCATTTTGTTTTAGATAGACAAAACAACCAGTGGAATAGGAAGCATCTTAAAATTAGATGCAAGAGCGTAAGGGAATTGAGATTAAAATAAAATTCACGTTTTGGATCAGCAAAAATTATTCAACAAAAGTGGGAAAATATAGCTATCATAGAATTAGTAAATTCTAGATACAGCAACGAGTTAAAAGTTAAAAAATAATGAAAGTGTAAAAGTATCAGAAACCTGGGAGACTTGAAATAAATTATTCATGAGGAATACCTTTCTAAGATACAAAGAAAAAAGGATACATTTAATTATATAAGAATTTAAAAAAAAAGAATTAAAATTTCCTTCATGGCAAAATGCACTACAAAGGTCAGAAAACAAGCCAAAGAAATTGGGAAATATATTTAGAAATGGATAGGCCTTCTTTACAACTTTTGAGAGAAGCACATGTTTCTTTTTCCTTTAACCTGTTATGTGGGTATTAATCTATAATGTAAGTGCATGGTTCCTTTCCTTTAACCTGTAATGTGAGATTTAATCTATATGGTAAGTGCATGGTTCCTTTCCTTTCATCTGTAATGTGAGTGTCAACATGGGGCACTGTTTCCAAGCACAGACTTTGGATGTTCCCGTACTGGTCCCGTCACTGACCATCCACAAAAACTTACAAATGTTGCTTTACTTTCCTGGGGGTTAGAGTCTTAGCTAAGAAATGGAAGCAAAATAGAACTTTCCCGCAGGGATGATAGAAGGTTTAAAGGAGTAAATATGTAAGTGACTTGGCACAGTGCCTACTACAAGAGAGATCAATATAAGTACTTACCAATTTTTTAAAGAGACAGATGAAAGACATAAAATGTGGTGATTTCAATCCATTGATATATATTCTTGACATTAAACTACCTTTTCATTCACTGGATGACCTAACTTGCTCATGCTTTTTCTTACTCTAGTGAACTTGGGTAGCTAATATCATAGTTAAAAATTTTTCCTTTTATAGTTACAAGTAAATTTGACCTGTAAATTTCTTTTTCCTTACAGTCCTAATCTGTTTTCAGTATTAGGATTATATAGACTTCATAAGATGAATAAAGGAGCATTGTTCCTTTGCTACTCTCTAGAAGTTTTTCTTTGTTAATATTGATGTTATCTGTTTAACAGAAGTTTGATAGAATTCACCTCCCAAATGATCTGGCCGGGTCTGGTATTTTCTTGGTGAAAGATTGTAAACTATTGACTTAATTCCTTTACTGGTGCAAGAACTCCAGCTACAAATTTCCTCTTGTGTCAGTTTTGGTAAACTTTAGGAGCTAGGAAATTGTCCACTTTACAGAAATGTTCAAATTTACTGGCATTTCATATATTCTCTGTTTGTACTCTCTGCTATAACATTGTCCTGATTCTTTCTGTATATTATTTACTTACGTTTTTGTTTTGCTTAATCAAAGTTTGTTTTTTTAAATCTTTTCCAAGAATATTCTTTTGACTTACTAAATCACCTCAATTTTATACTTTTTTCTGTTTTATTAAGTTCTGCTCATATCTTTATTGTCTATTTTTCTATGTTCTCAGGGTTTATTGTTTTACTCTTCTGATGTCAATTAAAACACTTGGTTATTAATTTTAATAAATCTTTTTACTTATAAATAGTTGAACTTTTTGAAGGTTCCAGCTTAGTTGTACGTATCTAAGGGTCAGCTCCTCCTCATAGTTGCTGGCCTAAGGCGTAGTTCACCCTATAGCAATGTATATATTGACATTTATTCCCCTCGACTTTCTGTGTTTTGCTACTTCTCACCTTTCTTTGCAGAGAAGCCCTTTGAAATACCCTTAACTTATTTTACAGCCAATAAGTCTTTAAAATACTGTGTATTTTTTAAGATAAATCAACTTATATAATTAGGCAGGAAATCTGATCTGCCATATTTTAAAAAACAGCATAATTTCACTCTTCTCCACGATTAATCTGCTGTATTACACGACCTTCGAGTTTTTAGCTTTATCAATGACATGTACTTTAAAAATGTTTGAAAGATCCTACCTAGTCTTTTAAAACATCCTTGCTCCTTGTTTCAGTTCTAGTTTTATGTATATTTTCTGCCTGGCACCTGATTATTCCAACATCTGATGGATGGCCTTGGGAATTTAATTCTGGTATTGATTGTTTTTGCTGATTCTCTCCACTTGTAGCTGATTTCTTCATTATTGTGTATATTTAGATCATGAGCTCACGTTTAGCTAAACTTTATCTGTGGGAACGCCATAGGCCTGTGTTGAGGGTCTACCTCTCCAGAAAGGGTTTAGTTTTGTGTTTGGAATACCACCGATTTGGGAGCATTTTAAGTTAATTTCTTGGCTTCTGTTTGCAAGACCGCAAATAAATTTGCAACCCAAACACTGTGAACACAGATCGGCGGTTCAGAATTCTCAAGATTTCCTACCTGTTTCCTACCCAGAGCAGAGGCCAAGAGAATTTGGTCTTAGTCTCCCTTTGCCAGCAGATATTTTTTTCTCCTGGCACACCCTTTCATTAAAGGTGAAGCTAGGGATAGATAGGTTTAGTTCTAACTTCCCATCTAGTAGGGATGGAGTCTTACCTCCTGCCTCCCATGTGGTCATGGCCATTTAAAAACAAGTCTCTATACCAGGTGTGTCATTCAACTACGGCCTGTATTCCAAATCCAGACAGCTGCCTATTTTTTATGGCCTATGAGCTATGAATAATTTTCACGTTTTAACTGGTAACATTTTAAATGGTTACCTAAGTACCTAAATAATATCCTCAATTTTGCCTCTTTGGTCTACAAAGCCTAAAATATTTGCCATTTGGCTCCATAAGAACAGGATTTCCAGCTTCTGTTCTAAGCTATCAAGATCTTCAATCCACTCTTAATAGAGCTATAACTCTTACACATGTACCACCCTTCCTTCATGGGTCCTGGAAATTTCGACTGCACACTTCCAAAATCAACCACGCACTTAAAAATAAGTTGTGTACATTTAACCTAGCATACCTAACCCATTTCTTTTAGGAGAGTTTTTCAAGTAATCTTGCCCACCGTATTCTTCAGAACTTCATTAATAATGGCAAAAAACTGGGCTTACCTGGTGGCGCAGTGGCTGAGAGTCCGCCTGCCGATGCAGGGGACACGGGTTCGTGCCCCGGTCCGGGAAGATCCCACATGCCGCGGAGCGGCTGGGCCCGTGAGCCATGGCCGCTGAGCCTGTGCGTCCGGAGCCTGTGCTCCGTAACGGGAGAGGCCGCAACAGTGAGAGGCCTACGTACCAAAAAAAAAAAAAACGAACAAAAAACAAAAAAAGGCAAAAAATTAAAACAACTTAACATTCAACAAAAATGGGAAATGTTCGTAACAATTATAGAAGCACATACAGTAGAAAACTATAAACTGTTATTGAAACAGTGAGACATAACTTTTTATTCTTAGAGAGCTATGTTTATTTAGGTCCCTTTTGTTTAAATAAGTATATTTCTGTGTATGTATGTATACAGTCATGTATTTATATACACATACATTATTTGTATGATATATTTATATAAACATATGAAATACTACCTATACACATACCTTTGATTTATATTTGTATACATACACAGGGATATAATTATATATTATATATTTATATACATTGAACTGAAAACTGGTGGTATACATGTATACCGTGTATAAATGTGTGTCTACGTGCATGTGTAGAAAAGCCGGTTGAGAGATATGGAAGCATGAGTTAGACAGGGTTCAAGATTTTAAAAGTAGTTATGTGTAGGTAGTGAGGTTAAGGCCCATTTGATTGAAAATATTGCATATTTTTACATCAATTGTTATGATGACCAGATTCCTATGTAAATAAAATTATAAATAGCTATACATACTCGTATGTGTAATGTATAACTAAAAGATATATAGTTTTATATATGTATTATATTTATATTATACAATTATACTAATACATTATATATTGTGTTATATAGAATATATTAACTATAGTGTATTAAATCAGATAATAATATATATTTATATATTATGATATAATTGTTTTATAATCAATATTACAGGATATATCATATTAATATTATGAACATATTAACCATAGAAATACATTTCATTACTCATATATTTTGTATATAATATATGCTAGGCAAAAATATATATTAATACATAATTGTTATACACTAATATAAATATTAGTATATTACATTTATACATCAATATAATATTTAATATTGGTATATTTATATTATTTTTAATATATACAGAGCTAATGCTCTTTAAAGCCATCTGCTACAAGTAGAATAAGACCAGGAGTATGGCCAAAGCAAATTGTAAAAATATTAGATTACTTATATTCATTTATATGTCATTTTCCTGGAATCTGCATCTGGCTACTAGAGAGGACACACAGCAAAATCAACAAAAAGTGCCCAGGACATAGGATCCTTTATTCATTGGAACCTCAAAGGAAACACAGTGCTATTCAGTCCCCCTTCAAAGAGCCAAGAGCAAACCTTGAAGCACCCAGTAAAAGCCAATTCAAACAAAAAAGCTTTTCCACTTAAACTGGAAGAAGTTAAGTTCCCAAGAGACCCCCTACATCAACCACTGAAGCTCATTTGGCAGTAAAAACAATAATGTTCACCGAACAGCAAGAAACGCAAAACAATAGGTGTTTTACCAAAAACACAAAAAAGCAGCTAATTAGTGTCTTTCCTGTTTGAAAGAAGGGGGTGGGAAGTGGGCAGAAGACCTGATAGGAAAGATAAAAAGAAAAGGAAAAGGAAAATAACAGTTTCCAGTTTGACACTCAAGCTGTCTTCTGCATCCATTTCGTCAAGACCACCAAGTCAATGTGGAGGCTTTTTCCTCCTTCCCTTTTCTCTTCATGAGACCGATCACAGCCAGCACTGCAGATTCCATCCAATTAAGGAATGCTGTTGCCTACATGTGTGAGTGAGCTGTGAGTAAAGTGCTGAAGTAGAGGACACCTAAAGTGAAACGTCTTCATGAATGTCCACGTGGCTGAGCAGCAAGTTAACCTTTCACAGATGTGCTGAAGAAGAAGAGTTGGGTTTTATTTTATTTACTTTTCCCTGGACTGTGTTGAATGACTGTCATCGACAAGTTCAGGCTACTTTTTGCTGAGGATTAATGCACGGGGAGAGCTGAGAGAACACTGAACAGTAGAGCTGTCTTTTTCTTGACCAGTTCACCTTAGTTTCCCAAACTCTAAGTCTTTCCCTAATTCCTTCTCCTTTTTATTGTAGTAAAATGAACATAACACAAAATCCACCATTTTGATCATTTTACAATTCACTGTACCATTCCGTGGAATTTACTACTGTCACAGTGTTGTGCAACTATCACCACTGTCCAACTACAAAACATTTTCATCACCCCAAGAGGAAACATACACCCATTTTGAGGAGTCGTTCCCTATTTCCCTCTCTTCCAAACCCCTGGAAACCACTAATGTATAATATTTTCCGTGTGTATGGATTTGCCACTGCTGGACATTTCAAAAATATGGAACCATACAATATAGAGCCTTTCGTGCCTGACTTCTTTCACTTAGCTGCATCCATGATGTAGCATGTATCAGTAATCCATTCACTTTTATGGCTGAATTCCCTGATCCTGTTTTCTTCATACTGTTTGAATACAAAATTTAAAATAAGTTGAGAGTGAAGCTCTGTTTTAAGGGCACATCTACGAGGCCAATTCTTTTTAAAAAGGTGAAAATGGAGATATTGTTGTGAAATGATAATCGTTGAGAAGCCTCAGCCAATTTGATAATGAAAAGTTTGGGAAATGTTGCAAAAAATTATCTGCTTTATATTAAAAGCCTTTTAAGCAAGGATTCAGGAGATTGTCTTTTTCTTGCAGGTAACTTAAATGAGTCAGAAGGAAATAACTGCCCTTTAAAACAGATTTTGAAAGGATTCTATTTATTCTTAATAGACGAATGGGAGTACAGGTAGTTCACATCCAATATGGACTCCCTGTCCAAACACTGTTTATCGTTTTAGCCACCACTATCGAATTATATTTCTTGAGAGTTAAGGCAGCTCAATTCCTGCATATTACTTTTTTTTTCCTGCATATTACTTTTTAAAATTCATCTATCAAATTATCAAATTCATCAATCCATTAATACAGTATAAACAAGAGATGTTCATGTTTCAGTGCAGTTCAAATATCAGGTATAAAGAACCACCAGCAAGAAAAAGAATCCTATATCTCTTGCCAGAATGTGGTCAGCTCTGGGGTGCTTTGCTAGCTGAAACACACTTTCATTGTTAAGAGGATAGAGGCTGTTTAAGAGGGATGAGAGCCAAAAAATGTTAACTACGTGTACGTGTTAAGAACAGTGCTAGGTTATCTCATATTCTATATCAGCCAAGGCTCACCATTTTACATATGTGAAAAGCGAAGTTAAAAGTGTTTTAGTAGGGCTTCCCTGGTGGCGCAGTGGTTAAGAATCTGCCTGCCAGTGCAGGGGACGCGGGTTTGAGCCCTGGTCCGGGAAGCTCCCACATGCCACGGAGCAACTAAGAGCATGTGCCACAACTACTGAGCCTGCACTCTAGAGCCCGTGAACCACAACTACTGAAGCCCACACACCTAGACCCCGCGCTCAGCAACAAAGAGAAGCCACCACATTGAGAAGCCCGCACACCGTAACAAAGAGTAGCCCCCGCTCACCGCAACTAGAGAAAGCCCGCGCATAGCAAGGAAGAGCCAACGCAGCCAAAAATAAATCTATTTTTTAAAAAAAAAGTGTTTTAGTAACTTACTAAAAGGCACGCAATCAGTAAATTTGAGCAAGAATTCAATCCCAAATCTGTCACACTGAAGTTTAAGCTAATACATGAGATTAATAAAAACAGCACTAAATTAAAAGTTCAGAGATATTTTTAATTTCATACTCTTTCACTAACGCTCTTTGGAGAGAAATCATTTCTTTTATAGGGGCCTTAGTTTTCACAACTATAATAGTTGGAAGCTTGACTAGATGATCTGTATGTAGTCTTCCAATTCTAAAATGTTCCACTCATTTGGATTCCTACAATAATTGCCCTTGCAATACATGCATGCTGCCACCAAGTAGCCGTACAGACTATTAGTTCCTTTTATATCCCTAGTGGGGAGTGCATTTTGACATCAGACTTACCGGTCAATAGTACAACCTGTTACTATAACTATAAAATAACAAAATAATCTGGTATTATTTCCTGTAAAGCAGAAGCTTTACATTGTCTGTGAATCATATCAGAATCACCTGTAGGTTTGTTTCGTTGTGTTTTAACATATTTATTGGAGTATAATTGCTTTACAATGGTGTGTTAGTTTCTGCTTTATAACACCTGTAGGTTTTTAAACATAGAGGAAATCCATAACCCATTGAATGAGAATCTTCAGAGACAGGACATGGGCATCTGGATTTCTGGGCTCCCATCATCCGTATATTTTATTTTATTTTTTGCCTATGTACAATATTTGTCACATCCTCTTGAATCGTTAAATGTTTCTTTTTGTTTTAAAATTTTAGAATATTCCATAATCTTCACCTACTTTTCATAAGGTGTTATCTGTTATGTTTATTCGATCTTGTGCTTCTCCTGGTTAAGTCTTCTTTTTTTCCTTTTTTTTTGGGGGGGGGGGCCCTGCCTCATGGCTTGCAGGATCTTAGTTCCCTGACCGGGAATTGGACCCCAGGGCCCCAGCAGTGAAAACGCCAAGTTCTAACCACTGGACCACCAGGGAAGTCCCAAGACTTCTGTTTTAAATGACTTTTTTTCCCACTCTAATTCATTCCTGGGATCAGTTTCATGTTTGAACATTAAACCAACCTTGCATTGCTAGAATAAAGCTACTTTGATTGTGATATATGATTGTTTTACATACCATGGATACAGTTTGTGCTTCTGTTTACACATTTTGCATGCATGTTCAAAAGAGAAATTGGCCTGTGATTCTATTCTTGTAATATTCCTTTTAGTTTTGATCTGAAGCTTATGTTGGCCTTATAAATACTTTGAGCAATATATACTTTTCTGTTTCCTGGAAGATTTTTATGTAAGATTACCAATATTTCTTCCCTAAATATTTGGAAGAATTTACTTGGAAAGCCATTTATCCCTGGAAATCATTTTCTGTAAAGGTACTTAATTATACAAACAACTTTTGCAGTAGATATAGGGTTTTTAGATATTTTTTCTTTCTTGGGTTAGTCTTGTTAGCTTGCATTTTTAATGAATTTGTCATTTTCGACGAATTTTCAAATTTATAAATATAAAATTATCATAATTTTAACAGCTTTATTGGGATGTAATTTACATACCATAATTTCAACACATTAATGTATACAATTCAGTGGCTCTCAGTGGAACCACTAAAAGACTTGTGTAAGCATCACAACAATCCAATTTTAGATTTCTGTCCCCCCCACAAAAAACCCATTACACATTAACAAGCTTTCTTCAATCTCCTCAACCCTCTCAGCCCTAGACAACCACTCATCTACTTCCTGTCTCTACAGATTTGCTATTCTGGGCATTTCATATAAATGGGACCGTACAATATGTGATCTTTTGTGAGTGGCTGCTTTTACTTTACATAATGCTTTCATGGTTCATCCATGTTGTAACATGGATCAATAGATCATTCCTTTCTATAGCTGAATGCTATTCTATTGCATGGATATTCCACATTTTGTTTATTCATTTATCCGGTTGTCATTCGAATTATTTCCACCTTTTGTTTTTAGAAATATGCTTCTATGAACATTCACGTACAAGCTTTTGTGCAGACATAAGTTTTTATTTCTCTTAGGTATATATTTAGTAGTGGAACTGCTGGGTCACAGGGTAACTCTATGTTTAACACTTGCAGGAACTCTCAAGCTGTTTTGTAAAATGGCCGCACCATTTTACATTCCCACCAGCAATGTACGTGGGTTTCAATCTCTTCTCTTACAGCCTAGCATGTCATCTATGCTGGAAAACGTTTCACATGTAGTTGAGCAGGATGAGTATTTTACTGTTTGGTTGAGTGTTCTGTAAACATTTATTAGGTCTTGTTAATTCACAGTCTCGTCCAAGTCTTCTATATCGTTGTTGACCTTCTGCCTAACTGTTCTATCCGTTATTGACTGTGGAGTACTGAAGCCTCTACCTAATGTTGTGCAATTATCTATTTCTTCCTTCAATTCTTCATGGATTTTGGTATTTTCTTCTTCATGTACTTTGGTTTTACCTTATTCAGGGCAAATATGTTAAAGATTTTTGTATCTTCCCTTTCTTTATCATAAAAGGTCCCTTTTCATATCTAGTAACTTTTTTGTTTGTTTTAAAGTCTATTTTTTCTGGTATTAGTATAGCCACTTCAGCAATGCTTACGGTTGCTATTTGCATGATGTATATTTTTTCATCCTTTTACTTTGTACACATTAGACTTTTGAATCCAAGCAGTGCCTGCTATAGAAAACATTTTTTAATACCCAGTTCGACAATATCTGCCTTTTGATTGTATTGTTTAATTCATTTACATTTAGTTTTTATTATTGATATGGTAGGATTTATTTATGTCTATCATTTTACCTTTGGTTTTCTACATGTCTCATGTTTTTGTTTTTTTGTTATTGTTCCTCCATTTTCCTTTTATAGTAAGTAGATATTTTCTACTGTAACATGTAATTCCTTTAATGATTTTTAACCACATTGTTTGAGTAATAGCTGCACTAGGGCTTATGTAATACATCTCAGAATCTCTTCAGATTTTTACTAGGTTCATTCCAGATAGAAACAGAAACTGTACTTTTATAGAGCTGTATGCCTTCCCCTCTTTTTTGTTTTTATTACATTTATATATGTTACATACTTAACATATTATAATAATTACTTCTCACAAGCTTATTTTTTCAAAGAGCTTAGAGAAGGAAGTTGAGCAAATAAATATTTTTGAGTTTGTCGGGTTAATCTATTTACCATTTCTGGTTCTCTTCCTTTCTTCCTGCGGATTCAGCTTATGATCTACTGTCATTTTTAATCTAACACAGCTTTGTTCTCACTGCCTTCGTTGTGCCGTATCATCAAATATATGATTTTTTTTTATGTTATATAGAGGACAATCCAAATATAGTCATATTGTTTAGGCACTTACTTTTTAAATTAGTTAAGAGAAGAAAGGAGAAGAAATTTGAAATTACAGTATCTTTTATAATTCCCTACACAACTGCTCTAGTCAGCATTCTTTGTTTTGTTTTTATGGCTTGAGTTACTGTCTGCTATCATTTGAAGAACTTCCACTAGTATTGCTTGTGAAGCCCGTCTGCTAACAATGAACTCACTCAGTTTCTTTTTCTGTTTCTGAGTTATGGTGAAGTATTGATGATAAGTTGTGGAGTGGCAGGAAAAACTAAAATGCGATGTGCCGTATGATGTATGTTTCACTGAAGTGTCTTGGTCAAATTCTAATGATTTATGATAGAAATCACATAAAGCAAGCATCACAATTCTCCAGGAATGTTCTGTAGAATGCTAATGTTAATGATGAATATGTGATCCCAAATCTTTCACTTGTATTGACCTTATCTCATTAATTCTTCTCCCAACAATGCCATAACTAGAGTTGAGTTCTAAAGTGTACCTTCCTCTTTTCCAATAGAAATGGTCCCACAGTTTCAGAAAGTTCTCAAAGGTGGAAAAGTGCACACGGCGTTTATCACGTTTGCAAATGCCAATGAAAATGCTAAGGTAACACTGTCCAAAATGCAATATTCTTCTGTGAGGGCACCCAACTTTAAACAAATACACATATTCTAAATACAGCTTAGATCTGTGACATGTTTTGGCCAATGAAGTGTGAGCAGACATGATGGCCTTCAATGAGCAGCAGAGGCCTTAAATGGGCTTGTGCAGTTGGGCTCACCTCTTATGTTTCAGTGAACTTTGTGAGAAGACAGGGCCTGGGAGCTGCGGCCTCACAGTTGGGCTCCAGAGGAAGATGTGTGTTACAGACCTCAAACTGACCCAAAACACGGAGCAAAACCAGCCATCTAGAGGTCTAAAAGAGAGCCACTGCAGCTAGCCAATAGGTCCAAGAAAAATAAATTCTTGTTTATGGAACTGAGTTTTGGGTCGATTTGTTCCAAAGCATTATCACAGCAAGAGCTGACTAACACAACATCCTCCAAATCATTGTTATGTAAATGGCTGCCACCATGCCTACAAGTAAGGCAACTGTGTACTCAAATTGTGAGAGTTCTTGAACTCTTGGTGCCTCTCCAACACAATGTACATGGCTAAATTTCCACAAATAAGTTCACTGATATACCACAAAGATCTCCCTAAGCTTTTATTAAATGTAATGCAAAGTTCTTTCTTTTCATTTCCTGCTTCTACATAGTTAAAATGCTTTTTATCAATGTAAAATGGCTCTTACCTTTTGGCTTCTGTCGTGAGAGTCTTTTGAACTCTGAAACACTGTAGGATATCACCTATATATGGAATCTAAAACATACAACAATTGAATGAATATAACAAAAAAGAAGGAGAGTCACCGATATAGAGAACAAACTAATGGTTGCCAGTGCGGAGGGGGAGGAGGGGGCAATACAGGGGTGGGGAAGTGAGAGATGTAAACTACTGGGTGTACGACAGGCTCAAGGATGTATTGTACAACACAGGGAATATAGCCAATATTTTGTAATAACTGTAAAGTAACCTTTAAAAAGTATATAAAATTTTTAAAAAAAGAAATCATACTTAAAATTCGAAACAATTTAAATGTCCATCAACAGGAAAATGCACATATAAATTAGTGTATTTCCCTACATGGGAATCCTACGTAGCGAGGAAAGTACATGAACTGGACAGATCTTTACATGTCAGCATGGATGAACCTAGCAAAGATAACACTAAATAAAGCAAGTAACAAGAGAAAACAAAATAGAATACGATATGCAGTTTAAGAATACTTAAAAATGTAGCCTACATAGAAAGACATCCATGCCAGTGATGGAGACCAAGTTCAGAGGAGTGGTTACCCAGGGTCAGCTGGGGAGTGGCTGTGTTTGGGAAAGTGGTCACACCAGAGACTCTTCAACAGGAATGGTAATGTTTCACTTCACACGCTGCCTGGAGGATGGAGGAGTGTCTGCGATGTTATAATGTGAGCACGCTGCATGTAAAAGCCATTGCTGACCACATCTAGGGGAACTGATGCGTGGGAGCTGGTAGTGGGTGGAGGCATCCAGAAGGTGGTGGTAGAAGAGGAACGTTGTACACGTAACGCCTAAAGCCTGACCAGAGGACGACCACTGCTCTAGAAACTGGACACAAATCCAACCTCTACGGCCAATCTTAGAAGACAAACTGAGGCATATTTAAAATTTTAACACTTTATGTGCGCAAAAATAGAATCAATTCACGCACCACAAAGCGGAAGAGGTGAGGAGCACTCCAGCCACAGGAGCTGCAGAGATGTTTATTTTAAAAGGGCAGAAGCAAAGCAAGGAAACGAGTGATTTGCTATGGCTTTAACGCCTAGTTGGTGGTTTGTGACTGGGTGTCCTCAGCGCTGTTCGTCACCCTGAGGCGTTGACAGGCTTAGATTTTGGCTGGTTTAAGTAGGCGGCCGCATCGCTAGAGCCACCGCAGGCTAACGGCCTCCTTGCAGGCTTAATTTACTAACACCAATTGTCTGAGTCCTTCCTCTTACTCAGTCACTTCACTTCCTACGCCTCAGTTTCTCTTCTGTAAAGTGGATATTCAGTAGTAAATTCTCTGTGGAGGTGTCAGTACAAAACAAAGTGATTATTAGTAACCACGATCGTGTCCTGAATGCACGGAACACGTCACCGTTTGCCAACCACCGTGTCAAGTCAGCAGAAACGACAGAAATTAAGAGCTCTCCGCAGAAATTCACACACCCGTGCACCAGGTAAGGGACCACAGGCAGACGTTCACTCAGCCTTTCCTGCGTCCCTCACGGAGTTCACACTCTCTCCTGGGCGGGGCGAGCACAGACACTTTGCGGGAGTTTACTTTTAAAATGCACTGATACAAACATGTCTCACTTTTGCTTGGATCAGTCAGCAAACGCTTTTTGGAAACCCCAAATTCTCCACACCTCCTACCTTTCGCGCTGCCGTAGCCTCGAAGTTGCCGACACCGCTACTCAGGCCGCGTCGTCATGGGAGGCGGGTCTGCGTGCTGCTCCTCAAGCCGCGTCGTCATGGGAGGCGGGTCTGCGTGCGGACGCACGGCGAGCGCGCAGAAGTCCTCGAGCCCCGCCCCCACGGGCCCGCCCGGAGGCTTAAACCGCAACCCCGCGGCTCGGGAGGGCGTTGATGCCCGCGCCAACACCAGGCCGCGCGTGGGCTCCGGAGCGCGGCATGGAGGGCCCGGCCTAGCTGGGGCCCGTGGCCCTATGTCTTCTGGCTGCGACGCCGGTCCTGCGCACGATGCGGGGCCGCAGCCGCCGGGCGGTGGGCGCCCGAGGGGCCGGGAGGCGAGCCGGGACCCACAGGCGGGTGTGGGCATCCTGTCTGCAGCCAGCGTCCCCGAGGCCGCGCTCAGGCCATGAACACTCGGTGAAGCTGCGCCCGGACAGCGCGGCCGACTCCTTCTCGCGCTCTGAGGACCTGTGAGTGCTGCAGGACTCGGTGCCTCTGCCCTCCGTGCGGGCTTCCCTGAGGGAGGGCCTGCTGGACTTAACGCCGACCGCCTCCGCGGGGTAGACTGGGCGCCGCTCCTGAGCACCCTCTGCCCCTGATCTGTATCCAGAGCTTCCTCCAGCCACGGCTTGTCGAGACAGGTTTGTACTTCCCGCTTCCAGGGGCCCTCGTGTGGGCGCTGAGAAGCGGGGTTTTAAATGGTTCAAGGTGGAGGGTGGGCACTAGAACCGGTGCCCAGTGCCCGGGTGTGCGTGCACTAGACGGGGCGTGCGGCCTAGGACTCCTGCCAGCTCGGTGACCCCGGCCGAGTGCCTTAAGGCTTCAAGGTCTCAGTGTTCTCATCTGTAGCATGGGCTTAACAGGACCCAGCCTCCGTGGCGGTTACAAGGATGCACTGTGTTAATGCTTCTAGACTCTACAAAGTAGAACACTTAGCACAGTTTGGAGCATCGTTAATTGTTGCACAGATGTTACCTGGTCTGTTGAATGACTTTGCCTGGTACACACCAAAGCGATTAAGAAATGGATATATCCCAGCTTCATTTCCTTTCCATGCAAACAGGGCTCAGGAAAAAAAAAATTTTTTTTCAATAGGTGTATCATATATAGTGGAAAGAGCACCGGTGTCAAGGCAGCTTAGGGTTTGAATTCCAGGGCTTATGCTCTCTGTGGCCTGGACAGGTTTCTTTTGCACTACAATCCCCACACTTGTAAAATGACATTAAAAACCACTCTTTCTGTGGGTTCTTAGAATTAATTAAGCAGGTTATGTGTGTAAAGTATCCTGGCACTTGAATGAGTTGTCAGAACCAAGGGCTGCTGGAGACGATGCTTCTGCCCTAGGTAATCTTCCCTTCTACTGGGCAGCAAGTAAACACAAGCACAGGAGTCAGTGGTCTGAAAGAAGTGAGTTCTGCTGCTACAGAGCACAGAATCTCTTTTTTCTTTAATTTAATTTTTATTCTATATTGGAGGATAGTTGATTTACAATATTGTGTTAGTTTCAGGTGTACAGTAAAGTGATTCAGTTATACATATATCCATTCCTTTTCAGATTCTTTTCCCGTACAGTTTGTTACAGGATATGGAGTAGAGGTCCCTGTGCTATGCAGTAGGTCCTTGTTTATTATTTTATATATAGTCATGGGTATATGTTAATGCCAAACTCCTAATGTATCCCTCCCCGCCATCTTTCCCCTTTGCAGAGCACAGAAACTTGGAAGGGAAAGTTCAGGGTAGGATTCTTGGAGGAAGTGCCATCCTTTCTAAGGATATGTAGAAGCTCCTGGGGTGGCAGGAGAAAGCAGTGTGTGTTGAAGTTTGAGAAATGTAAGAAAATATGGCAAAACTAATGTACAGGACTGGAACTCAGGGTTTGGGAAAGAAATGAGAGTTGATACTGAAAACTTAGTGGGGCCCAACAGAAAGGCGCCCTGTTTGTCCTGTCAGAAGTTTGGATGTTTATCCTGAAGGCTGCGGGAAACACCAAAGAACAGTGAAATGGAATTCTGGTTTAGAGGCTCACTTGGACCTCCATGTGGAAGGCAGTTGATTGGGTGCAGGGTGAATTGTAATCTAAGGGTCCCACTTAAGTTATAAAAGGTGGGACCGGGTTTTGCAGATCTGAGAGAGAATGGGTGAGGCCTGGTGACCAGTTAGAAAAGGGAGGGCAGCAAGCGTGGGTGACAGTTTACAGCTGCATCTTTTTGAGAGACACAGAGCACAGTAGAAAGGGATTCGGGGTGGCGAGAGGATCTTACTTCATCTTCAGTGCTTTAGAGGGGCCTGGTAGACAGGTCTGGGCCCAAGGTACAGATGTGGGCTTTTGGGAGGACAGGTGTTTGAAGGCATGGTAGAGACTTAGGTTATCCACAAGAATATCCAAAGAATCATAGGTCTGAGAGGTTTTTTAAGTGGGTATATTTGAGGATGTTTATAAGCTGCGAGAAAGTAGCCAACAGAGGAAGGGTGTAAAGATCTAGGAGAGGAAGTGATTGTTCATTTGTTTTTGAAAAGCTGAACACTTATCGTGTGCCTGGCCCGTTTCTAGGATCTGGGGTTCACACCATCTGTTATCTCTTCTGCAAGGACAGTTCAGTTCATCCCCTGGTGAACAGAAGTCAGATTATTCTTTGCATCCCATTCAGGTGTAAGAACTGTTTTGTACCTCTGAAGGGAAGCAAGCTCTATCCTTTGGTCACCTGCTGATGATAATAGCATTGGCTGAGACCTGACCATTTACAACGAAGGCACTTCTGTAGGTAATAAGTTCCAGGAGGGCCCGAACTGAGTATGTCTGTTTCAGCATTTAGCATGGTTTAGCATCTGAGAGGCCGGTACATTATTGGCATATAGTAGACTTAAAAATGAATATTTGTGGATTGTCTGAATGAGTGGATGTGTGTGATTCACATCCTATTTGCAGGTCCTATGCCCTACAATGGATTTTCAGTGTCAGGTTGTGAAAGTATTTATGACGGGGATTGGCATTGTTCCCTATCTAACGGATAAAGATTACACATGAAAGGACTTTACACTGACATCCTAAAAGCCTCATAGGAATTACTTAACAAAAAAATAAAATTGGATTCTGTATAATTTCTAAGTTGTAAGCTGGCCAGAACACTGGTATTTCACCCAGTCCTCTGGTAGTTCCGATGACGTCCCCACGATCACCCATGCATAATCAGAATGGCTTTAGGATCTGGGAGCCAAAATGTTCGTCAGTATTTACGGCTCTGCTAGTCCATTTAAAAAAATGGACTATTGAAAAAATAGCTTCAGACACAATATGGCATTTTATGATTTAGCATGAAATCTGAGAAATATAGAGGTTATCGGAAGCCTGCAATGGTAAAGTTCCCTCTGCTATTGAAGTTATTGTCTTTAAACAAAGATTCTACATCACTAATGCTATATATATATATTTTATGATATTCAGGTTAATTTCCAATTCTAAGGAAGTAATTGGTTGGTTGGTATGAGAGATGGTGTGGCTTCCAAAGGTGAAAAGTATTATTTTGTTGTAATTTCCGGCTACCTAAGGATGGGAGAGGCCCAGGACACTGCAGTCAGTATATTATGTGGAGCAGGTTATATTGTGGTTTA